>NC_057862.1:431606501-431929834 GCF_019393635.1 Dromiciops gliroides | reverse complement strand
CCATTAGGTTGCTATATGGATAATCTGCCTGCAAATAATTGAGAGTTGACTATAAAAGTTGTTACTATATCAGGGACTCTATGACTACTCTCTTTGTCATTATTGTTGTCAGCAGGTGTTGAGATCTCAGAATCAAAAGCAGCCCTTGTTGGGGCTGATGGTAGGTAGATCTGAAAAGGCAAGAATGGGTTTTTCCAAAAATATGAGTACAAATGAAATCTTCATTTGATTTAGGAGCCACATAACCAAATACAATGGAGTGCCCTGCCACATTCCCTATGTGAATCACAAGTCTCTATGTGAACCCCTGCAGATGAAAAAAATATTGCCATTTTGACAAGAAAGATATCCAATTGAGATTTTTCCTTCTGAGGGGAGGGAAGAAATTAATATATTTGCATCATCATTTTCACCCTTTTATTTTTCTTGAAAATAAGGTTAATGGAAGGTCAAATTAATCCTTGTTACTCTATGTTTATACATATATACATGTATTAAAGTTATATATGTATTTGGATCCACGTCTGTGTGTGTGTGTGTATATGTGTGTGTATATATATATATGTATATATATATATATGTATACATGCTTGTGCATATATGCTATGACCCTCCCATCTACTAAGCAGCAGCATGGTACATTGGAGAGTGGAAAGAGCTATAGCAGGAGAGGACCTGGATTTAAATCCTGTATCTGATACATCTGACCTGTGTGACCATAAGCAATTTGTTCACTCCCCAGAGCTTCATTTTATTTTTTTTAATTAATAGATTAAATTTTTTATTGATATATTCTGTTTTAATATCAAGTACATCTTCCTCTCTCCTTTCCATCCTAGGTAGCCATCCATTATAACAAAGAATTTAAAACAAAGGGGACAAAAAAACCACAATTCAGTAAAACTAACCAATAGATATTGAGTCTAACATAATAAGTGGTATTCCACATACTGTAAATAGTATTGATGGGGAATGGTATTCCCCATCACTGTACATTTGGGGGTGGAGAGAGCTTCAGTTTCTTTGAGCTATAAAATAAGGTGGTTAGGGAATCTATAATCTATAATCTATAATCCCAAAATGCCTTCCCTTCACATCAGTGCCGAAGAGCTATGGCCAGCAGTTTAATCTTGAGAAAATTGTAGCTTACATACAGCCTTTGCTAGAACAGAAGAGCATGCAGACAGCTGAAAGGTGGCCTGGGGCACCTAGGATTCAGCCCTGGATTCAGCAGGACCTGAGTTCAAATCCGGCCTCAGAAACTTGACACTTACTAGCTGTGTGACCCTGGGCAAGTCACTTAACCTTCATTTCCCCCACCCCCCCCCCAAAAAAAACAACAACTAAAAAAAGGGATAATAGAAAGGTGGACTGGGAGACACCTCATGAATCATGTGACTCAGAGGCAGAAGAGCTTATTGCTGTTTAATGTAAAGAAGGCTTTGCTTTATTTCCTGGCCTGACCAGTCACTTCTCCAACTCTCAGTTTTATACTTGTCACCCTGGGGGCACAGCCTCTGGAGAGAAACTAGAGCACCAGAGAATCCTCTGGCCCTAATCCTGGCTGAACTCACAGTCAAGCCTTAGACTCTATACTTCCCCAAAGGTACCCAAAGACTTGGAACAGCCTCTCTTTGTATCAAGGGTTTCAGCCAGTTAGTGCTCCAAGCAGACATTTTTAACTTCCTCACCTCCCCAAAGGCCTCAGATTCTCAATTAATCAGATGGCCTAATGGACTAATGACCTTTCTTTTAAAAAGATAATGTTGCCCACCTCATAAAAGAAGATCTGAATTTCCTCATTCCAAGACCCCAGAGCCAGCTGGAAGTTACCTCTCCCTGATCAAATTTCTTATAATGCTTTGGGCCCTCTTCCTTTATACTGCTCACATTTCACCTTATTATTGTAATTATTTGCAAATATGTTTTATCCCTCTATTATATTGTAAACTCCCAGAGCTCAGGTTTCATATCTTATTTTATTGTTGCATGTAGTAACTACATAAAGAAAGTATGAAAGTCTGTTGTTCAAATGAAAAAGGCTTCTTTTTCAGTCATCTAAGAATAATCTGTTGTTCTTCCTTTATAAAGATAATATACCCTCATCCACACAGAATTGTCAAGGGGGTCTCAGCTATATCTACTGCCCAGTGGAGATAAATTGCACTAACTCATGCATGTATTTACTCTCTTATAAAACTCTAATTGGGCTATCTATGTGACCTATCATAATATGCAAATTAGGAGAAGGGGAGGAAGGAGAGGAGTGAATAAGACCAGTATGATCTGCTTCATTCATTTATGTATTTTGCTTAATGTACTCCATAGGCATTGCCTGATAGACACCCCTAAGGACAGCCTGAATGGATGAAAAGATTTCTTTCGTTTCATTCTCTTTTTATTCAGGTATCAAGTATTTAGTCTGGAAGACCTCTCTCAAGTTGCAAAGGGAATATATGGAGCAAGGAGGAAGGAAAGGAGTGGGAAAGGAAGAGGAAAGAACCTAGCTAAGAGCCTCTGCACACTGGGCTCAAAGACAGGCCCAGGTCTCCTGGGGATAAGCTTGCCTGACCTGGGACTCTGGGTTTAATTGGTCATTTCATAATGACATCATTGAAAAGAAAAGAAGTAGTTAACTCACAAGGGTTTTTCAAATGATGACTGCAGGATGATATTATTTACTTAAAAAGAAAAGCAAGTTGTACATAATAGACCTGCAGTATCATGTACAATCATCTTTTCCTGTTCTATATTTAGGCAAATGATCATTCTAATTGGTGTTTGTTATCTTCAGAATAAAAATAAGAATTATTTTTAAATGATTAAAAAAACAAATGGTATGGGAGCTATCATCTTTTAAATATCTATCAGGAAAAATAACAATCAACAGTTTTAATTCATTGATTTTAGAGTAGCAGTGCTTAATGGATTTTCAATTGAGAGAGCAGCCCCCTCTGCTGATAGGAATCTTCCTATGTTCTTTTCACCAGAAAGCTAGCTCCCTGATCCCAAACTGAAAGGAGTTTCTGCACTGGTTTTAGTTGTTTGTTTCATCAAGCTGAAGCATCACAATGACTTGGGACACTTTATAAAAACTCTTAGATCTACCTTATAAATTGGAGTCATTCACTAAGGAGTACTTAGCCCAGAGCTTCACATTCTTGAGTTGGCAATTGAGAAACAATGTGATAAAATGAAAAAGGAAAGAAAAAATACTGGACATAAAAGTCCAAAGATTTTGGTTTACCAACTAAATGCCAACTAGTTGTGTGATCTTGGACAAGTTACAGTCTCTGTGCCTCATGTTCTTTAATCATATTCTAACTGACCAATGGAATTGTGATCTGGGTATATTCTCCCAAAATATAGATCCCCAAATATACATGACTCTCTCAGCTGTCTGACTTCCCACCTTGCTGCCCCCTTTCCTATTTCTTTGCTATGTACTAAGGAAGTTGAAGTGAGTCACACAAGACTGAGGAACATTTTTAGTTTGTTTTTTGTTTCACAAGTTGCTATTACCAAAGAATTCATCATTACCAAAAAGTGGGTTGACCTACTTAGTGATAGGCTCACCCCTGTGTGCTCACTCTCTCTCTCTCTCTCTCTCTCTCTCTCTCTCTCTCTCTCTCTCTCTCTCTCTCTTTCAACTTAGCTAGGTGGTCCTCAGGAAGCAAACTATATATCCTGGACCACACAATGAAATGAAGCTAATAGTACTTGTACTGGGTTGTCTCACAAACATGTTTTATTATGTAAGATATGAATGTAAAGTACTTTTTTTCAGTTTACCAAGTTTTATTGCAATGCTGTGAGTGATCACAGGAAGAGAACCAGAAAACTTGAAAGGTATCTCTCTTGTAAAGTACTTTTAAAACTACAAGGTGCAATCTACATTAATTCAGTACTGATAAACAGTGCTTGATCAATTGAAAAGATGGGTTAGGCACAAAACCAGAGATGGATAGTTGGTGGATATATTGCCTGAATATACAGGATGCCAAGAGAACTCAAGAAAGATCCCCAATAGATTGGGTAAACTACCTGTCATAAACCTACAGAAGGATATGGACAGGTTGGACAGGATAGGTAGGTTGCTGATCCAACCATTCTGGAGAACAATTTGGAACCATGCCCAAAGAGATAATAAAAATGGAAAATGACCCACATGTATAAAAATATTTATAGCTGTTCTTTTTGTAAGGGCAAAGGATTGGAAATTGAGGGGATGCCCATCGGGTTGGGGAATGGCTGAACAGGTTGTGGTATGTGAATGTAATGGAATACTATTGTGCTGTAAGAAATGATGAGCAGGCAGATTTCAGAAAAACCTGGACTTATGGGAGTAAAATGAGCAGAACCAAGAAAACATGGTACACAGCAACAGCACTGTGTGATGACCAACTGTGATAGACCTAGCTCTTCTCAGCAATACAATGATCCAAGACAATTCCAAAAGACTCATGATGGAAAATGCTCTCCACATCCAGAAAAAGAACTATGGAGTCTGAATGCAGATTGAAGCATACTATTTTTCACTTGTTGTTGTTGTTTTGTTTCCTCTTTCTTGTGTTTTTTTTCCTTTTGTACTGATTCTTCTCTTACAACATGACTAATGTGAAAATATGTTTAACATGATTGTAATGTATAATGCATATCACATTGCTTGTTGGCTTTAGGAGAGGAGAGGGAAGGGACGGAGGGAGGGAGAAAAATTTGGATCTCCAAATCTTACAAAAATGAATGTTGGGGGCAGCTAGGTGGCGCAGTGGATAAAGCACCGGCCCTGGAGTCAGGAGCACCTGAGTTCAAATCTGGCCTCAGACACTTGACACTTACTAGCTGTGTGACCCTGGACAAGTCACTTAACCCCCATTGCCCCAACCCCCCAAAAAAGAATGTTGAAAACTATCTTTACATGTAATTGGAAAAAGATAAAAAATAAAATACCATTATTTTTTAAAAGATAGGTAGGTTGCCATCTATATTATTGGAGGGAATACCCAAATAACTGAGATCAGAGCTGTGTTGTAGTGCAGTTATCCCTTCCACATCAAGGGGGGAATCCACAGAAAAAAATTTTGGCCCTCCATTCATACCAATGAAGTCACAATTTTTTCTTTTTCTTTTATGTGGTGTTTACAGTACCTTTTGTAAAAATCTAGGTTGTTATACAATACTACACATGTGTTTTATACATTTCTGAGTTTCTAAACTTTTTCTGTGATGGCTGCTGGCCTTTGTGTGTCATCTGCAGTTTTCACAAAACTCCCCCCAAATTCTCCTTTAATTTCTTTTTTTTTAATTTTTAATTTTTTTAATTCCCCTTTAATTTCTTATGCTGACAATGGGGAAAGTTAAGGTGTGGAAGGGATAACTGTATTAGCTCTTTGGGGTTGTTTTTTTTTGGTGGGTGTATTAGATCTTTTTTTTAAATAAAAGTATTTTATTATTTTCCAGAGATAGTTTTCTGCATTTGTTTACATAAGATTTCAAATTTCAAATTTTTCTCCCTCCCTCCCCTCTCTCCTCCCCTCACAGCAGGCAATCTGATATAGGTTTATATATATATACATATACATAACAACATTAAACATATTTCTGTATCAGTCATGCTATAAGAGAAGAATCAGAGCAATAAGGAAAAACCTCAAAATAGAAAAACAACAGGGAGCAGCTAGGTGGCACAGTGGATAAAGCATCGGCCCTGGATTCAGGAGGACCTGAGTTCAAATCTGGCCTCAGTCACTTAACACTTACTAGCTATGTGACCCTGGGCAAGTCATTTAACCCCCACTGCCCAGCAAAAAACCAAACAAACAAAAAAGAAAAACAACAGCACCAAAAATAAAGGAAATAGTATGGTTCAATCAGCATCCATATTCCAGTTCTTTTTTTTTTTTCTGGATTTGGAGAGCCTTTTCCATCATGAGTCCCCTGGAACTTTCTTGTACCATTGTATTGGTGAGAAGAATCCAGTCTATCACAGTTGATCAACACATCATGTTGATGATACTGTGTATAATGTTCTTCTGGTTCTGCTCATCTCACTTAGCATCAGTTCATGCAAGTCCTTCCAGGTTTCTCTGAACTCCTCCTGCTCATCTCTTGATAAAGGAAAGAACAATTGCCAGAGTTTACCAACAGATGTGGTTCTTTCTTGCATTTGAATATATTTAAACACACTCAATGAATGGGTGGCATCTTAGCCAGAAAGTTAGACCAGAGGGTCAACTATTCAAGGGCTCCTCTTTCCTCTTTAGGCCTCCATCTGAGGGCTTTCTCCCAACGGTGACTAACTAAAGTTGGCCATGGAACAATGTGTGGCAAAATTAACTGGAAGAAAGAAGGAATCTAACCCTAAAGCTAATTGGTTCCAATAGGGAATGTAATATAAAATGTTTCCTTCAGGTCCAGGACACCAACAGCAAGAAACTGTATATTATAGTGACTTCCAACAACACAAAATACAGAGTGAACAGTGAGAACATCACTTGTCAAAAGAGCACAATACCTCTGGGCCCCTCACACCCTTGTACTCTTCTCCGGTTGTGCCAACCGCTCACACACCTGGCCCAGTTGACAGTACAAACTCATTTTCTTCTCAGAGAAGTAACTGAAGAAACCCTAGTTAAGAGCAAGAGCTTTTCCCCCTCTAAGTATCTATTGAGGTACAGGTTGCCTGAGCTTGTTCTTTTGTCTCCCTAAAGCTCCTAAAACAATGTACCATCTGCTATGATTTGGTCAAAGGAAAATAAGGTCTCCCAGGAGTGAAACTGCCTCTACTCATCCTGTTCTTGCTTAACCCTTTCAAGCCACCAACCTGCTCTCTTCTTATTCTTGTGATAACAAGACTTGAATTTTTCAAACCATTTTTAGGTCCAATGTCTCTTTTTATTTTCACAAATAAGTAGCTAGGCATTAAAGTATCACTAACAACATGAAGAAGTTACTGTGTATCTGTTTTAAAGCTTTCCTTCATTGTATTTAGATGTATCACAGTCTTTATGAGGCCCAGAAAGGTTAAGTAATTTACCCAATAATAATTGATAATAATATAACCAATTATATGATTAATAATTAATATTAATACTAAATAATTTTTAAAATTCACATTATACAGGGTGTCTTGTATATTGTTTTATAGTTTATAAAGTGTTTTATATACTTGAACCTCCAAAGAACTGCATGAAATAGGCAGGGGATTTCTCAAGCCCATTTTTACAACTGAGGACACTGAGGTACTAAATGGTTAAATGACTTTCCCAAGGTCACATAGCCAGTAAATATCTAAAAAAGGATTTGAACTCAGCTCTGCTAACTCCATTTCCAGGCTCTTCCTATTCTACTGAGTTGGTTTCTTTATGTGTTCATTTCAAAAACAAAAACTACTCAGTATGGCCAAATATCCCTTAAGATTTCCTAGACCTGGCCACTATAAATTCTGGCTCATGGTTGCTTTTGGAATCCTGTCTTTCATAGCCTCTGATTCCACCAGTGTGGGAAAGACTTGGTGCAAAAACTCCTTCTACCAGTGCAGATCTTCAATTGCTCTGTAACTTGTGTGAACGCTCAAGCTCCACAGATGAGGACAGGTAACTTTTCTATCCCTCATATTCTTGAGTGCTGCCTGGGGACACTGGGAGTAGAAATGAGTTGCCCATGGTCATATAGCTAGTATGTATGAGGTGCTTATTTGAACCACTATGTTCCCCACCCTCACTCCCATGCTGGTTCAATCCATTCTACCACTCTGTCTCCTTCAGTGGTCAACTTCTTTTAGCAGTGAGGTATCATTTAGAGAAGTAGGATGAGGTGTATTTATTATGAATGGCACACCTGATGGCCACTAACCAATTTTCTGATCTCTAACAGTGCCAATATCAGTTTCCTACAGATTCAGTAAGTCTCCTCCTAGGTCACTATCTAACAGCCAGAAGTGATCAATGAATTTGCTGACCAGGAGAAGAGGGTCCCACAGTCTGTAATGATAGTGCAGGGCATTCTCTACAGCAATGGGCTCCAAATTATTTTTAGATTTTCCAACTCTATTTGTAAAAGAATTTTTTAAGCTGTACCTTCAATATATCCATAATTTATTTACTGATGAATTATTTTGACCATACTAATTATGTACATTATAAAACACTAAAAATACATATTTAAAAGTATGAGATAAAGATGAAATTGTATTTTGCTCTAGGGCCAATGGGAAACCACTGAAGTTTATTGAGCAAAGGAGTGACAGGGTTTGATGGAAAGCAGTCAGGCAGATGTGTGAGAGATGGTAAAAGAGAGAGACTTAAGGCAGAAAAAAACAATTAGGAAGCTATTATAATAGTCCAGGCAAATTGCTATGAGTAGCCTGGTTTATAGTGGTGGCTGTGTGAGAGAAAAGGGGAAAAATATTGTGGAGGTCAAAAAATTGGCAACTGATTGAATATATTGGCCAAATGAGAGTGAGGAATTAAAAACTACACTGAAATTGTAAACCTGAGTGAGTAATCAGAAGGATGATGGAGACCCTCAACAAATACAGGGAAGTTTAGAAGGGAAGGATAATGTAATGTGATCTGAGGGGCAGATCACAACCCATTCTTATGGACCTACTCATTCTGTGAGACTCATTCTGTTCCACCTTACAAAGAGTGGCCACCAGGTCATCTAAAGTGGCAGAGGGGGAAGGGAATGGACTTTCCTAACTGCACCTGCTACAGCTGCTGTTTGGGTACTTGGACGTATGGTTAGGGTATCAATTACCAGGAGGGACCAATGCCTGACTCAGAAAGAAGTGGGAGTTTGCTCAGTGGAGAGATGGGGCTGAAGTGGAGAATACTGGTGGATAAGTGTAGGTATGGCTGTGTTGGAAGCAAGCCCTCAAAACTGTCATTGGGTGAGATGTCATCCATCTTTCTATCCTTTATTAGCCAATCACATCCCTTGTGGTCAGGCCGCAACTCCTTTCATGTCAAGCCAGGGTTCCCACTGTATAGACCACTGCTCCACAGCCCTGTTGAAATATGTTGGGAGGGGGCAGTTAGGTGGGGCAGTGGATAAAACACCAGCCCTGGATTCAGGAGGACCTGAGTTCAAATCCGGCCTCAGACACTTGACACTTATTAGCTGTGTTACCTTGGACAAGTCACTTAATCCTCTTTGCCCCCGCCAAAAAAATACATGTCCAGGGCTAGTTATTTCAATGAATTGAGCACAATGACTCATGAGGGGGCAGTAAGTTTTATCCTTGTATAGTCAGTTTATTTCATAGAACAACTCCCTTTCTGTAACCCATGCAGAGATGGTTCACCAGCAGAAGGCATGGATTTGTCCATAGGTAAATGAAAGCTGTCCAGGGCATGAAAATTTGGCAAAGTTAACAGGGCCAAAGAGGAAATATGCTTTTTAACTCTTAAGCTAAATGGTTCAAATAGGCAATGTCAAGGTAAATGTATTCATCTATGTTTATTTACATTAGTGTAATGCTTCTTGCAAGTCTACTGTAGAAAAAGAAATTAACCAGGGCATATTCCCCCCTAGCTATTGACTGGCTCTAAAATTACCAATAATAGCATTCCTTATTATCCTCTAGTACTGCTAACTAATCACTACATAAATCTTTTCCTAGACCTAGATACTGTATCTTACAATTAGATAGCACTTTTCCTCTAAAGAAAGGAAAATAAAGGCAAATTGATTGTCTGATTCATTCTCAGAGTCTCAGCATCCAACATCAATTTCTCTCAAACATCAATTCATTCATTCCTTTTTATTATTAGGATGATTAGGGCTATTTTAGAAATGTAGAAATTGAGATAAAGACTAGTTAAATGGCTTTTCCCAGGTCACATGGTAGGGCCACAACAGATCTCTCAATCCAAGAAGTTATATTAAGTACTCTTACCTATATGTTTGCTTGAGGGGCTTAAAAACTCAGTTCTTCTGGTGGGAAGATCTTGTGTCTTGATCTCGTTATAGGACTCAGGCATTCCAAGAGAAAATTCGGTCAACTCTTCCATCTGAATCCCAGAAGGATCAATGAAGCTATCTTGCTTTTCAGATTCTTTCTGTGGACTGTTGAGACATACAAACATGTACACCCACAGAACTTTTCTTAGATTGCAAGGTTTTTGAACAAATTAAACAGTCTACAGAATCCAGCAGAGAGCATAGTGAATATGG
The DNA here is from genome assembly GCF_019393635.1 of Dromiciops gliroides. NCBI lineage: Eukaryota > Metazoa > Chordata > Mammalia > Microbiotheria > Microbiotheriidae > Dromiciops > Dromiciops gliroides. Next base: position 431,919,655 of record NC_057862.1, on the reverse strand, counting down.
ACTTATATACAAACTAGGCTAGGGATGGGGGAGGGGAGAAAAGAGGGGGTTTTTTTGTTTGTTTGTTTTTTAAGGGATTGTGATGCCTGAGTATGCCCTGATAGCAAGATTTAAATAAGAGAGTGTGCAGGCTAGGCTATAAGTGATAAAGGTCAATGCTTGGTGAAAATGGCTTGTAGGGTACTACTGATGGCTCAGGAGGAAATAGAGAAGGCTAGAGGGAAATGTCAATACATTTATGTGGGAAGTAATCACTATGTTTCTAAAATATCTTTTTGCTTATGGGTTTGGTTTTTGGGGGGCGGGGCTATGGGGATTAAGTAACTTGCCCAGGGTCACACAGCTAGTAAGTGTCAAGTGTCTGAAGCAGAATTTGAACTCAGGTAACTCCTGAATCCAGGGCCAGTGTTTTATCCACTGCACCACCTAGCTGCCCCCTGCTTATGTTTTAAAATATGTTTTTGCTTATGAAACCAAGGCAGTTGGCTTTGGTCAGTTGACTAGACTTTTAACTATGAGACAGGATAGCAGAGAAAGGCAAGGTCCTCTGTCATTGGAGGGAATCAAATCTTTTGCAAGAAACAAAAGTGTACCTGGGAATATTTAACAGCCACCAAAGGAAACCCATATTTGATAATGGCTCCAAGACAACATTAAAAATTTTATTTTTGTAGTTACAACGTGTCTCTGTGTTAAGTGGTTAGTAAACCTAACAAACCATCATGACTCATTTTCCATGAGCAGTACTGACAGATGTGTTAGTGAAAACATCACAAACTTCCTACTGTTATCTCATTCAATTTTATTTTATGCCTTAAAAATATCCTCATGCAAAAATTCATCATCATCATTCTTTGAACACAAACTTTCCCAATGAGATCTTTGTTCTCCAGACATGCTCTTATTTGCTTTTTAAAATTTTTTTTAATTTTTAAAAAATCTTATTTGCTTTTAGGAACAGGGACTGGACCATCGATTACATTAATAAAGGAAACTCCCTCCACTAATGTAGGTTTGGTACCTTCTTGGCAGCTTAAGAACTTGAAGAGAGTGGCCCAGAGAATTGAGAGGTTTAGTATTAGCCAATATGTGCCAGATGTGACACTTGAACCCAGGTCCTTCCTGAGTCCGAGACTGGCTCTCTATCCACACACTACACCATATTGCCTCTATAGACTGCTAGCCTTTTCAGACTGTTCTTATTAATAAAACACATGGCTTGTCTTCATGTTATTCCTGTGAAAGAGGCACTGACTGCCAGATGGAAAGTAATAGTTTGTATCTACTGAAAACAATGTACAATACAATGGTATATAAAATATTAGTATATAAACATAAATACACACACACACACACAAGAAGTCAGGGAGAAAGAGGAGCCTGATTAATTCAACCAATATTTATTACTATATAGGAAATAAAGAGGGAAATTAAGAATTTAGTTCTTCCATAAGCCCTACGATACTTAAACATAAGCCCAAGGCATGACCTGTGTTCTAGATATCTAAATAGAATTTATTTCACTAGGCATTCATTTGACACTTCCTGTGTACCCATCTTTCTGTTAGATGGTATGCCTTCCTGTGTACCCACGCTATGCTATGGGAGATTTGGACAAAGGAAGTAGATGATGATCTCTGCTCTTGAGGAGCTCATAATTTATTTGGAAATACAAGACTAGAGAAGCCAAGTGCTTCTCTATGGACAAAGGAAGAGCTTACACACAAAAAATCAGATCATAGATTTAAAGGTGGAAGGAACCTCCATCAAGTCCAACCTCCTCACTTTAAAGATGAGATGACTGGGATACAAAGACTTGCCCAAGTTCAAACAGCTAGAAAGTGTCTAAGGTTGGATCTTCCTAATTCCTTCCAAGTCTACTATTCTATCCACAATGCCATGGAGAATCAGGGTGGTCCTAAAAAGAAAAAAAAGGCTGATAGATGGAAGCAAATCAGAATGGTGGTCATAAAAATATGATGGACATGGATAAGAAGAGAACAGCAAAGGAGAAAGGATATTCCTGGCAAGGGGGTAACCTGAGCAAATCAGTGTTCTCTTATTGATATCTAAGAATGACTTTACCCAACCCCAGTAGGATAGGAACTTTTAGTTATTTTTCTAAAAATAAAAATAAGATGTTTTTTTCTCTTTCACCCATATTTCTCTGTGACCCATGGTAAAAATTAATCTTAATTTTTTTCAACAAATGAAAATAGATTTTCTCTGTCTTCCACCTACCCCTCACCATTGGGGAGAAAAAAAGGAAAGAAAAAGAAAATCATTGCAACAAATGAATAATCAAGCAAAATGAATTTCTGCATTTTCCATGTCTAAAAAAAAAATGTGATATCTCTTTCTGCTTATGGTAGAAATTTGTGAGTAAGCTAGTTATAGTAAGAGTGAGTTAAAAACCTATACTCTAAAAACCAAGTTCTCTTTTACAAAGTTAATATAGTCCTCAAACACAGGGATTGGTCTTGTGACATTGGCCTTATGAGCAAATGCTACAGACACTAAACTAATAGTTCAGCTAACATTCTATTTTCCAAACCTGAGGTTGGATCCATCAATACCAGAGAAACATCTTAAGAAGGCAACCAATAAAAAGAATGACTTGGTTATTGACACTCCAGTCCAAGAAGGAAAAAGAGTTAGTTCTACCTATAACCTCACCCTTGTTGTTTCAGCTCCATAATGTCAGGGCCACATCAATGAAGAACTCTGGAGTCAAAGCTAAGAGTAGTTTGTTGCTAGTTCATGACTTGGTCTGAAGTTCTGCATAAATAAAAAGTAAGCTTGGCACAGTACTTAAGATTTTTAAAAAGATTAGGAGGAAAGTGAGAGACTTCTTGAGCTAGCAGCAAGTCCAAAAGAGACAGACCAAAGGCTGGTCATGGTAAACAGAAGCAGCAGCTGTTTATACTGTGGGCTTTTTTTAAGCACCGAAAAATTAGTGTGGAAACGAGCCGTTTTTTTTTTTTTTTATCAGCAATCAGCTTAGCTAAATCTCATTTCATATTTCTCATTAATAAGCTTTTCTGTTATTCCTGGCACAGAGTGACCCAGAAACAGCTAGATTGATTAAAAATAGCTTCCAGTAACTGGGGCTTCACATGCTGCCTGCAGACAGTGGGGACTAGGAAGAGACTAGAAGAGACCACTATCCCACATGAACTAGACATAAAAGAAGAGAACAATCCCATCCCTTCCAGGATTGGCCGGGAGGTTGCAGCGAATCGCTCAAGGTCTAAGTGATCCCCAAAATGTCCCACCCACATTGTAGATTCCAGAACGATAGCTAGGCGCAAGGTACTCTGGCTGATAGCAGGTCACATAGGCTTCCAAAAACACTAGCAGAGTCAGTAAGCCTATCTCCAAACTCCCAGGTACCTGGGTCAGTGAGTTGGAAAGAGAAGTTATTTGAGGAGTAAAACAATCCCTCTCCCCTTTAAGTCCTACCCTATAGCCTAGACAAGGCTAAGAAGAAGCTGACTATTCCTCATTACTCAGCTGCCAAGATTCTTTGTAATCCTCAGATTCCAAGAAAATGTCAAAATGTGGTTTTCTTCCCCATTTCTACTTCAATATCAGTACATATCTAGACCTTTGCAATAGGACCACTGATGTAAGAGAACACAGAATACTGTAATGTTACAGATGGAAGAAGTCCTAGAACATAGAATATTAGAACACAGAATGTTAAAACACAGAATGTAGGAGTTCAAAGGGGCCACTGGGATTGTTGAGTCCAGACTCCTCATTTTATGGCTAAAGAAAGGGAGAACCAAAGAGGTCCTTTTTCCAAAATGTTCTTCCTCATTTGAATGAGTTATATAAGAATAAAGTGAGTTCCCTATTACTTTATGTAATCAAGCAGAAATTAGATAACCATTTGGCAGGGGGAGTATAAAGGGTTTGCCTTCAGGGGTAGATGGCTGGAATAAATGACCTCTAAAGTCTCTTTCTAGATCTGGGATTGTTAGTCTATGAACTTAAGATGTAGAAGCAAAGCAAACAGCGAGTCCTTCTCATCATAGAGAAGAAATTGTTCCCTTTTTTCTGTAGCTTGAGATAGCTCCTTACAAAGACTTTTTCTGATCTAAGCAATGACAGTGACCATTTTAGGACAGTAGCAGATTCCTGGAACTGAGACCTTAATTATAATCCTAGTTAAGACACTTACTGGCTATATATCCTTGGGCAAGTCATTTAATCTCTTTGGACCCTCAGTTTCCTCATCGTAAAGAGAATACTAATAGTTGTCCTACTAACCTGTAGTAATGTTATATGCAAAAAATGAGATGATGGGTGCGAAAGCACATTGAAAATTCTACAGGGTTTAGAAACATTGTGAGGTCATAGTTCCAACAACATTGTGAAAACAACCTGGAAAGCTTTAAGAAAAATGGTCAGTACCAAAGCTATCTATTCCCATATGAAAAAATGCTCTAAATCTCTAATGATTAGAGAGATGCAAATTAAAACAACTCTGAGATACCACCTGACACCTATCAGATTGGCTAAAATTACAAAAAATGAAAATAATAAATGTTGGAGAAGCTGTGGAAAAATTGGAACACTAATGCATTGTTGGTGGAGCTGTGAATTGATCCAACCATTCTGGAGAGCAATTTGGAATTATGACCAAAGGGCAATAAAGCTGTGCATACCTTTTGACCCAACAATACCACTTTTGGGTCTTTTTCCCAAAGAAATCATGGAAAGGGGAGAGGGACCCACATGTACAAAAATATTTATAGCTGCTCTGTACGTGGTGGCAAGGAATTGGAAGTTGAGGGGATGCCCATCAATTGGGGAATGGCTGGACAAGTTGTTATATATGAATACAATGGAATACTATTGTGCTGTAAGAAACGATGAGCAGGAGGAGTTCAGAGAAACCTGGAGGGTCTTACGTGAGCTGATGATGAGTGAGATGAGCAGAACCAGAAGAACATTGTACAGAGTATCATCAACATTGAGTGTTGATCTACTGTGATGGACTATATTCTTCTCACCAATGCAATGGTACAGAAGAGTTCCAGGGAACTCATGATAGAAGAGGATCTCCAAATCCAAGAAAAAAAAAAAAAAGAACTGTGGAGTATAGATGCTGAATGAACCATACTATTTCTTTTGGTTTTGGTGCTGATGTTTTTCTATTTTGAGGTTTTTCATCATTGCTCTGATTTTCTCTTATAACATGACTAATGCAGAAATATGTTTAATGTTATATATATATATAACCTATGTCAGATTACCTGCTGTCTAGGGGAGAGGGGAGGGAGGGGAGGAAGGGAGAAAAATCTGAAATTGGAAAGCTTGTATAAACAAAAGTTGAGAACTATCTTTACCTGTAATGGGAAAAAAATAAAATACTTTATTAATTTTAAAAAACATAAAATAAATGTACCAACCATTTGGTAACAAAAAAAGAAAAAAGAAAAATGGTCAGTGCAATGACCCACCACAATTCCAGAAGACCAGTCTGGAAGAATGCTACTCACCTCAAAATACAGAATGAGACAATGTGACATAAGGCACACCCGGGGAGAGATAATATGTAGCATGTGCTGGCCAGGTCAGCTACCACAACTCTCACCACCCTCTCCCCTCAGAACTTATTGTAGGTATGTTGAACAGGATCTAGGACCCAAGAACCTTGGGGATAGCAATCCTTCCAGCCTACCCACAGCCATCAACTTGAGAAGCAACCCCTAAGGAAATAGAGACTAGCAAATGCTCCTACTGGTGCTGTAGCCAAGTCTATTCAAGACCCAGAAAAGAAAGTTCTTGTCATCAAAGTCTTTGGCACTGTCACATGGTCTTATATCAGAAAATGATGTCATTTTATCAGTGCAAATGAAGTTTAAGAAGAGGCCTTGCCATCTGCTTTCCTATTGCATTCTGAGTACCATGGGACCTTTCCATCTGATTTGCAACTGATATGCAACATCTCTTCCATTAGAATGTGAGCTCCTTGAGTGCAAGGACTGTCTTACTTTTCTATTTGCATCACCAGCACTTTGCAAATAATAAGCATTTAATACATGCTTTATTCATTCTTTCAAATGGAAAAATATTTTCAGTATATTTTTCTTGACAAAAAAAAAAGGAGAAAAGGTTTTTTTCTCCTCTGTTATATTAATAGCAGAAATGAGGCATAGACCAAACATCCCACACCTTATACCAAGAGAAGATCAAAATGGATAAATTATTTAGACATAAAGGGTGATAGCATATGCAAATTAAGGGAGCATGGAAAAATTACTTGTCAGATTTATGAGACCAAACAAGAGATAGAATCACAGAAAGTAAAATGGACAATTTTGATTACATGAGATTAAAAAGGTTTTGTACAAACAAAACCAATGTACCCAAAATTAGAAGAAAAGTAGGAAATGGGGGGTTGGGGTGGAATTTTAGAGTAAGTTTCTCAAATAAAGGTCTCATTTCTTAGATATGTAGAGAACTAAGCCAAATTTACCCCCAAAAGGAGCCATTCCCTAATTGATCACTAGTGAAAGATATGAGCAGATAGCTTTCAGAATAAATCAAAGCCATCAAATAGTTTAAATTTAAAAAATGCTCTAAATCACTAATAGAGAAATGCAAATTAGAATAACTGAGTTACCACCTCATACCCATCAGACTGGCTAAGATGATAGAAAAGAAAAGTAACAGTACTCTCTCCATATATGCTGCACCCCTAGCTATGGAAATCCCTGATTTAAAAAAATAGATCCTTTTAGTTCTGATCTAGAGAAGGAAAAACTGGCACCCAAAGAAGGGTGGTTTAAGGTTTAAGTCCAAGATAAAGATCTGATATCTCTGCTGAGGAGTTGGAGATTCTTTGGTTTCTTGGAGTTGGTAGGATTAGGAATAAATTGTACTGTAAAAGGACATTGAGAAGATTACCCAGTGTTGCAGAAAGAACATTGAATGGGGATCAGAAAACCTGGGTTCTAATCCCAGCTCCATTATTGACTTACTTTGTGTCCTTAGGGAATAGATTTCCACTTGTTCAGTGGGAATACCACAAGAGGAAGCCAGGCCAGAGAAATCTCACCTCAGGTCTGGGAATGTCCAGGGCACCCTGATATTACTGCTGATACCAAATGTCCTTTGTGACAGACGTGACATGAGTCCCTCGTCCCAGGCAGGGAATGTCATGCTGAATGAAGAAGATAACCCGTCTTTCAGAGAATTCAGTACCTCCCCAAACAGTACTATCACAGCTGGCAGTCCCCTCAATCTCAAAAAGAAATATGGGAGAGGGGGGGCACAGACAAGCAGAAGGCATGGTGAAGGGCAATAGGCACAAGGAGCTGAGCAAAAGAACATAGAACTATCCAATATTGAGGTGTGAGGATAACAAACTAGATCATCAGGGAGGAATGTTGGTGGCACTGCTGAGGAAAACCCTACTCTCTCTGCCATAGGAAGAATTCTGGTTACTGTTATCCTAGACCCTCAATGGACTTTAGTAGCTTGTGCCTACATAACCACCATATGCAGACCCCTTGGCTGCTAATTCTTAGCCTCTGCCTGGAAATAAAGCCATGGGTTATAAGAGATAAGCCATTTCTTTGTAAGAAAATGCAAGACTCCTTCCTATAAATAGCCAAAATGAGACAAGATGAATTTTCTCTAGTTAGTGGGAGGTGACAGAGTGCTTGTGATTCTCATCTCCTTCCATTATGGCAGGGGCCTGGGCTACAAAGGTAAAGAGCTGTGACCCTTCACCAGAGGAAGGGGAAGGGCACACACCAGGGCATTGGCCCCTCACCCCACCAAGTCCCTGCTATGAGTGGGACTGGAACCCCTATGAACACTGGGATCATGGAGGCCCGCCCCCAGCAGTCAGTTACTAGGGTGCTACTGCTCTGCTGGCCCCTCTAATGCTGAGCAATCACATTTAGGTCCCGAGCTTCCTATTCTCCTGAAGAAAAAGGTCCAAGAAATGGTTCCCCAGCGAGATTGGCAGAGAAGTCTGACACTGGGGAAAGGATGACAACCCCATACTTTCCTCCCACCCCTGGAGCCAGGTACCTGATTCTTCTGCAGAGTTTGCAAGATTAGGGGTTAGGGGGCACCAAATGCTCTCATGTTTTCCCCTCCATCTTTGGGAAGGCAGTGTGGCACAGTGGAAAGAGTGCTGGATTTGTAGTCTTGGTATCTGAGTTCAAATCCTAGTGACCTTGGGCAAGTCACCTAACCTCCCTGGGACTCAGTTTCCTCCTCTATAAAATGAGGGAGCTGAACTAGATTGCCTTGAAGGTCTATTCTGTCTCTAAACCTATGATCCCATAAATATAAGTCCCATGGGTGAATACAACTCAATGATTATTCATTTCCCTTTGTATTACTTTATTGTGTGCTTGTTATAAAAATTTAATGAATGCTTAATTTTATTTTAAAAACACACTAAAAATTATTTGCATAGATTTTTTGTGAAAAGACGAGCACACTTTTTATATAAAAAGTGGGGGGGATACATAAAGTTTGGAAACCACAGAATTAGGGAATAGATAGAAAGTTCTATCTAGTAGAAGGAAAAACAGGCATCTGAGAAGGGCTTCAAGTTAACTAGTAATGGATACAGGTCATCTAATTCCTAGTCCAATATTCTTTCTAGTGCACCAAGCTATATCCACAATGGCTTGGGTCATACCCTCAATACCAATGATCCCTCTGGATGCCAGTCAGCTTGGCATTCTCATGGTGAGAGGTTATGCCTATCTCACCCTCAATTCCAAGCTGTATCTGGCCCATCCCTTTAAAGCCTCCCCTCATTCTTACAAAGAATTAACAGCCCCACCCAGACTGAAATGTTCAGAGAATGAAGGTGTAAAACAGGAAAATGTCAGTTTTCTATATATTTTGACTCCAGCTGCCACAAGAAAAAAATTATTTTGTTTCTTTCTCAGAAGTTCTAACAGCAATGAAGTCTAAGCTTCAAAATTCTCTTAACTAGGATTCTTCTAGACTCTTAGGGCTGGACTGGATGACCACCAAAGTCCCTTCCATCTTTATTCTTCCTGGTACTAAACTGCTTTAGGTAACTACTGCCCCCTTGTGTCTGGTGGTTAAACTAATCCTCACTATCTAGTAAGAGACACCTTCCTCACTGTTGTGAGAGGGCAAAACTTTTCTCAAAATCACAGATCTTAGGACATCAGAGTTGGAAGGGATCTTATGCTCCATATGGTCCAACCCAATCATTTTGTATATAGAGAAACTGAGCCTCAAAGAATTTGGGACTTGCCTAGGGTCACATAGCAGGCTAGAGAAGTAGGATTTGAATTCAGGTCCCAATTCCAAATCCAGTGCTCTCTGTGACACCACACTTACCTAAACTAGTCATGTCTCTGATCTAGTTTAGGGTAGGCCAATTCAAACATCCTAATCCAGTGAAATGAGGGGTTGTTTGTTTTTGTTTGTTTTTTTCTCATCCCAGGAAAGATGCTTTCCAGAAAGTTTCTACAGCCTAGGCACAGAGAGTGGCAAATGCACAGATATAGCAAGGCCATGCACTGAAAAGCAACTACAGGAGGCTAGAACGCTTATAACCATCAGCCAACACGCTGCTACCCTAACCATAAGTCTGTGTTTAATTAGGTTAGTAGTTGGAACAGCAGAACTACCAAGGACAAGGGCATGGATTCAATTCCTGTGTGTGCCAATTTACTTTGATCTGTTCCATGGAAAGAGACTGTACCTTTAAGCTTGCCTACTAATACCCAGTGACACAATTGAGTTAAAGAGATCGGATGGTTCAATACAATACATTGCTGATGCTCAAAACACAACTCATCATATACCTTTTCTCTCTCTCTCTCTCCCTCCCCGCCCCTCTCTCTCTCCTTCTCTCTCTCAATCTCTCCCCATACCCTTTCTAATGAAAGATAAATTCCCAGTAGTGACATTTTTTGTATCTAAGAGGCAATTGCCACAAAGTTTTCCAGTGAGCAAGATCAGCACAATCCAGGGCTCTGTTCCTCTTCCTGTTCCAAAACTATTCCCAAACACCCAGGTTCTCTTAAAGATCAATGAGTCTAAGCAAGACCTCCAGAACTGATTGCAGAATTTGATCCTGCATGACAACCCATATAAGGGTGCCTTTGAGTTTTAGACCAAGCTTGGGATGACATACCTTTTTGTGAAGAAATCAGGAGAACTGGTGAACTTTTTATCTTTTGGTACCCTCTTTTCTACTTCTGAATCCTCAGTCAGAGTAAGATCTTTGGAAAGAGAGACAAGGGGAAAATATGATTACACCTTGTTCCAAAGTTAATAGGATTAAGGAGTAAAAATAAAGGGAATCCTATATGTAGGTAGAGAAGACAGAAAATGCTTTTCCCCAAAACTCTAAGTTTATTGCAAAATTACTTTTGCATAAGTTAAAAATTCATATAGATATGGACTCCCCCCCTTGATTAGCTTTTCAGTTTCTTATATCCATAGCCAGAAGAAAGTACATTAAAATAGTTAGGAGATGAGGTATTAGAGAATTTGGATTTTAGGCTCCATCTCTTCCCCAACCCAGAAGCTGAAAATCTTTCTCTGTTTCTCTGTACAAAGGGGGAAGTAAAGGAATGAAATAAGAGCAGCAGGGAGACACAGAGTTAGGTAAATAGATGGATTTCTATGCCTTTATATTTACTTTTCCAGAGACAATTATTTAAGAGGTTCAGTCTTTATTATGAACCATTCATTTGTGACCATTTGGAAGCGAAAAACCTTTTTATAAGTAGGTGTGGGGGCAGCTAGGTGACACAGTAGATAAAGCACCAGCCCTGGATTCAGGAGGACCTAAGTTCAAATCCAGTCTCAGACACTTGACACTTACTAGCTGTGTGACCCTGGGCAAGTCACTTAACACTCATTGCCCCACCTCCCCCCCCAAAAAAGTAGGTGTGAATTTCATCCATTGAAACAAAACAGGAAGAGACTTGTCTCCTTCTTAGTTCCAAAGATTATATGTTATTTTAGTTTTTGTGGAGCCAGAAAGAGACAATCCGACTAAATAAATGTGCTGTGGAGACAGTTTGACCTCATTTTATGCCATCAACATGTTTATTTGGTTTGTCAGATCAACTTGTCTATGGATTTCCATCATAAATATTTGATGAATATTATGTACCTACCTGTGTAATGAGCAAAAGGAAGTATGTAAGTGAAATACATGAGGGAAAAGAATTTAAAATTTATATTATATATTTAAAGACCAGATTCCATGGAATCTAGTCATAAGACATAAACACATAGAACTATAAATTTCAGATGGGTCCCAATATGAGACGTGCTCTCAGGTTTTGTGGGCTTTTCCTGGCTTTTTAAAAAGAAAAATAAAAGCCAACAGTAGCTTATCTATCCCTTAGAAAAAAATATTTGTGGGTATTAATAGTTTTTAAATAGGACTCAGATCTGTAGCTTCTTTAAATTTTTGTTTTCACTCAAAAAGACTCACAATTTCATATACATGAAGTATCTAGATATAAGTTGAATTACTATTCCCATCTTTTTAACTGGTAAAAGTCAGTTTTCTATTGATCTGTGGTCAGCATAGACCTACCTTTGGGCCTAGGTTTCAGCGCCACCTCAGGGCAAGGACTCTGTGGCTTATTCAAACCTGGGCTGCTGCAGAATAATGGTTCACCTGGTGCAGCAGGGCTGAGAAGGAAAGCTGGGATCTTTGTTTCCATTTCCACTCCATCTTTTCCAATTTCCTGAATCATCCCTTTTTCTCTGCCACTGGAGGGCTTGGTCACTTCTGGTCCAGAATCTCCAGGGGTTCCCAAGGCAGTTAGGCTGGAAGACTGGCCAAGTACAATAGCACAAGATGATTGTGCTGCCGCTGGGAGGCACTCCTGAACTGGTGAGATATCCATGCACTTCTCAGACTTGTTACTGGGGGCTCCAGACACTCCTGGGAGATTTAGCTTCTCAGTCAAGAATTCAATCCTCTCCTTCAACACCTGAGCAGTGGCCTCAAGAATCCGGATCCTGGCCTGATTGTGTTGGAAGGGCATAGGGTTTGGCTCTTTTCTGGGTGCCACAGAAACCGGAGTCTTCTCTAAGTTTTCAACTTGACATGACTGAAGAGCCAGAGTGGGAGGTAAAGGGCTAGGGTCCAAGTCTTGCTGTTTCAAGAGCCATGGGGATGTACTTGTAGAGAGTGGAAAAAGGGGGTTAACCCCACTTTCAGAAGCCCTAGTTGTAACTGGAGTTTTAGTATCATGGGAAGTTCTGTTCAAATACAAGGGAGAAATAATTGAAAAGAATAGCATCCAAATGACAACCATTAACTGTAACAAAGCATTCAAACTTATGTAGTACTTAAAAGTTTTCCAAAGTGCTTTCCTAAGCTCTGTCTGCCTCAGTTTCCTCAACTATAAAATGGGGATAAGAATAGCACCCACCATGGGCATCTAGGTGGCACAGTGGATAAAGCACTAGCCCTAGATTCAGGAGGACCTGAGTTCAAATCCAACCTCAGACACTTACTAGCTGTGTGACCCTAGGCAAGTAACTTAACCCTCATTGCCCCACAAAAAAAAAAGAAAGAAGAAAAAAAAGAATAGCACCTACCTCCCAAAATTGTTGTGAGGACCAAATGAGATACAGTATTTGTGAAGCACATTGCACAGTGCCTGGGACATAGTAGATGCTATTAAAATACTATTATTATGTTTCACATTATTGAACATATATAACCTATAGCAGATTGCTTCCTGTCTTAGCAAGGAGGAAGGGAAGGGAGGGAGAAAAATTTGGAATTCAAAATCTTACAAAAATGAATATTGAAAACTATCTTTAGACTAATGAAGCATATCCTCCCCTTCCAAAGAACTGATATTGATTAAACACAGACTGAAGCATGCTATTTTTCACTTTCCTTCATTTTTCCTTTTATTAAAGTTTTCTTATACAAACTGACTAATATGGACATGTTTTACATAATTGAACATGTATAACCCATATCTGATTGCTTACCTCCTCAGGGAAGGGAGAGGGGAGGGAGGGAAGGAGGGATAAAAATTTGGAACTCAAAACTTTAAATGAAAACATTTATTACTTAAAAAAGAAAACTATCTTCCTTCCTTCCTCCCTCCCTCCCTCCCTCCCTCCCTTCCTTCCTCCTTTCCCTCTTTCCTTCCTTCCTTCCTTCCTACCTTCTTCTCTTTCTTTCAAAAGACTGAGTCTGTGATTTTATTACCAAAGTGAACTGATGAGGAAACTCCCTCTGCCAAGGCAGATAGATCAACCACAGCTGCTTGGTGCCTGGAGGTACCAAGAAATAACTTTTTCAGGGATCCAGAGCCAATATTGTGCCAGAAGTATGACTTGAACCCAGGTCTTGACTCTAAGGCCAGTTTCCTAACCATTATGCAACATGGCCTCTCTCTCCAATGTTCTTTCCACTATCCCATGCTTTTAATTAAAGGTTTTTTCCCCTTTCCTCAGTAGGTTGGGGGTTGGGACTATGGATTTGGAATACTGTATATGATGTCAGACATTAACTGTTCTTTGTTATAAGAAAAATATCACAGCACCTGTACACAAGAGACAGGGCTGTAATATACCTGAAAATGACTGCTGTAAAATGGCATTAATCAAACTTTTTTTATTAAAGGGAGCTTGTTTAAGTTAATACTTGAAAACAAAAAGGTTTCATGAACATGCAAGAGAAACTCTGGCTTTGAGACTGTCAGAAATTAGTAAGTTAATAAGCATTTATCAGACACCTACTATTAGCCAGGCACTGTGCTAAGCACTAGGGATACAAGAAAGGGAAAAACAATAGTCCCTGCCCTCAAGGAGCTTATAGTCTAATGGAGGAAACAACATGAACACTTGAAAATCCAAAAGAAAGGAAAGCTGAGAGAAATTCCCTATTGCTAGAGATCCTTCCCCATGCTACCTCCACACCCCAAAAAATGCTCCTAGGGAAGTCATGTCAGTCAAACCTTAGCTTCAGGAAAAGTCACAGTGGAGCCTCTGCAGAGCAAAGGAGGCCATTTATAATTTTCCTGAGAAATGAGAAAGACAAATTTTAAGTCCCACATACAACAATCTAGATCACTGAGGAAGACCGAAGAGACAGACCATGAAAGGCAAAGACACAGAGCAAAGAACAGAGAGGCAGCTCTTGTCTATGATGCTGTTTCCTCTTCAGATCCAGAGACAGCAGACATCTCGATTTTTGTGTCCAATCTTCTGCTCTACAAGCTTAGTCCTACCTGGGCTGTGGTGGGGACCTGTTCATTCAGGCTATAGAGTTTTCTTGAAACAAAAGGGGTTGAAGAAAAGAAAGCATCCCTGTTCTTAGTTAGAGCTGGGTTTGGATAATAAATCTGATCTCAGGGCATTCTCTATTCATTTGAATTCCTCCTCCCCAGCAAGAGTATAATCTGAACTTGACTTAAAGAGGAAGAAGATGTTTTTTGGTCTATTCTCTTCATTCTATCTCATTCCTTTCTTTCTATTTCCCATTTAAAAATTGATATGACAGTTTTCAGACCCTATATTTTCATAATAGAAACAAAGTTCCAGATGTCTCCTCATTCTGGCACATTGAGAAGCCAAGTAACACAGTTAGCAAAGGTGTATGTGCCATAGACAGAGTTTGAAAACTGAGACATCTGAGCAGTTATATGTTTAAATTCTCCCAAGCCAACTCTTTTTTTTCAGTGAAAATTCTCTTTTATTGAACTTAGTATAAAGTCAAGCCAATAAGACTAAAATATTATTGTGCAAAAAGTAAAAAGATACTGATTAATAGTTTTATGCTAAATCTAATTTATTTATTTTTAATTTTTCTCAATTACATGTAAAGATATTTTTTGAATTCCAAGCCAACTCTTGACAAGGTTTCCCCTCTAATCCATGCCCCTGAAATGCCTTCACTATGCCCCATGAGACAGAGGAAGAGTTCCTTCTGCAGCTTTCCTAACCCTGAAGGAGTCACTTATGTGACTTTTTGAGTCTTCTCTCTGGGCTTTGCATATCTAATCCCTTACCAATTCCCATTAATTCCAAGTTGGTTTTCTTTCTCATAACCACTCCCTCTTTCCATTCTCCCTGCTACTGCCTTACCATATTTCCACTTATTTATTCTTTGCAACAGTGTCCTACAGGGCTTCCCACCTATCTACTTCCTCTCTGCTCCAACTTGTCTTTTGCACCATTGTCAGAATAATCTTTCTTCTGTGCTATTTGGTCATGTTTTTCCTCTGCTCAGAGATCTATTGTCCAAGTTCCTTTGTCTGGCATTCAAAGACCTCCACAATATGGCCCCACCCTTACTTTGCAGCCTTCTCCTATGACTCCCCATCCTCCTCAAGCCCTCTATGCTTCAGACAAAATTGACCTCTCTCTTCCCCAAACATGCCACACACCTTTCCCTCTACTTCCATTCTCTCTCTTCATCCCCTTTACCTGCTTAAGCCCTTCCCATTCTTTAAAGCCCAATTCATATCCCCTACCTCCTCCATGGGGCTGTTGCCAGTCCTCTAGGTTATACTCTACCTTGGACCTCAGCTACACTTGGTTTTGTACCTCACTGAGGCACCTATTATATACAGTGTTGTACATCATAGTTATCTGTTATTTGTGTCATCCCCTTGCTAAAACCAACAACTTCATGAGGACAGCCATGACATCCTATCTAATCTTTTGTTTGTCCTGCAGTACTCTGAACACAACAGGCACTCAATAAATGTTCACTTTATACCTACCTGTCTTGAAGCTTTTTGTTACCCAACACAGTGCCCAGTGCCTGCTTTTCATGCTTAAGAGCTGCCTCCCTTTGGCTTTCCTTGGTTTCCTGGGCCTAGGTAGGAGGAATAAACAATAGTTCAACACTTGTCTAGTATCAGCTGTATTTCGAACACCAGCACTAAAGAAAAGGAAAGGCACCATAGCTTCTGCTTGGGGGGGGGGGGGAAGCAGAAGAGACACATGAGAGTCCTTTTTCAACATGGAAGTTTGGCTTGTTTCCTGGTTGAAGGGATACAAGAGGGTAAAAAAGTTCTTTCCAACATCCACAACATCTTCTAAGTATTCAAGACAAGGTACCAACCAAGGTGAAGAAGTTCAATAAACCACGCTTTCAATACTTCCTACTCTATCCCCACATACACACATACTTCCAGTGGCTAAACCCCATTGACTCAAGCTCCAACCTCTAATTTAGCTAACCCATGTGAAACTTATTAAGGCTTTCAATTATTCATCAACAGTAACAGAACAGATGTTGCTGGCCTATTGCCTGCTTCAACAAATGCCTTACCTGGGACAACTATAGATATGTTAGTGAGAACCAGAGTACCACATACAACATGAGTTATTGCTGGTTTCCAAGAGAAAGAAGCAGGTGGCCAACATCTTCCCTATTCCATGTAGCCACACTATATCCTATAAGCAACCAGTATGAGACTTTCTATTGTTCTCCCTGAACCAAGGTCCATTTTTCAATGGGTTGGGCTATCAGGTATGGAAGGAACTTCAAGAGGTCATCCTTAATTCAGACCCCTTTGCTTTAAAGACCAACAAAGCCTAAATCACTGAGATATACTTGTCCTTATTTTTGAAGCTCAGGGACCAGATAATAGCTCTACTCCATTAAAAGAGGCAAGGGATCATATATCAAAAGAACTAGAGGAAGGTCTCTAGCTTCATGTCCCATGATGGACAAGAATCACATGGGATAAGAAGACTTGGAAGAATTAGTATCTCTACTAGTAGGGGGGACCAATCGCTATTAGCAAGATCTCATAGATCCATTTAAGAGGCTAAGGGATTACTTACATTCATACAGTGCTCTTTATTTTACAAAGTTCCTTGTCATTTTAACAGCCCTGTACTTGATAGTGCATCATTATCTCCTTTTTGGAGATGAGGAAACTGACAGTCGGGAAAAGCAAAGTGACATGTATTAATCATAAGTCAAATATCAGGGCCAGGGTTTAAATACAGGTTGTCCAATTCCAGATCCAATACTCTTTCTACCATGACATGTTGTCTTGGAGAGGTAGATTCTATGGCCTTGTTAACACCTCTTCCAATCAATAAATCCTTTGGATCTAACAGCTATTTCCTGCTTAAAAAAAAAAAACAACAACAAAACACTTTGCCTTTAGCCCCTCCCTCTTTTGTGTAAATTAAGGGTTCTTAACCTGAGGCACATGAACTTTTAAAACATACATATTTTGATAATTGTATTTCAATATCATTAGTTTCCTTAGTAACCATGGGCATTTTGTTTTATGCATTTAAAAACATATTTCTTGTTTAATGTGATTGTGTATATATATATATATATATATATATATATATATAACCTATATCAGATTGTTAGCTGTCTTGGAGAGGAGGGAGTGAAGGGAGAGAGGGAGAAAAATTTGGAACTAGAAATCTTATAAAGACAAATGTTGAAAACTATTTCTACATGTAACTGGAAAATAATAAAATACTTTTATGATTTAAAAAAGATGAAAAAATTTTAAGAAAAAGCAAAAGAATAAAAATAAAAACATATTTCTGAGATTGCCAGAGATGTCCATGATACACACAAAATGGTTAAGAACCCTTGGTGTAAATCATGATGATAATTTTTTAAAATCCTTTACATGCTAAGATGATAATTTTGACCTCTTCAGAATATATGAAAACTCTAAGCTGTCCCTCTAGCAGTGAGGACTACCTGCACTGAATATCACCATGCCCTCTCCAGATCCTTCCTATGACCCCTTCCTATGATCCATCAGATGACCCAGTGATATGCAAATTGCAAGATGATTGCTAGGGATGCAACCTGTGGCCATGGAAAAGATTGGCTAACTGGTCTAGTTGGAGACTGACTCTTGTATTCATTCCCCATGGGCCCTGTGTGCTCCAATATAACCCACTAGGCAAACACAATCCTAGACCTCCAGAAGATAAAAGACCAGGGTCCAGAACCATTTGGCCAACAAATCTTCCCACCAAATACTTACTTTGGAAAGGCGGGATTGTTGTGCAGAGGCAATAGTCTTGAATGACATTTGTGAGACTCTGGCATTGGGCTTCTTGGAGGAAGCTTCTCTCTGTTTCTTATACACCTCCTGCAACTTCTTCTGTCTCTGCTCCAAGGCTTTCTTTACAGATATTTTGGCTTCAAGGCACCTTCTCTTTCTTTCATTTGCTTTTTGAGTCATGAATTTCTGGATTTCCGCAGTGGTGTACGGCCTAAGGGCACTCCCATTTGTTTTTCTGTGGGTCCCTTGGCAGGCATTTTCTTTTCCAGATACTTTCCATGCCCCAGAACTACTTGTCCTTGAAGAGAGGTTCTTTCCTTCTGAGGATAATTGGAGATTCCTTCTTCTTACAGCTGTATTTTGAGATTTTGAAAGCCGTTCCGATTCACCTGCTTTCTTGGTAGATTGGAACCATGTTCTTTTGTTATCTCCCTTGTCTTGAATATGTGATTGGAGATTTTTCAAAAGATTCAAGATAGCTTGGAATGGTTCAGAACTACCACAACCCACTGGCACTGAACTTTCTGGAGAGATCTGGGAGTTTCCTTGGGGAGGAGCTGTTCCTTTCTGGTTGGTTATCTCTGGGACTGGGGGTGATATGTGCTCAGATTTTTGAGTCTTCTCTATTGATCCTGCAAACACAGTCACAGAAATATTAAGAAAGCTGGGGATAAGGAAGCACTGGGGGACAGATCAAAACTGGCCACCAAAGGGATTAAATTCAAGGGGTACTAGGAAGGGACTTTGCCCAAATATATTCCCCATAACCTTTATCCAGAAGCCTATTACACAGTCACTACTGAATTTGAAACATTTCCCCTACATCCCCAGGTGGCCAGGGCCCACAGACTTCCCTATCTCACATGTCAAGGAGAGAACTACCTGATAAACTTATTCCCACTAACATATGAATAGAAAAAGACTTATAGGAAGAAAAACTTATAGGAAGTGAAGCACTATAGAATGAAGAAAGCAGAATCTGAACAATAATATTACATACACTGACATTATTTTTACATAGCCACAAATAACACCTGCAATGATATTTTTTAAAAATACACAGAATATCCAAGAGGACAAGGAAGCAAAAAGCATAGTCTTGTAATATTTGCCCATTTATACTTTTTTAGAAACCCAAATTCTTAGTGATTTACAATTTATATGTGTATGATCTTTTAAAAATTCTGGTTTATTTGAATGTTTTTTATTGATGATTACTGTTAGAATTTGAGAAATCTACCCCCCCCCCCAAAACCCACTTTTCTATAAAGTTTTATATTTGAAAACAGATACCTGGACAGGGCAATGTTTACTCCCAAATGAATGATATACTTAAAGAGCTCTAATTTCAGGTATCACTGATAGGTCAGTGTAGGAGATATTCTAGGGAAGGGCCCCAGAGAGGAGGCCAACTCCCTCTGTTCTGTTTTTATCTCTCAAAACAGACTCAGGAATGTTTATCTTATAGTTTCTCATCCAGTTCTTCCCCCACCTCCCCACACAGCACATACACCACATAATCAGAACTAAAGTAGAAACTTAGGAGAGATTTCCAATTCCAGAGCAGCACCAAATACCTGACTCCTTTGTGGTGGCTAGGCCTCCTGAGAGGGCCCGATTCTGGAGCTGGAGAAACGTGGGAGGGGGCCCAAGGAGAAGCCTCACAAGCCTCTGTCCCTTTCTCCATGCAGAAACACCAGCCAGCTTGGCATCTTAAAGAAAAAACATACACCCCCTGGATGCACCAGAGCCCCTTTGGAGTGCTGGGGACAGGGACAGAGGGGGAGGCTCGGGTTAGGAGCTAACTAACAGTGCAAGTCCAGGAAGACTGGAGATGGAATCCCAATTCTACCACATCAATTAGCGCTATATCTGAGTAAGTCATACTTCCCTTCCTTCATTTGGAAAAAGGCAAGAATATTTACATTGCTTATCCTGAAGGGTTGTCACAAGGAAAGGACATCATGCTTCATCATCTAAATGTGATCTATGAGCTCCCTATGTACAATACACTATGATGGAGGAAGGAACACAGCTCTAGACATCAAGAAGTCTGGGTCCTAACTCTGCTTTTACCATGCCTTCATGGAGAAGGCAGATTACTTACCTCTCTCTCTTGGCCTTGTTTTCCTCAGGTGTTACAGGGAGGTTCACCACCTTCCCTACTTACCACACAGAGCTGCTTAATAAGGATCAAATGAGAAAACGGATGTGAACGTACCTTGGAAATGATAGAAGCCCATACCAAGACAAGAAACAAGTATGAGGAAGGCTTTTCTCCACACGCCCTCTCTTGTCATCTTTACCTTTGCCCAGCATGCTCTTTATCAACAAATAAGGGAGCCAAGGCCTGGGGACTGACCAAAATGAACTAGCTTCCTGGCCTCTTTTGGCCTTCCCAGCACAGCAACTCGTAGACCAGAGGTGAGGCCTATCCTGTAAACCAAAGCCGCCTCCTCAGCCTAGAGAAGAGCGTCGTCACTAACGTAACTCAAGCTCAATGGACTGCACGGTGAGCCAGAGTGAGGGTTAATGGAAATATCATTTTATTTTTGATGATTTGCACCTCATGAGAGTAAACTAATTTGATTTTAAACTGGTGCAAGTCAGCAGGAACAGAGAAAAAGAATCAATGAAAGCTCCTAGCCCAGGCAGAATGAGAGGCCCTGTAGAATGCAAAAATAAACGATCTACCACATCACAAACACAAATGAGTTTTCTTTAATAAATGTTGTCACATAATAAACACCATTTATCAAGGTTTTACTTCATAATTTCAGATTACATTCACCAGATGCCGATACCAACACCAAGATCATTACAAATACATAGACAATCTCTACCAACGGACACTTGAGATGTTCTTCCCTCTCCCTCTCCCTCTTTCCCTCCTTTCCTCCCTCCCTCCAATAAGGTTTTGTTGACCAGCTCAGATTGCAGGATGGGCTATAAAAAATGCAAATCATTTACAGGATCCTTGGTTTTTCCTCTCTCCAAATCCATTGATAAGACTGGAATCAAGTTGATAAAGTCAGGTTTCTGCTACGTTCAGCCAGTGCTGGCCTTTGTAATAAGTTATTAGCCTTCACTAGCATGAGACTGCCACAGTACTCCTATTTTCTTACTCACTGGGATCTCCCCTGGAAGTTCTGGAATAGGGATAGGTAATCAACACAAGCAAAATCAGTGTCCATTTTGCCAAGACTCTTGGGGAAGTGTTGTCCTAAGTATAGATTACAGATGAGGGTGTTAACTTTTATCTATCAGACCACTAACACACACTTGGAGTTGTGCCTCTAATAATGGAGATGGTTTTCCCATCTCTCCTAGTACCTCCCTGTTATTAGTTCAATTTAAAGAATTTAAAGGCACCTATTATGTTGGGTTTTTTGTTTGTTTGTTTTGTTTTTAAGTGAGGCAATTGGGGTTAAGTGACTTGCCCAGGGTCACACAGCTAGTAAGTGTTAAGTGTCTGAGGTCGGATTTGAACTCAGGTCCTCCTGACTCCAGGGTCGGTGCTCTATCCACTGCGCCACCTAGCTGCCCCTAAAGGTACCTATTATGTGCAAGGAAATAGGGATGTAAAAATGACATGTAAGTGCTGGTGTGAATGGGGAAGTTATTGTGTAGCTGGGACTAGGGGATGGAGCTAGCCTGTGGCCAGGACCAAGGAATAGTCAGTCTTTGGTGGAAGTTAACGATATGATCACCCTGAACCAGAGCTCATCCTCAATTTGTGCTTGGGATACATATTGACTCATGCAAAGACTGTTATTATTATCATCACTGGTATCATCATCTCCTGATACAATTGTCTTTTCAATCAAGCTAACCAAACTCAGTTTTACAAGCATCCTAATTATCTGAATGGAACCTAAGAGAAGAATCACAGAATGTCAGAATTGGAAGGGATGTTAAAAGTCATTTAGATAACTTGTTATTGTTGTTCAATCTTTTCAGTTGTATCTAACTCTTCGTGACCCAATTTAGGTGTGGTTGGTTTGGGGGGGAGGGGTTGGGGGGGGGCAATGAGGGTTAAGTGACTTGCTCAGGGTCACACAGCTCATTAGTGTCAAGTGTCTGAGGTCGGATTTGAACTCAGGTCCTCCTGAATCTAGAGCCGGTGCTTTATCCACTGCATCATCTAGCTGCCCCCTCCCCAATTTAAGTGTTCTTGACAAAGATACTGGAGTGGTTTGCGATTTCCTTCTCCAGCTCATTTTACAGATGAGAAAATGGAGGCAAACAGGATTAAGTGACTGGCTTATGGTCACACAGCTACTAAGTGTCTGAGGCCAGATTTGAACTCAGGAAGATTTATCTTCCTGACTCCAGGCCTCGAACTCTATCCACTGTACCTCCCTGTCCCATTTAGCTCATACTCCATTTTATCAATGAAGAAACAAAAGCACCAAAAAGTAAAAATGATTTGCCCAACATCACACAGGTACCAAGTGGCAGAGCTGGAACTAGAACCTGGGTTTCTATTTCCAGGTCCATTGCTTTTTCCATTACATAGGAATGCTTTCCTTGCTTTTTTTGAGATGTAAATTATCCTGAATATAAGGTTTCCATTAATCCTCCCATCCCTCTCACTTCATTTGGATCCATTAGGTCCAAGCTCCAACAGCCCAACCTCTGACCTAATCTTTAATTCCCAGGGATCATTAAGATCACTCATGGAACCCATCTGGCCAGGAATTCTAGAAGCTGCTTAACATCATCTGAGGTTTCCAGTTGGCATTAGGCCCAGTTTCCAAGATGCCCACCTCCCATCCACCCTCATGGTGAGCACCCCAACTCAAATTTTAACTCATCCAGATGTTTAGCTTGACAGTAAGATTGCCTTGGGAGTAGCAAGCAAATTAATGAGCCCTTCTGGACACATCCCTCACCCCAAGTCCCCCCTCCCTAGCAGTCTAATCTTAATTAGTTTTTAAGAAAGAATTTTTAGTCTGTGAAAACGAATTAAATCCCAAAGTATGGGATCAAAGTGTTGGCACCAACTTAATCTCTGATAGAAAATGCAAAGCAAGGTTCTATCATCTGAAATTAAACATTCGGCCCCATTTTCCTGCTGCCTGGACAGATGAATATTTTATAACTATTGTGATTTAATTTTTTGTTAACTACAGCAAATTTATAATTCATCCAATTCCCAGGTCCTGTGACTCTGACCCCTGACCCCCAATTCATCTCTTTTGAGCCCTGCTTTGACTTCGTCACTGACAGGAACTAATGGTCAACACAGACTCGGTGACATTGGCGGCTACAATGATGAATGTGCCACATGGCATGGTCTTGTGACCCAGTCTCAGGGAGAGAGCAGGTCATTTTTCAAGCGATCCATTAAAACAAAAAGGGGGAGGGCATGATGAAGGAAGAAAATTATTTTATATTTTAAGCATTTTAAATAACCTTTTTTGTACCTAGCACATTATACTTATAGCATCCCTAACTTCACATTCAAAGTACTGAATAAGCTCTGTAGGATTTCTCCCCCACTCCTATTCAGCATTCCTTTGGTGATTCATAAACATGTCTATTCTAATAACAAACTGACACTCTCCCCTATCCCCCCCACCATGTAAGCTTTTCCTTCTCACCTAGAAACACCTAGTGCTGGTCATAGGAACATATAGTAAAACATTATTTTCTCATTTTACACCAAACTGATGTTGCTCTTTCCTATGAACAAGAACAGATGTTACAGATAGGGTAACTAACTAGTTAACAATTCTGTGAATAAATAGTAACTTTTGGGGCTACTCATCAAGAGAATTTAACAGAAGACATTTTTAATGGCGGCTACTTGTGAGACAATTTAGGGTTGTAATTCCCATTTGCATGTGGAGAAATGAAGGCCCAGAGACAGAAAACTCTCTTAAAATTAATTAGCAAAACTGAAATCTGTACCTAGAGTTCTCATGTATCAATCAGTTTCATTTATTCCTGAATGAAATTCACTATAAGGTGAGATCAGCCCTTAACCCATCCAAAGGGGATTAGTTAGCAAAGAGTCACCCTGCCTAGGCTTCTCAAAGATGATATCCTAGCAGAGCTCTGGAGCATTATTAATACTGCCAGAGTGTTTACTGACTCCTAATTGAATAAGCTCATCTATCCTACTTGGCCCAGGTCAGGGACTTTCTAAAGGTTACAAAGAGAATCCATAGAGCTGCATTCAACTCTAACTGCACCCCCTCCACACACACACACACACACACACACACACACACACACACACACACACACACACATTTCCTCATTATTCCAATAAAACCTTTTTCTATAGACCACTAACCTAAGTGGGTTTGTTTGTTTTTCTTTAAAGCTTTTATTTGGCTCCAAAATATCTTTTTCCGCTACCCCTACCCCCACCATGCCCCAGCCCCTTAAAAACAAAACAAAAACAGTATCAACAACAACAAAAATAATTTACCTTGGTCTTTCAAAAGTCTTCTAGGGGAAGGTGATGAAACAGATTCCTGGCAGCTTTGGGCCACTTTAATTTTGTCCCCTTGACCTTGATGGTGTTTGGGATAGGGGAGGAGAGAGACATACAGAGACAGAGACAGAGAAAGACAGAGAGGAAGGGAAGATGGGAGGATGGGAAGGGAAAGAGGACAGGAAGAGAGAAAAAAGGAGGGAAGGAGGGAGGAGGAAAGAGAGAGTTGTATTAGAGAAAGCAATAATTGACTAAAAGAACAACTAAGGTACCTGTTTCACTCGCAAGCCTAAAGTTAAACAAGCACCACCATAAAATTAGTTATTGAATCAAGGGAGCTCAGGAATGGGATCACATGATGTAATAACAGAAAAAGTTCCTTTATTTTGGAGTCAGGACCTCTAGGTATGATCCCTTGCCCTTAACTCAGTAGTTGTATGATCTTGAATAAGTCATTTACTCATAGGTAGTTTTTCATCTATAAAATGGGTATTTGTATCCTATGCTCCATATCTCACAGGTTGTTGTAAGAAAAGACCTTTTTCGAACCTAAACTGCTATGAAAAAGTGAGCTACTACTATCATTAATAAATCATAGAAGATTCAGCCTAGAAGAGAGAGATCATAAGCAGTAACCACTCCTAAACCCTAAAAACAAAAAACTAACCTCCATTATCTACGTATGTTTATCTAAGGCAGGGGGAGTTCATCTTTGTGCCTGTGTCATGGACCCTCCCAGTGAAGCCTAGGAACTCCTCAGAATATTTTTAAATGCATAAGATTACAAAAGAAACCAATTATATTGAAACATGGTAAATCAACTATTTAAAAAAAAACAATTTTGTGGACCCCAAGGTAAAACACCCTGAATTCTAGGGCAAAATGTTCATTCCTGTGCAAGCATCCCTCTGTCTTCTGGCATGTTTATCTAGGCTGCCTTCTTTCAGAAAAGCCAAAACTCATTTTCACATTAACTTAAGGTCAATATAACTGAAAGCCAAATTTTATTGCCTAATCAGACTGTACACTCCAAGTTAAATACATAAATGATTTGCACTACTGCTTTTTTCCACATATGCATATAACTAACAGCTGGCTATGTATATATTCAAATTTGGAAATTGTTGTTTTTGTTATTCAATCATTTCAGTCATGTTGGACCCTTCGTAACTCCATTTAGGGTTTTCTTGGCAAAGATACTGGACTGGTTTGCCATTTCCTTCTCCAGCTCATTTTACAGATGAGGAAACTGAGGCAAACAGGGTAAAGTGACTTGCCCAGGATCACACAGCTAAGTGTCTGAGGCTAGATTTGAACTCAAGAAGATGAATCTTTCTGACTCCAGGCCTGCTCTACCTACTGCATCACTCAACTGCTCTTTTTGGAAATTAGCAGAATGGCAACTCAGAAATGGCCAGACACCAGAAAGTTAGATACCAAAACGCTAGAGGCCAAGATACCCCTTCTATTGGATGCTCTCTCATCTATTGACTCAAGCAGGTAGCACAATAGATAAAGCACTGGCCTGGATTAGGAAGGCCTGAGTTCAAATCCTGCCTCAGGAACTTACTAGCTTTGTGACCCTGGGCAAGTTATTTAACCCTGCTTGCCTCGGTTTCCTCATCTGTAAAATGAGGGTCATAATGGCACTTACTTCTTAGGGTTATTGTGAAGACTAATGAGATAATATTTGTAAAATGTTTAGCACAGTGAAAGAAGTATAGAGTAGGTACCTAATAAATGCTTATTCCCTCCCCTTGCACTCCCTTCCCCATCTATATAGACAACACCATCAGCTCAGTAGGACAGGGTTTCAGAGTCAATATTTCCACTGGCAGGGTTAGAATGTGCTGAGCCAGCCACATCCTTAAGCACAGTTCCATCTCTCATATCTGGGGCTTTACTGTGATCAAGCCCCATGCTTAGAATGCTCTCCTCACCTGGTCTGTCACCTGGAATCCTCATATTACTTCAAAACTCAACTCAAACACAACCTTTGCTGGTTTTTCCAATTGCTAGTGCTATCCCTCCAAGGTTACCTTGTACTTGATTTTTGTATATCTTGTATGTATACACATACACACACACACACACACACACACACACACACAAGTTCTTTGAGGGCAGAGTCTATACCACTTTGAATTCCTATCCCCATTGCCTAGCACAGTACCTGACACATAGTAGGCATTTAATAAATGCTTGTTGATTGATTGAGACCAACAGCTCAATAGCTTACCAGGGCTAATAGAAGAGTCTATAGTCAGGACTAGAATCAAAGATGATTGTTAAAGAAAAATCCTAAGAGATCACCTAATGTAATCAATACCCTTATTTATACTAGGGAAGAAATACACCCAGAGATCATCAGTGACTTGCCCAAGGTCAACACATTCATTAGTGAAAAGGCCAGCCCTAACATCAATTTCTTGGTGTAGTGTCTTTCCACTACATAGGACTATCTCTTTAGGGGATCAGCCTGTAGCCAGAGTCTATGGCTGCCTAATACAAAACCAGAAGACCTCCTTTTCCCCATGCTTGAAACTCTCTTTTAAATTCCAGGGTCAGTAACCTAAAAAAAGTATCTTACTACATGATTGCTTAATTTCCACAAAATACTATAAAAGTCTGCTCTTCCTTAGATAGGAGTACCCTTCGACTCTCCCTGACCAAAACAAAAAGACTTTACAAACTCCTTAAAAGGACTTCTCCTTCCTTTCTGAACCAAGCCAGACAAAGCACTTCACTCCCAGAGCCAGGATAAGTAGGGAGATTAAAATGCAGACACTTTAGAAAATATAAATGACACCAGCCTGTAAATGATGGGACTTATAGATTGAGATCACAGAATGAACAATAATTGCTGGCAGTGTTACGCTAATGGATATTCAGCAATCCCTACAGGTAGGGGGAAAAATGGCTTATAAATTGGTCAGATGTCACTGGAATCTTCAACAGAGCCATTAGCAATGGCCAACAGCATTTAATACTGAGCCAACTGCCAGAGTCAGGATGGGGGGTTGAGGGGAGTACACTAGAGCCATTTCAGAGTGCTGCTAATGACCACAGGGACATTAAATTAGAGGTGGCTGCAAACGGGAAAAGCTCCAGCCATCATCTTTATCAATCAGACAAGAGTCAGCCCTGACAGATCAGCTTAAGGTTGACCTATCTACTTTCACACTGGATCCAATGGCAGGGAGAAAATACAGAGATGTTTTTGTCAGTCTTGCGCCCCTCAAAGAGTCACCCACAAACCAAGCAATTTTTATTAATTACTATTTGCAAGACATTATTTAAATTAATGGTATTCTTCCACCAAGGGGTCTAACTTCTGGTGACATAAACACAGACACACCACTCAATACATGCAGCCCTATGGGAAAATGAATTGTGTGGATTAGGCCTACTAAAAAAAAAAGATAAGGTGGAAAAAAATGTTGGCTTTGGAATCAGAAGAACCAGGCCAAGATCAGTTAGAGAAAGCACCAGTGATAAAGAGGGAAAGACAGAGGAAGGGAGGGCAGGGCCAAAGGCCAAAAGAGATTTGTGCTCTTGATTTTATAAAGCAATATTTTCAATGTGACTCAATCAGCAAATATCCATTGAGTGCCCACTATATGCCAGGGGAAAAGGATTTTTGCTTAAGGGATACATACATATACACATACATATACATATATATACACATACATAAACATATAATTATACATATCATCTATAATATTAGCATACAATTAATAATTGAATACTAATGTGAGATGAATTCAGGCTTTTTGGGGGATACAGCCTAAAAGCACATTCAGGGATGGATAAAAAAGGACAAATAATTGAGAGTTTATTGTACCCTACTGCAAGTAATACTTATTCTTTGAGAAATTCTGTATAAAAGAATCAGAATTAGATGAGGCATCATGAGAAATATATTAGGTACTAATTGAGATGTGTCTGTTGGTAAGGTAGGGCAGCTAGGTGGTACAGTGGATAGAACACTAGACTTAGAAGCAGGAAGACTCATCTCCCTGACCTCAGGTGCTTACTAGCTGTATGACCCTGGGCAAGTCACTTAACCCTGTTTGCCTCAGTTTCTCATCTATAAAATGATTGGGAGAAGGAAATGGCAAACCATTCCAGTATCTTTGCCAAGAAAACCCCAAAGACATAACTGAAATGACACAACAAGGATGGTTAGCATTCATTTAGTTATTCAATAAACATTCCTTCAGTACCTGCTAGGTGCAGGATACCGTACCAAGCATCGTCAGGAATTTTTTTGGACAAGATCTGTGATTTCATTGGTGTAAGGAACTGTGGAAGTAAACATAGGCCTTAGAAAGACTAGAACAGGCATGACAAAAAGACTACTTCATAGAAAGGCTAGGGCAGCTAGGTGAAACAGTGGATAAGGCCTAGAGTCAGGAACACCTAAGTTCAAATCCAGCTTCAGACAAGTATGTGACTCTGGGACAAGTCACCTAGTCCTGTTTGTATCAGTGTCCTCATCTGTAGAATCAGCTGAAGAAGGGAATGGAAAACATTTCAATATCTTTGCCAAGAAAACCCCAAATGACTGAACAACACAGAAAGACTACCCTATGTGGAAACTATAACTCCTCTGAAGTATTCAATGCAAAAAGATCGGCCAGAAAAGTCCAAATGAGGCAGGCACCGTAGGGTAGACTCCTCACTGTGCTCACTCTTTGTGAAATGCTGACATCTTACACTACTTATCATGACCCAACCCTGCCTCCAGTCATGGTATTCCCCCCTCCCCTATGTTTTTCCTTCTGGTTCCATTTGGTCAACTTGTTTGTATAGAGCAACCACACCAAAGCAGTCACCAACCATCAAATTTTGTCTGGCACCTTCCTTACTAGGGGAATCATCATTAGGAAAAAGCTGGGGATGGTAGGAGATTTGAGAAACTCCTCCTGTGCCCAAATCTACTATTCATGCTGCTCCCTCTTTCTGGCCTTTCTTCTGAAATGCTCTCCTGATCTCAATCCTTAAAAACAAAATAACAGGGGCAGCTGGGTGGTGCAGTGGATAAAGCACCCTGGATTCAGGAGGACCCGAGTTCAAATCTGGCCTCAGACACTTGACACTTACTAGCTGTGTGACCTTGGGCAAGTCACTTAACCCTCATTTCCCCACTAAAAAAACTAAATAACAACAAAATTTTGACCTCTGTCCTACCCCTTCCCCCCACAAAAAGGATTCTTTTCTGGGCAAGGAATCCAAATGAGAAACCACGAGAGGTTCATTTCAGGTCACCACCAAGATGCCCATGTGTCCCTCCCCAGGACCCAACTACCACCTTTCCAATTCCTACTTTACCAATGCAGCCTTCCACACCAAGTCCTTTCTTCTCTCTGAACTCCCAGGCACTTGATGACTATGCCACTCATTTGGTATACCTTCTGGAATTGCCACTTACCTTTGCATGCAACTTAGTCAGAATCATCTGATCCTGGGATTCACTCTCTAAGTTCCCTGAGAACAATGATCTGTCTTTGTATTCTTCTGGGAGCCAAGCCCTCATAAAGACTTTTCAAGTGATGACAAAATGTTGACATTATCTCTGAAGGACTCTCTACCAGACTGCCTTCCGCTCCCTTCCTCATCAGGAACATAAATCTAATGCTGAAAGAGATCTCAGAGGCCATTTAGACCAATATCTTTATTTTACATGTGAAAAAAAGCAGGACTTTAACGTGACATGCCCCAAAGTTGCACAGATAGCATCTGAGGTAGAATTTGAACCCAGATCCTCTGAATGCAGAAGAAGTGTTCTCTCTACTCTACCACATGATCCCATTCTTCACTTTAAGCTCTCCCAGGTAACCCTGCCCTTCCATCACCAGCTCTTTTTCATAGTCTGTCTACCATCGTTCCTTACTTACAGCAAATAGCATTACTTACTTGGGTCTGCTGGAGTTGACAGTGCGAATCTTACTCTGTAGCCTTTTTTCTTTGGTGTAAATTTATTGGCAACTGCATGGTGAGTATCATGGGGATCTGGGCTGGAAGCTGAGACTTGGTCTGAGTGTGCTGGGTTTGAAGCACCTAACTTCAGTTTGTAGATATTTCTCTTTGGCATGTTCTTCTGGGGCAGAGTTTGAGGGCTACCAGAGTGAGCTTGGAAGGAGGCAGGAAAAATATTAGGATGTCGGTGCTTCTGTGCCTGTATTCTCTCCCTCAGCCGCTCCAGCCGAGAGTCAGGGAAAGATCTCTTTACTCCTGCCAATGGCCATCTCTGACGACCAGCAGGAGAGTCAAGAGGCTGAGGTGACCTTTCCCTCCAGGGACTACTACTCAAAGGGCTCAAGAATTGATGATAGTCTCCTGAGGGAACAGGAATAAAGACTGGCAATCTGGAAGGCCAATCATTTGCTGCACACTTTCTTTCTGGTTCAAACTGGTTGTTGAAGTCTTTCTCTTTCCTCCCTGGGCCAAAGGTCGCAGGATCCAGCTGAGTTACCTGTCCACCATAAGTCCCTACATTGCCATCTGGTTCTTCTCTGAGGGTAATTGACTCCTGAAAGACCCGGGGTGATGTCGATGTAGCTGCCATGTTGTGGTCCTCAGGAAAATGAGGCCCTCTCAGTTTGGCATGGACAGGACTAGAACTGTTCTGGTTTTCCCTTAAGAGGGAAAAGAAAACAAACACAACACACACACAAATATCAAACCAATCAGTCAAGTTAAGAAGAATCCAAACTTACTGAAGAATAACATCTATAACCAAAACTCCAAGACCTAAGGCAGGGGACTTTGACCTGATGGTCTCTTAAGACCCCTTCTATGTCTATGAATCTCTGAATTCAAGATGCCTGTGGTTTAAGACAGACTCAATGGGTTATATTCAAGATGGCACTATCTGACGAGCGATGATGACATCACATTGAACACCTTGTTTCCAGGGTACACAGGTTCAGTAGGGAAAATGGTCAGTATGTTATGCTCCTTAGGAGGAACATCATCATCATATGGGCTAAAATTTATTACAGATATTTTCTCCAAACACCACTTCAAAGTGCCTCACTCTGAGAATGATGAGAAGGACCAATTTTATTCCAATTTCACAGGTGGAGAGCATAAAGATGTTAAGTGACTCCAGCCCAATATCACATGGCAATAGTTACAATTTTAATTTTAATTTACTGACTTATAATACAAGCATTTCTATCAAGGAACTATTTCTTCATAGGAAGTAAACTGTATAGTCATGCCTCTTCTTAACCTACTCCTTCCCCTCCCTCCACATTCAGGAAAGAGAAACATAAAGTATCAAGTCAATAACTACCTTGTAAGCAGGATTTGGGGAGTCCTGACAAGTGGTTGGGGAAGCTGGGTGGTAGAGTGGATGGAATACCATACTTGGAGTCAGGAAGACTCATCTTCCTGAATCCAAATCTGGCCTCAAAGACTTACTAGCTGTGTGACCCTGGGCAAGTCACTTCACCCTATTTGCTTCAGTTTCCTCATCTGTAAAATGAGCCAGAGAAGGAAATGGCAAACCAATCTAGTATCTTTGCCAAGAAAACCCCAAATAGGGTCATGGAGAGTTGGACATGACTGAAACGACTGAACAACAAGAAGTAGTTGGGGGAAATACCCATGATGAAAGCTATTGGGCCAAGCGTCCAGGTTGAATCTGAAGTCAAACTCCCTATAATAGAGGGTGTAAAAGCACTCCAGAGGGACCATTATGTGTATGTTTATAATCCAGCATTTGGCTACTGATCCAAACACAAGCCGTGTCTCCATCCCTTAAAGCAAGTCAGTATGACACCCTGAAACCACATAGGCAGATTGGGCCTGCCAAGCCTGAGGCTGTCAAAAAGCTTTAAGTCATAACCATCTGCTCCAAGAGGGAGAATTCTAAGAGAACATTATGACAACATAACCATAATATATGGGAATGCTCCTGACCCACCATCATCATAGGAATTGGGCTCCAATAGCGGGGATGGGCCTCTCTGAGTCATCCCTTTCCCTTCTCTCTTGCCCAGATCCCCTGTGACTAAGGACCTTTTGGAAACAGATGATCAGAATGAGAGGGACAAGTCTGTGAGCATGGGATAGAGAAAAGCTCTATCAAGGTTTCAGTCAAGATCTCACTTTAATACTTGAGTTCATAAGTCTCGGAGCTTTAGGAAAAGTCAGGTCTATAGGGTCCTTTCTTAAGCAATACCAACTTCTAAAGGCCAAAGAGCACACAGATCAACAGAATAGCTAGTTTCTATATTATCCACAATTTAGATCATTCCTAGTGACAAGAAAGCTTCAGACAGGAGAAAGGTAAAGAGGTTGAATTATCCCTCTGGCTCTGTAACTGGATATACCAGACAAGTCTATTAGACTCTTTCAGAGTTCAGCTGAAGAGTTGGGGCAGGTCCTAACTGTTTGTCAGAGGTTTTCAAACTCTGGCCTAGCATTATTTCCTTTTTTTTCAGGGCAATGAGGGTTAAGTGACTTGCCCAGGGTCACACAGCTAGTAAGTGTCAAGTGTCTGAGGCTGGATTTGAACCCAGGTACTCCTGAATCCAGGGCCGGTGTTTTATTCACTGCGCTACCTAGCTGCCCCCTAGCATTATTTCCAAAGGCACTTAGGAGTCAAGAGCTGTCAGTTCTAACCTCAACTTGTGTTACTAACCCAATGATCTTAAACAAGTTATATTCTCTCTCTCTGGGTCTGTTTCCTTATCTGCAAAATGAGAGTTGGACATCACCTAGAATCAGTCTGTGATCTTATTGTATTTTTCCTCCTCCCCTTGTCCTAGTTTCTAAAACTTTATTCTTCTCTATTTACACAACAAAGTAAGTGGCAGAGCCCAAAATCAGGTCTTTTGACACCCCTCTCCCAAGTTCAATAGTTTTCTCACCATTCCAGGCTGTTATTCAATGACTAATAGTCCCAGCTTCAAAGAAAAAGCAAGGGGTCTCAGTAAGATGGCATACTGCCTCCAAGAATGCTCTGCTCCCCATCAGGTTAGATGCTTACTATTGGTGAGTGTCACATACCTCCCATGCTCAAGCTGTTTCCTAATATGCAGATTATCTCTAGGATTTACCAGCAGGTTCCAAAATAGATACATAACCTCTACGGGAAAGACTCCAGCCTCAATGCTGAGGTCCAGCTCTGCCACATCCTAAGCACCCCATGGTCTCTTGGGTACCACAAAGAGAATGATACTTTGATCTCTTGAATGGCCTGGGATGTTACTAAATGAGGTTTAAATGTATCACGGACTTCTCCTTGGGAATTTTGTTTTTAAATGACATAAACTAAAACTTCAGAGATGGTTTGGGCAGTGGGCAGAGGTTGAAGCCTGAAAAAGGCTTTTAGGGCCACAAACCATTCACTAGGGGATAAATTTCTTAAAATCATTCCCCCAGGAGATGGGAAACAGTCTAAAAGTATAAACAGACTCCAAAAGGTTGGGAAAAATCCCTGAAAGTCACTAAGTCACTAAGAAAAACCCATGTATGGTTGGGAATGTCCCTAATCTAAAAGGTAACATGAGGGAGTTAGCATAGCTTTCCTCAAGCTGGTCCTCAGAGTCCCTGGGTTGGAGAGACAGTGAGACTAACTCATATTCTCAGCCTCCCCCACATTCTTATCAGATAAATCTTAAATTCATATAAACAAAATCCAAACACTCAGAATCTAAAAACCAACCTCAGAGAACCCCAACCATGCTTTCTCTCTGTCGTTATTCCCACCATTCACCCTGTATGCCCAAGGGAAGCTTCCAACATGCAAACATGCACTTTTGGGGCAGCTAGGTGGCGCAGTGGAAAGAGCACCGGCCCTGGAGTCAGGAGTACCTGAGTTCAAATACGGCCTCAGACACTTAACACTTACTAGCTGTGTGACCCTGGGCAAGTCACTTAACCCCAATTGCCTCACTAAAAAAAACAAAAAAAAAACAAAAACATGCACTTTGACAGCTAAAACCTTTTTGGTGGAGGGATATATCCTAAGGCTTTATCCCTCCCCCAAACCTCAAAACTAGGACTAAGTTTTTACCACATTTTCACTGCAAGTCTGATCTCATAAAGGAAGGGTATATGTGTGTATGTGTGTATATCTGTGTGTGTGTGTGTGTGTGTGTGTGTGTGTGTGTGTGTATGGGGTAGGGGGAGGAGTGTCTGTATACACAGGAATGAGAGAAGTCCAGCATCAATTCCCTTGTAATAGATGGCAGCTATAGTGCTCTTTTTTTTCCATTAACAGAAAAACAGCCCAGATATTAAGCTGTCTCCACCAGACAGCTGCAGATTACGGCCTCTCCAGGAAGAAACGGCATCAATAAATACAACAGAGCAGTCACTTTAAACACTTTACTGCCAATAAAAGCAAAATTATGAAAACAAATACATAGTGAATGTGAAAATAAAACCAAATAAACAGCATCGTTGTCGTGTGAGTTATATCAAAGTGGGAGAACTTCCTAACCACCTCCTCTCCACTCTTCTCCCAAGCAGCTCCAAGGTGCAAACTACTGTGTCTGCAGATTTGCATTAACCCTGTGATGGTTTGCTGGCCTAGAGGGTTGGCTAGTAGCCAACCTAGCCAAAGAAACAAAAAACAAAAACAAAATGAACAAAAAATCCATGGCTCCTGTCCTCTCATTTGCAGCAAGGATTCAGCAAAAGCCTTTACTTTAGAACAAGACAGCTGGGCCTTTGTCGGAACAACAGCTCTAAAAGTTAGGCATTGTCCCCTTTGTTAAAATCATGCTTAGCTACAAATGTCTTTTCTTTGCCAAAGAAATGATTGAGATTTCCAAGGCAACTTACTAGAAAGAATACTAGACTGAGAATCAGGAGACCTGAGTTCTATCCCTTGTTCACCATGAAATCTCCAGCAAATGATTTTCCCCCTTTCTGTCTTCCCAGTTTCTATATCTTTCAAATGAGGAAATTAGACTAGATAAGGGGTTCTTAATCTGGTATCCATGGACCATGGATAGATTTCAGAGGCTACCATGAACTTGGATGAGAAAAAAAAATTACATTTTTATTTTCACTGATTGCTAACTGGAATTTAGTATAGCCTTCCATTATTAAGGTAACACCATTCTATGAAGAAGTCTGCCAAAGAAAGTTTTCGTCCCTGTATTCTCTCTAAGGAGATTTCCAGATCTAACATTCTATAACAACATGTTATCAAAACATCCCTGACCCACCATGTGAATGAATCTCTAGTGTAAAAATGTATGTTGGAAAGTCATCCTTCAAGCCTCGCCTAATCTCAATTATAGTATGTCCAGTTAGAGGGGATAAAGCCAACACGGATGAAAATCATATGTGCTGAGGCTATGGAACAGTTTCCACGTGGGAAGCCTATTTTTCCTTATGGAGAATCAAAACTTGACTTCATTAGTCCTGTTTCAAAAATTGAATCCAGGCAATGTGTTAACTGGCCTAGCCTTGTGAGATGCAGTGGGATATAGAAGAAAGCATTGAATTGGGAGATAATGGACATAGTTTGAATCCTAGTTATTGGGCTACTCAGGGAAATCACTACCCCTCCAGGCTTCACTTTCCCCATCTGTAAAATTCAGAGGTTGGATAAGAGGATCTCCAAAATCTCTCCCAGCTCCAAATTCTATCCATCATGATTTTGAAAGGCCAGCTGTAGATTTAACTTTGGACCAGCCAGGGCTGGAGTTAATTGAGCATCAGTTAATCACAGACCTTTGGGGTTGGCTGGTGAGATGGAGAGTGAACAATAGAAAAAAAAATATTTCTCACACCAAGCTTTGCAATTTGGTACCTCAGCATTTGAGGGGTAAGAATGCTAGCTAATTTGCTAGGTTTGGAATTAGATGGAAAACTTGTTTCCTTAGTCAGCATAAAGGGTTTAGGAGACATTGTAGGGACTTGGTTTCTTAGCTGGGATGAGTAGGTGTTATAATAAAAACTGAAACAGTTCCATGTCTTTCCCTACTGTAGAGGCAGCTAAGGTGGCACAGTGTGTTAAAACATTAGACTTGAAATCAGGAAGCTTTGAGTTCAAATCCTGTTATAAAGCCTGTTGGCTCTGTTCATCTTTGGCCTCAGTTTCCTCATCTGTAAAATGGGAATGATAATAGCATCTACCTCACTATTATAATTGCAATATAATAGTAAGGATCAAATGAGAAAATATAGTGCTTTGCAGACCTCAAAGTTCTATATAAATGCTAGCTATTATTATTACTATCTTCCCCACCAAAATCGGTTCCATAGGATCCTGAAATACCAGTCCTTCCATCTTGATGGTCCTCACCAAGACCAGCTCTCAAAGCCCTAAATATTATAAAGTGATCCTTAAGGCCAGTGACATTGAATTCCCTCTTACTTCTCTAAACATAGCCCATGGCCCAGCCCTTGCCCATCTCCACTCACCAAGAAACCAGCTTCTCTTGCCCAGCATCAAGCGATTTGTAACTCTGCCTGCTGACCCTGTGCCAGTTGGGTGTGTCCATTTCATTCTCCATCCGCTGTAGCTGTTAAAAAGCACATTTACTTTCTGGAAGGACATATGCCCCCTTTTACCAGCTGCTTCCATGGCAGGGTTGAGTAGGTGGTGGTTGCTTGTTTTTCTAAACTAGCACACAGCCTGGCTCTAATTAATGCTACTATTTATTTCTCACCGCCTCTCAGAGGAGAAAGGCAAACAGTTTGCAAGCTGAGACATGCCCACTGTCTTGGAAAGTATTCAGCAGGCTGTGAAGATAAGACAGACCCCACTGCTTTCCCATTATTTGTATTCACCCACGTGCTTGGTAATTGCCTACAAAGGACTTATCACTAAGCAGCTGAAGCTTATAATAGAGAGCTCGAAGGTCACTATAGCATCTAGCAACCACCTCCCCAGCCACCTCCCCAAGGGATGCTGCCTCAAAGCCCCTGGCCAATCAACATCCCCCAATCTGGGAAAGATCCAAATTGGCCTGATCCTCTGATTAGCTACTTCAGTGCAAACCAGCCAAGCAAAGCTCCTAAGCCTCCGTGCCAGAGAAAGACCCCAGGAGAGAGATCTAATTGCAAAATGGATCAAATAGAACAACTTACCACGTGCCTGGCTCTTTGAAGGCTGGCCCAAGCCAAGGCCACATCTGGGGAAATGACATGTAGATGCTGAGAATTCCAGAGCACATCTAATGCCCATGTACCTCAAAGCCAAGTCTCCCCTTGGGCACACTGAGTTGTGTTTTTGGAATGAATTGTGTAGCTTCTGAGGAATTCCTGGGCTGCTAAATAGCTCTTGTGGAGTTGTTGTTGTTTTTAACCTTTTAAAAACACAAATCAGTGCCTCCTTTCTTTGACCCTTCTTTTTAGCTGGATCTGATTTTTTTTCAATGTGAGACTTTTTTCAACAAGTGTATGTATCAAATGTTTCGATGGCTCAACAACTGACACAAAGATGCTGATCAAAATTCAAAGAAACTCAAGTGGAGCAAAGCAGAAGGCAGTTGCAAATGTTAGAATAATATTACTCAATAACCAAGTAATTTGGGAAGATATTTTAAAGGAAGAGGTTAGAGGGGGAAAAACAGATGGCTGCACTTAAAGGGGGTGATATAATGACTCTGTTCTCCTAGAGTAAAGAGTCACTGTAAACATAACGATTACTACTAAATGAGACACTCCAAATATTTAGCAAATGAAGT
Organism: Dromiciops gliroides; assembly: GCF_019393635.1. Taxonomy (NCBI): domain Eukaryota; kingdom Metazoa; phylum Chordata; class Mammalia; order Microbiotheria; family Microbiotheriidae; genus Dromiciops; species Dromiciops gliroides. The sequence continues at coordinate 431,881,511 of NC_057862.1, read as the reverse complement.
CATAAGCTACTTTGGCCATATCCAACCACTGTGCCCTCACTCTTTTTAAAAAATCTCTCTATAAATCATCCAAGAACCCTAATGTCCTGATAAGATGCTTGAATGCTTTCTGTGAGTCTGGTATTCTAAGCAAGATACTAGATAGCAAGTCCTCCTCGTTAACATTTCCAGGTCTTTCCAAGGAGTGCTTCCTTTTACTTCGACCTGAGCCCCCCCCCCCTCCCTCGAAGCATGTTAATGAAGTAGTGTCAAAACATATTCTAGTGCCAAGGAACAGAACCTGCCTCTGAACTCCAAACTCAAAGAATAGAAGTTGGAGTGATTGATATATTTTCTTCATTCCCGCCCCCCCCCCCATGCCTGGAATAATTTCTTCTGACCAGATAGATGTCCCTTATTTTCAGACCTACCACAAAGACAACCTCATCCATGATGAATCCTGTCTGTTCTGCTGAATAGGACACGGGGTAGGACACCTACCCAACTGATGGACCAACTAATCAACAAGAATAATCCTCTTAAGAAGATTCAGGATAAAGCACTGGCCCTGGATTGAGGAGGACCTCAGTTCAAATCCAGCCTCAGACATTTGAGACTTCCTAGCTGTGTGACCCTAGGCAAGTCACTTAACCCCCATTGCCCCACCAAAAGCAAAACAAAACAAAAAAAGTTCAAAGTAGGTTAGATGTTCCAGAAGAGGCATCTAACTTTTCTGTAGTGGAAGCAAAACGAAATTAGTTTCTAAGGTACATTTCAATTCTAAGGTCCTAGGATCTGAATTTTTTGTTTTGTTTTGTTTTGTTTTGTTTTGCGGGGCAGTGAGGGTCACACAGCTAGTACCTGTCAAGTGTGAGGCCAGATTTTAACTCAGGTCCTCCTGAATCCAGGGCTGGTGCTTTATCCACTGTGCCACCTAGCTGCCCCCTAGGATCTGAATTTTAAAGTTAGAAAACTACAAAATGGCCTCTCTTAACTTTCTGTAGGTACTGTATCAAAATAAAGTGCTAGCTATCCCCATAAATATGATCAAATGAATTTTTAACTCTGCCTAAAAAATCTAAAGACTCTTTCTAAGGACTCAGACACACTGTCCAGCACGCGGCACATTGTTAGAATGTAAAAACTTGAAATGTCCAATATCTAATATAAATTCGATAAGTATTTCTTTCTGCAGATTTGTTCATTTTCTCCCTTGAAAAACAACACAAGACCCCATACCTGGATGGAATTAACTGTAAGACTTGGAACTGGAAGGGGTCTTTAGAGATTGTTTAGCTCAAGGCTCTCATTTGACAGATGAAATAATTGAATCCTACTGCAGATAAATTATTTGCCCAAGGTCACAGAGCAGGTAGCCTTGGGTCTGTGGGGGCAAAGTGTTACCTGCCTGACAAGCTGCATTTATAGAGAATTCTTCCTAGCGTCTGGGAGTCTTTGTTGACTTTTCAGTGGCAAACTTCTCCTGCCTGATCAAGGAGTCTGAAGAAGCTCCATCTAATCATGGCAAGATTGGGCTGTCACACAAGGCTTGAACCCAGGATACAATAGAGTAAAGGATAAGAAACACATAAATACCACTCCTTGCCCTCAGGAATCTTTCATTTGGGTGGGTAGCATAGGGTTGAAGTATCGGCAGGAATATGCTGGTCAATGTTTAACAACTAACTGGGTTCTCCCTACCCCCCCCAAAAAATGACACAGTTTTAAGTTTAATCTGAATTATTGTTGTTTTCTCCATCTAGACTTCCTTAAGTCTAAAAAATAAACAAAACAAAAATGAAGCCCTGATTTGAAGTGTTTGCCAATTTCCAAGGTGTAAATGCTCCCACTGAAAATGGAACAACCAAGGCTGCAGCATGCCTCTGATGGAGGACTTCAAAAACTCCTTCATTTCCAACAGGACTGGGAAAATCTAGTCTTCCTTTAGCAACTTCCTTCTGTCAGGCCCTTAAGAAAAAAAGAAATTCCCATAGGCTGTTCCTGGTGCCTGGGACCCCTCCTCTTCGTGTATCTCTACCTACTGAGTCCTCCCCTCCAGGCTTAGCTCAAATGCCACCTCCTCCAGGAAGCTTTCCTCAAATGGAAGTGGGGAACCCTTGCTAACTGAAAATGAGCCCTCCTTCCTCAAATTTTCCAAGAGCATTTTGTCTGAACCTCTGCTTTGTATCCACATATATTTGGGTGCATGTTGTATGTTCCCCAGAAAAGTGTAAGCTGCTTGTCACCTGAATCTCCAGCAAGGATTGTAATGTTTGTTTGTTGAATAGAAACACTGATAGGGTGTGGGAGTGAGAAGGATCTCCCTTTGATTTGTGAGAAAGAGGGCTTCATTTCCAGAACCCCCCCCCACATAATTCCCTCTCCCCATTCCCAAAGAACTGGCACTTCTCCTCTCCCCACCCCCCACCAAAAAAAAAAAACCCTTCGCCCCCCTTCACTTTGTTCTTTGGCTTCCTGGGTCTGCAGTTCAAGTGTTGGTTACTATGAAAGGGAGGAAACATTGCTCATGGTAGAAGACTCTTCAAACAGGCAAGGCGGTGACTTGCGGGGAGGCCCTGTGTAGTGGCGTGGAGGGGGAGAAGAGAAGCACTGCTTAAGCTTTTGCAGCTTTTGGAAAGATCCTGACATGACCTGATCACCTGTGTTCAGGGAAAGTCCTCTTCCTAGTCCTGCTCTGCCCCATCCACCGCCAAGCGCCTAGGTCCAAATAACTCACCAGTCAAAAGAGCTGATGTGGGAGAAGCAGCCGACGAAGCCATCTGGGGGTTCCCCTTAGAGTCTGAGAGAGCAGTCTGAAAATACAAAGCAGCCACCGCCAACCCAGCGTCCTTCCTGGCCTGACTGTTAGTTGGGCTAGGGCTGTTGCCGGAGGAACCCAGGCATCCCCGCCCAGCTCCGCCCCCAAAGCAGCCTAAAAGGGGGGGGGTAATGGGGCGCGGTTCTCTCCATCCGGGTCCCTTTGTCTGGCTCACCTGCTTCACCTGGTGGGCGCTGCCCCAGCAGCCCCGCCCCACTCTGGAGCCTTTGTAAAAGAAAGAAAGCATCCCTTTCCACCCCCAATCCTCCTCCTTCCCCATCCCCCCTCAAAAAAAGGGGAGAGAGAGTACACTGAGACTCTTACCTGATGCCTCAGGTAGGCAGAGTTTTTCTGCCCTGATTGGATCTGGCCAGATGGATGGGAGGAGCTCAAAGAACTGGGAGGAACCTTGGAGGTCATGTTGTCAAATACCATGGCTGATGTTCGATGTATCTAAGCTCTATCCAGCAAACTGGTGCATAGAATCATAGGATTTAGACATTAAAAGGACGTGAGAGCTCGCCCAGTTTAAAACTCTCCATTTTACAGATGAGGAAACTGAGGCACAGAGATGGTGGTTGACTTTCTTGAAGTCAGCCAAGTAGTTAAGTAGCAGATCAGAATCCAATGCCAAGTTTCCCCTTCCAAATCCAGGTCTCTTCCCACTACACCATGAGTCACCCGCCTCTGATACATTAAAATCTGTCAAGGCATTAAGCAACAGGTATCTGCTCTTAAAGAAAGCTAAAGAAAAGTTCCATGCTACATTTGGAGTTGTCTTTTCTGGGCTGGCTGGTGTTCTGCTTATAATGTCCCCTTTGTAATAAGAAGGTGCTTCTGTACTCCTCAGTGGATCTTCCACACAAGAGAAACACAATCATCACCCTGAACGTGAAGGAGAATGGGGAGGCAGGATCCCAAGTCATCCTCCGTTTCCTAGCTGAGCTATCAGGTAATATCGGCAACATCTCACAGCCAAACTACCGTGACAAAAGACTGATTGATAGCCAACTCAGTGTAGCCGGGAGTTACTTATATTTCACTGCTGCAGACCATACAAGGAAAAAATCTTTTTCCATAGCAGGGATGGACTGAGAGAACAGGAAGAGGCTAAAGGACTAGTGGTTATGGTGAGAGAAGTTTCACTGAGAATGAATTGGAGGAAAGGTAAAACTCTGACTAGGGAATTTACTGGGTGAAGGTTTTCATTGAGATAAATTGTTTCTAATCTTACATTTAAGATTTTTTTATCCCCTGAACACTTCCTTCTCAGGGTTGGAACTCCTTTTGTGAAAGTGCTTGACTAGGAAAATTTCTGCCATTCCTCATCCAGAATGACATTCGAAAGAGAAATTATAACCTTCCTGCTCTCTGTGTAAAAGATGTCAGTCCAGTACAATGGAAAATATGTCGGATTTGGAGGCAGATCTGGGTTTGAATCCTAAATGTCATTTGCTATCTATATGACCCTAAGAAAGTCATTGAGCACTCTGAGCCTCAGTTTCCTTATCTATACAATGTTGGTCAACAAGCATTTATTAACAATTGTGTCAGGCAGTGTGCTTAGAACTGATGATAGAAAGAAGTGTCTTTCTAATGGGAGAGACAATATACATATAGCATAGGTGAAAGGTCATCTGAGAGTGGAAGGCATTATTACCTTTTGGAAGGTAGGAGTTTATTTGAGTCCTGAAGGAAACCAAAAGACAGAAGTGAGGAAAGGGAGCATCCTAGGTATGAGGGGTAGCCAATGAAAAGGCACAGACACAGGAGATGAAGTGTCATATTTGAGGAACAGCAAGTCCATCGGCATAGCTGGATTGCAGAATGTGTAGGAAGAGTAGTCAGAAGACCAGAAAGGTAGGAAGAGGCCAGCTGTAAAGATTTGAACTAAAAGTCATCAGATTCATTGAGGCTTCCCAAGAATCCACAGGACGAACATCATTCTAAGTGAGATCCAAGTGTGAAGGATGTGGCACAGTGGATAAAGCACTGGCCCTGGATTCAGGAGTACCTGAGTTCAAATCCCATCTCAGACACTTGGCACTTACCAGCTGTGTGACCCTGGGCAAGTCACTTAACCCCCATTGCCCCGCAAAAAATAAGCCTGGACAAGGCTTAACACAGTTGGTAAAGGATAATGGCTTGGGTAATGACTCAGACAAAGCCAACGTCCAAAAAGTCAGGCCCCTCAAAAATTTCCAGGCTGTTAGTACTATCATTTTCCATCTCTTCCTCTCTCCATTTCTCCTACTTTTCCCTTCACTCCTCCCTCACCTTGTTCTTGGGAATATAAAAACAAACAGAACATTGAAGAATTAAGCCAGTAGGGCTGACTCTAAATGCATTCATTCATGGTCTGTCTCTGACCAAAAGGTTCTGTCCCTGGTCCTGAATGACTCTACTCTGGGTCTGGGATGCTGACCATAAAAAGGAAGCAGTTAAGTGCCTTTAGGATCAATCTATTCTCCTGAGAAGCTGTGAAGGATCTGGTTGAAGAAGGAGTCTCTGGTTAATAGTAACTGCTTTATTTCTGCTTAGAACATCCCTGAATGTGATGGGTTATTTGCCTTTATCTGACTTGAATCACTTAGGATACAACTTCTATGCTAGTTTTAGCGAGGACAAAGTAATATTCCCCATCCCTCAAGGAGCAGGGCTTCCTTTCTGAAAGTAGGTACTATCTCTGTGAGATATTTCCTTATTCGAACTGTACAATCCCAGGGTTTTGATTTGTTCCTTATCAGTCCTGGATTCTTGCTCTCTGCATCTTCCCCTTCAAAGTTGAGAAGTATCCCTGACTTTGTTCTGTTGAATGGGGGTTAGAAACAGGGATCCAGAAAACACTTGAACATGAGTGACTGTAGTATGTTAGGAATGGGGGGGGGGTATATGCTGGCTGTGGCCACAGATGAATATGGGGGGAAGTAATGATCAGAAACTCACACATTTAGAGCCAAAAGGGACCCTGATCTTATCTAATCTGACCCCTTTTTTATAGAAGAGGAAACTGAGGCCCAAAGATATTAAGTGACTTGCTCAAAGCCATGTGACAAACAAATGTGGGGAAGGAGAAGGAGGAAAAGGTGCCTTCAGCAGTCTTAGCCACAGATGAGTGGGATAGAAGGAGGAAGAAGTTGAAGAGGCTTGGCCAGATAAAGGAGGAAGATAGAGGAGATGAAGAAGAGGCCATGGCCAGAGATGAATGTGGGTGGGAGAAGAAGAGAAAGAGACCTGGGCTACAGATGAATATGGGCAGATTAGGAGTATGATGAAGTGGGGTATAGAGGTTGGATAGAAGGAGAAAGAATTGGTGAATGAGGCCTCCCTGGCTACAGGTTGATGTTTGTACCAAGATTGTAGAAAATCTAGCTATGACAGACATTTTAGGCTATGTCCCTCAATTGAGCCAGAATCCTTTTCCATACACCTGTGTCCCCTGGGCAGCAACTGGACAATTGCAACCTGTAGGTGGGTGGTCAACATTTATAAAACCAAAGCTATCCCCTAATTGGGACTAGAACCAAGGAAAGAGAAGAGAAGAGGGCCTTATAAGGCTTTTGCTACAAAGTTTTGCATAAAATTGACTTGAAATATATATATACACACACATACACATATATGTATATACACACATACATATATACATAAACACATAAATATGCATAGATTTATCTATATGAACATACAAATATACATATATGTATATATAAAATACCCCAAAGGGTTTTAAAAAGGGGAGAAAAGACCCATATATGCAAAAATATTTATAGCAGAATTTTTGTTATAGTAAAGAACTGGAATAAAACAGTATCTATCAAGTGGGGACTGGCTGAACACACTTTGGCACATGAATATAATAGAATGTTATCATGACATTAGATATTATAAAAAAGATGGTTTGGGAGGAACCTGGGAAGATTTTTATAAACTGATGCAGAACAAAGTAAGTGGAGCCATAACAATTTATAAAGGCATAATATTATAAAGAAAAACAATTTAGAAACACCTAAGAGTGAATGCAATGGAATGTTACTGTGCTATAAGAAATTATAAATATGATGAGTAGAGGGAAAAATGCAAAGTCTTATATTTACTAATACAAAGTAATGTAAACAGAACCAAGAAAACAATACACAAAATTAAAGACTTAAGAACACTGATCAAGGCAATAACCAACCATGACTCCAAAGGACTAATGAAGAATCCTCCTAATAGAGAGGTGATGGACTTGAGGCATACATTGAAACATACATCTTTGCACATAGCAAATGTGTAGATTTGTTATTTGACTCTGCTTATTTGTTTAAAAGATTGTTGTTGGGGGCAGCTAAGTGGCGCAGTGGATAGAGCACGGGCCCTGGATTCAGGAGGACTTGAGTTCAAATCCAGCCTCAGCCACTTGACACTTACTAGCTGTGTGCCCCTGGGCAAGTCACTTAACTCCAATTGCCTCACCAAAAAAAAAAAAAAAAGATTGTGGTTTTCTTTTTGTATGGGGAGGCATGAGTGATTGGGTAACCAAAAGAAAGAAAGAGTCATTGAAGCAATTTCATTTAGTTCACAGAAGTAAACCGAAGCAAGTTCAGAAGGCAACAAGAAAGTATGACAGCTTTGAAAGTAATATGTTGGGGGCAGCTAGGTGGCACAGTGGATAGAGCACTGGCCCTGGAGTCAGGAGTACCTGAGTTCAAATCCAGCCTCAGACACTTGACACTTACTAGCTGTGTGGCCCTGGGCAAGTCACTTAGTCCCAATTGCCTCACTAAAAAAAAAAAATAATAATGTGTTGCATTATTACACACTTGTTTGTTCTGTTCTTTAGAGATGAACATATTCTTTTTATGGTGTTCATTAAATCTAGAAGTTTTGTTGGTGGTTTGTTTGTTTGTTTGTTTGTTTGTTTGTTTTTGGTGAGGCAATGAGGGTTGAGTGATTTGCCCAGGGTAACATAGCTAGTAAAGTGTCAAGTGTCTGAGGCCAGATTTGAACTCAGGTCCTCCTGAATCCAGGGTTAGTGCTTTATCCACTGTGCCACCTAGCTGCCCCCTAAATCTAGAATTTTTAAAAAGCTTAAATACATATTTTAGCAGAATGGGTTTGGTGGAAACACAAATGGTTAGAGGAGTGTTTTTTCTAAGAAAGGAAAAAACCCTGGCAATTTCCTTGTTAGCCATGTATTTGTCAAGAACCAGGGTCATGAAGCATTTAGCATTGCTCGTTTTTCTAACATAATGTGAAATGGTTGAGGGGAATATATGTGAATGACCCTGTCCAGAGACAATTTCACCAGGGAGGCGTGGAGTAGGGAGAAGGTAGCAGTAGACTTCTGAGTAATGCCATAATAAACCATGATTCCAGAGGAATGAGGATGTAGCATTTAACCCACCTCCTGCTAGAGGTGATTGACTCAAGATATAAAACAAGACATACATTTTTAGACATGGCGAATGCGGGACTTCATTTTGCTTGTCTATGATAGTCTATCTTCTATGCTTATTTCAAAGCTGTTGTTTTTCTTGTCTTTTTTCAAACTGTGTGTGGGGGAGATGAAAGATGGGAGAGAAAGAAAGTAGATTTTTGTTAAGTAAAAAAAACATTAAAAAGAGAAAAAAAGTAGTGGATTTCCAAAGAAACAAGAATGTTAGGAAGGAAATCATGCCCCAGGAAAGGGTCTGGGCCCTTGTAATTGTACAGAGGACCACTATAGGGAAAAGGGGTTCTGCCCCAATGCTGGTGGCCTGATCAAAATCCTTATTGTTTCACCCTTGGTGTGATTTTTGTTAAATATTCTCTTATTTCCCTACTTATCTTAGATTTCAACTCCCTATTAGCCATTTTAATTCTGTCCTTTCCAGTTCAGAGGTCATTCTCCTTTGTAAGGAAAACAGAAACAAAATAGGAATTGAACAACTTGGTCTTCTCTAAAGCATACATTATCATCCTCCCATGGCCACCCCAAGCAGTGATCCTATACCTTCTCTGATTTTCTTTTCCCTATTACATCTTATTCTAAAAATAAGCAAACCTTTTCTGTTGTCCATAGAATAACTGGAAGCTAGTGAGAAAAGTCTAGCTTTAGTAGTCCTGACATTATCCTTGTACAACCAGGTCACTTTAATTTTGTCACTGGCCCTTGTTTTAATTTTCTATGTTTATATACTACTAAAGATTCATGTTTTCACATCTTTTTAAAAAACCAGAGTTGGTCAATGAGCTCCCTAGCGTCCACATCACTCTCTTAGATTCTCTTTCCCTCTTCACCAGACTTGTTTCCCTATGTCTTCAGAATTTCATTCTTGAGAGCTCCCTATACCCCGATGGATTTCTTTTGTTGAATTGTAGGTCACAGGATCCTACCTCTCCTTTCTTCTACCACCTTGATACCTGGCTAGAGAAGCAGCATATTGGTGTGACTAGGGTGCTGGACTTAGAGTCAGGAAGATCTGTGTTTGGGCCCTGCCTCTCCCACATGCTATCTGTGTAGTTCTGGACAACGGTCTCTGAGCCTCGATTTCCTCATCTGGAAAATGGGGAACTTGGTCTCTATGGTATCCAAGGTCCCTCCCAGCTCTAAATCTGTGCTCTCCCCAAACCTAGAGTGTCTGTCAAAGTATGAGCAGATTTCCTCTCCTTTGTTACAAATTCCAATATGGAATGGTCACTCCATGTTAGTAAATGTTTAGTATATGTTTAGTAAATATTTGAATGACTGGCTTTTCTTGTGATGCTGCTTATATTGGCCTGCTGCCTTTCCAGCAGTGGTCTCATCAGAGTTGGAAGGCAGGGGTGGGGTGAGTGTGGACAAGTGAAAGTAAGTCTCATAACATGGAGTGGTGTGTGTGTGTGTGTGTGTGTGTGTGTGTGTGTGTGTGTGTGTGTGTGTGTGTTGGAGGGGTTGCTTGGGGACTATGATCAATCTCAGAAAACAAACCAGGCTGGAAACATGGGGCAGTGAGTGCCAGCAGGAGATTTTTCCTCTCTCTCCAGATAATTACTCATAGTCCAGGAATGAAACAGGAATCTAGGGCCCACAGTCCTATAATGAGAGCCAAACTCACAACCTTGTAGAATTTTAGAGAAAGAGGCCAGATGATCCTATATGCCTTACCTGCACCTTGCTTCCAGTCGGTTCGAGGGAGATCATTTCCCAGGGACAAGAGGTCCAGAAATAGAAGGAAAGGAGACTATAAAAGAAAGATTGGGCATAGATTTGGCAAGACACTAGCTTTACACTATAATTCTAGGACATGATAGCTAGTAGACTATTCTATATTACCTCTGTCTTTAAGGTACCAAAGCAGAACCATAACTAACCTGGAGCCATGGGGGCACTATGCCACTATACAGTATGGGGAGGGAGGGACTTCTCCCTAAATGTGTGCCTTTCCAAATGTCAGCACCCTGAGGGAAGATGTGTGTGTGTTTCCCTTCCTTACAAAGCTATTAGTCACCTACCTATCCTGAAGGTTCATTTACCATCATGCTTTGCTTCCTGGCCAAGTGCCACAACAGACTAGCTAAAATCTTAGGACCTCAGGTTTTCCTTCTTGGTCAGAATTCAAGGGGAGAATGGCAAGAGAAAACGAGGGCTTGTTAACAGTAGTAGTAACGGAGATAAGGTAAGTGAGCAAGGCAAGGGAGGCTCGATCATGAGTTCAAGGGTTAAGACCAGGTAGTGTCCATAGTTTGTTTTGGGGGGGGAGGGCGGGGCAATGAGGGTTAAGTGACTTGCCCAGGGTCACACAACTAGTATGTGTCAAGTGTCTAAGGCTGGATTTGAACTCAGGTCCTCCTGAATCCAGGGCCTGTGCTTTATCCACTGCACCACCTAGCTGTCCCCATGGCCATAGTTCTTGATATGATTTACCTTGATCCCTAATTGAGGTCAGAAATGGAAATTAATTTGGATAATGTCTCCAGCTAAGCACCACAGTTAAGGGTGGAGGTAAGGGCAGTAAGAAACCATACTAGTGCCAGCACTGACAAGCTTAGTGGTGGGTAAGTCAGAAAGAAAGAAGGAACTGGAACAAAAAACTTTTCTCTTGGTTCTAAGTTACCAGTTTGAGAGAAATGCACGGGAATATGGTGGCAAAGTGTATAGAGTCAGAAACATGGCTGGCCTGGGCCTGTCACCAAAATAGAAGTCCCAGAGGGAACTCATCGATGAGAACCATCTCTTCTGTGCCTCAAGGGAGAAGTTAATCTTCGCTTCTCCCATATCCTTTCTCAATCTCCTTACTCAGTAAAGGCCCTGTAGCTCCTACCTAAGTGTTTCTCTGCTGGAAGAATTTGCATAGGAGCCACTAGGTGGCGCAGTGGATAAAGCACCAGCCCTGGATTCAGAAGGACCTGAATTCAAATCCGACCTCAGACACTTGACACTAGCTGTGTGACCCTGGGCAAGTCACTTAACCCTCATTGCCCCACAAATTTAAAAAATTTTTAAAAAAAGAATTTGCATCTAAAACCACAGGTCCTGAGAGTGAGGATGAACTAAGTCTGGGTCATGAGACATTTACCCTGTGATGTTCCCTTTGTCTTCTGCTTCCTTTTTCAGAAGGGATAGAATTGCGAGTCATGGAAAGACTAGACCAGGAGATTTCAGGCAAAATAATCTTCCTAGAATCAAAGAAGGCCTGGAGTCCAGATATTAGATCCCAGAGTCATCATAGACCCAATGAGATGGCTCAGGCTAAATTTCTGCATTTTTGGATTTGTTTCCTGGGGAAGTGAATGGGGAAACCTGGTCAGAGATATTAGTATCATATGCAATTACAGATTCCTGGTCAGGAATAGAGTACATCTAACAAGGATTAATAAAAATGTATTTGTCTAGAGTTTCTTAAATCTAATTAAAGGATTCTAAAACTGAAAAGGAAGGGATGGGGAGAAAAGTACCTACATAGATGCACAAAACTAGGTATCATGGAAAGTAACTACAATGAAGAAAGAAGATGGAAATAGAGAAACCCAGAAATTTATAGGAGACAAAATCCAAGGAAGGAGCCAGCGATATGATCCATGGCCTCAGATGTCTATGTGTAAATGTATTATGAGCAACAAGAAAGATGAACTAGATACCCTAAAGCAAGGAAGCATTGATGGAATGATACCCATAACTAGAATATAGGTTTAGATAGATATACTTTATTCAAATGGAGTATGATAGATAGATAGATGGATGGATGATAGATGTGGGATTTAAGTAGAGGAAGTAGCCTTGTATTTTAAGGGGATAGGGTGGGGCAGCTAGGTGGTGGAGTGGATAAAGCACCGGCCCTGGATTCAGGAGGACCTGAGTTCAAATACAACCTCAGACACTTGACACTTACTAGCTGTGTGACCATGGGCAAGTCACTTAACCCTCATTGCCCTGCACAAAAGAAAAAAAAGAGGATAAGGTGGGGTAGAGACAAGATGACAGATTATTAGGAAGCAGTGAGGTGATCTCCTTTCCACAAACTCCTCCAAACAGATATGGAAAATGCACCAGACCACAGATTGGTGAGAGTAGTAAGAGTCCTTGGGTAGGGAGGGCTTGGGTTATGTATGGGGAAGGGAGAGAAGACAGGACCAGAAGTGGTATGACTGAGACCCCAGGCTAGGCCCAGAGCAGGGTCCCACTTCCAGCATCTAGCACAGGCTGCAGAGAATAACCAGTGAAGGAATCCTTGAACAAAGGGGAATAGTCTACACTTCTGCCATTTTGAACCAACAGAGTTTACCAGCTAGGTGACAGTGGCTGAGTCCAGTAACATACCACTCTTACTGAAACCCAAACCTTGGTCAGAAACTTGCAGAGCTTAGACCAAGGAAGCATCAATCAGACTTTCCCTGGATCAGGTAAGTCGGGAAATACTGAAAGCTTGAAGATCCCCAGCTGGTCCTGGAGAGCCTGAAATAAAACAACCATCAATACTCCAAGAAAATGGCAATAAGACCATTCCAGACCTTCCCTCCAGAGGTGTGGCAGAGCCCAGTCCTAATATCAAGTCCAAAGTCAGGATTTGAAAGCTGGGAGAATGAGCAAACAAAAAAAGAACCCCACCATAATGAGCTACTATGGTAGCAGGAACACTTGAGGCATAAATACAGAAGAAAAAGACTCTAAAACATCTAGAAACAATATCTCAGAGAAAAACACTGGCCTCAAATGCAACTAGAATTTCTAGAAGAGATGAAACAAGAGTTGTTTTTTAAAAGTTGAAAAGTGTTTTTATCAATGGGATGAAAGCACCTGAGAAAAAAATGCAAAAGAAATGAGAACTAGAGGAAAACTTAGAAAGTGAACTAACTGTTTAGCACAAGAGGTACAAAGCCTTGCCTAAGCAATAAACTCCATGAAAATTGAAACAGGCCAAACAGAAACCAATGACTTCATGAAGCAACAAGAAATATTAAAATAAAGTCAAAAGGCTGAAAAAAGATAAAAAAGTTAAATACCTCATAACAAAAATAACTGACCTGGAAAACAGATTAAGGAGAAAAAAAAATAAGAATTATTAGTCTATCTGAACATGATGACCAAAAAAAAAGAGCCTAGCCATCCTATTTCAAGAAATATTAAAAGAAAATTGCCGGGGGCAGCTAGGTGGTGCAGTGGATAAAGACCAGCCCTTAATTCAGGAGGACCTGAGTTCAAATCCAGTCACAGACACTTAATACTTACTAGCTGTGTGACCCTGGGCAAGTCACTTAACCCTCATTGGCCTGCAAAAAAACCCAAGTGTCCCAATACAAATATATTGGGGCAGCTAGGTGGTGCAGTGGATAGAGCACCGGCCCTGGAGTCAGGAGTACCTGAGTTCAAATCCGGCCTCAGACACTTAACACTTACTAGCTGTGTGTTACTTAACCCCAATTGCCTCACTTAAAAAAAGAAAAAAGAAAATTGCCTAGATCTCTTAGAACCAGAAGGCAGAGTAGAAATAGAAAGAATCCACTGGTAGCCTCCTGAAAAAAACCCCCAAATAAACCCAGAGCTTTTAAGTCAAAGAAAAAATATTGCAAACAGCCAGAAAGAAAGAATTTTTGTATCAAGGAGCCACAATCAGGACCACCCATGATGTAGCAGAGAACCTGAAACAGGATATTCCAGAAGGCAGGGCTTACCACCAAAAATAACTTAACCCCCCAAACCAAGTATAATACTACAGGGAGGAAAATGGATCTATAGTGCGATTGATGACTTCTAAGCATTCCTAATGAAAATTTAGAGCTGCAGAGAAACTTTGAAGTTCAAATACAGGAGTGGAGAGAAAAAAATAAAAAGCAAACATGAATCAACAAAGATAAACTACTTACATTCAAATATGGGGAGATGATACATGTGTCTCTTCTGAACTCTATTATAATCAGGCTTCATAGAGGAAGGTCCAATTAGATAAGCTCTGGGAGAGCTTCTGTTATGTCTTGATGATCTGAAGAGAAGAATTGAAAGAGAAAAGATGAACACACTGGGGAGTGCAAGGTAAGGAGGGAAGGGAGAGGAAGCTTGGGGGAAATTAGTTCACATAATCAGTGTGCGCAAGTAGATATCTAAACATACAAAAAGGAGGAGGTGTGGGGGGAAGCAGCTTACATTTGAATCTCACTCTTATCTAAACTGGTCAAAAAAGGAAGAATATATACACACAGTTGGGTACAGAAAAACATTTCATTCAACTTGAAAATAGGAGGAAAAGGGAAGAAGGGGGAAGAGGGAATTAGAGGGAAAGGAGATTAAGGGAGAAATGAATCTGTCTCCCATGCCTGCAATGCTATCCCTCCTCATCTCTGCCTCCCAGCTTCTTTCAAGTCCCAGCTAAAATTCTACTTTCTACACAAAGCCTTTCCCAATCCCTTTTAATTCCAGTGCTTTCCCTCTGCTGATTGACTCCTATTTGTCCCATATATAACTTTTTTGTATATTGTTTCTCCCATTCGTTTGTGAGCTCCTTGAGGTCAGGGACTGTCTTTTGCCTTTCTTTGTACCCTCCCACTGCTTAGCACAGTGCATGGCACATTTTGTTGTTCAGTCACTTCACTCATGTCCAACTCTCCATGTCTCTGTTTTGGGATTTTCTTGGCAAAGATACTGTAATGGTTTGCCATTTCTTTCTCCAGTTCATTTTACAGATGAGGAAACTGAAACAAACAGAGTTAAATGACTTGCCCAAGAACACACAGCTAGTAAGTGTATGAGGCCAGATTTGAACTCATGAAGATGAGTCTTCCTGATTATAAGTCCAATTGGCTTTATGCACTGTACCACTTAACTGCCCCATCAGGCACATAGTAGCTGCTTAATAAATGTTTACTGGCTGCTCTTTCTAAGTCAAAAAAAGAACTACAGATGACTTGTCTAAGTGATCATTTCATTCTTCAAAAAGTAGACAAACTGATGAAGGAAATTTTTATTGTGGACTTCATTATTACTACCAACAATGGAGAACCAGTTACTGGGGTAGAAATGGTGGGAAGTGTTTGGAGGTGGGAGGGGAGGTAATGATCATTTCATCTTGGTATTTATAATAGTGAGGTAGGGGAAAGCCAAAGAGAGTCTGACATAAACTTGAATGAAAAAACTGAGGCAGACAGAAGTTAAGTGACTTGACCAGGTTTCACGTAACTAGCAAGTATTGGATCAAGATTTGAACTCAGGTCTTCCTGACTCAAGTCCAGAGCTCTATCAACTGTATCACCCAGCTGCCTCAGACACACACACGTGTGTATATATACATATATGTATACATATGTATATTAGAGAGGGAAATGACAGACCTCTCTAGTACCTTTGCCAAGAAAACCCCAAATGGGGTCACAAAGAGTTGGGCATGACTGAAATGACTCACAACAACAATAAACTATATGTGTGTATACATACACAAATGCAAATAAATAATATATATTTACATAAACATTTAAATATATGTGTGAATGTATATATAGTATCTCTATCAAGAAATAAATTAAATTAAACTGGAATTCTGTTGAGAGTTTACTAAGGTTTTAGCAAGCCATTTGGAAGAGTGTCCCATTCTATTCTTGTTGAAAAAATGGAGAGATGTGGGCTAGAAAAGAGTAGCACAGTTAAATGGATTCAGGATCCAAAGCCTAGTCAGTAATGGCTCAGTGTCACCTTGGAGCGAGGTCTCTAGTGGAGTGCCACAAGGATTTATGTTCATTTCTATACAGTTCTAATATTTATCAATGCCTTAAATGAAGACAAATGGCATGCCAGGCAAACTTACAGATGACGTGAAGCTAAGAGAGATAAATATAGACTGAATGCCAGAATCAGGATCCAAAAACATTAACAAACTGGAATGTTGGGATGAATCTAATAGTCTAATAAGATGAAATGTAATAAGAATAAATGACATCTTACACTAAGGTTCAAAATATCCTCACAAGGACAAGATAGAAGCATATGCAGAGAGTAGTTTATATATATATATATATATATATATATATATATATATATAAAATAGGGGCAGCTAGGTGGCACAGTGGATATAGCACCGACCCTGAATTCAGGAGAACCTGAGTTCAGACCTGGCCTCAGACACTTGACACTTACTAGCTGTGTGATCCTGGGCAAATCACTTAACCTTCATTGCCCCGAAGGAAATAGATAGATAGATAGATAGATAGATAGATAGATAGATAGATAGATAGATAGATAGATAGATAGAGATAAAGATAGAGATAAAGATAGAGATATATAGATACACACACACACACACATACGTGAGGGGTTGTTAATGTACTGCAAACTTAATATGTGTATGGGATGTGGCAACCAAAACAGCTAATTGATGTTAGTCTGCATTAAGAGAAGGGTAGGGTCCCAGAATGGGGAAATGCTAGTCTGGCCTGATGAGACCACACTGGCAGTGTGATCTGGACATCACATCTTAGAAAGAACAGGAATAAGCCAGAGAGTGAGGTATGGTGGTGACCAGTATAGTGAAAGGACTCTAGGTCATGCAATATAAGAATCCATTGAAGAAATTAATGTTATTTAGTTTGGGGAAGAAAATAATTAAGGATTGGGACTGGGAAGAGGGTGGAGGGAGAAGATGACAGCTGTCTTCAAGTGTCCAAAGGGCTATCACATGGAAGAGAGATTAATTAGGCTCATTCTGCTTGATCCCAGGGAGCACAACCAGGAGTAGGTCACGTGTAAAGAAAAACTTAGTAACAGAAGAATAGAGTTAGTGCAGATGGAGATTTGCTGCCCCTAAACAGTATTTTATTCTCCAGGATAGGACAGAACTCGGGGTTAGGTTGGTGAGAACAGAACCAGAGAAAGAAGGAACTCAAAGGCAGAAGCTTTGGGGCTCTGTGGTAGGGGTTATTTCCAGGCTTGCAAGATAACTTCTTCAGGGGTACCAGCACTATTTCCCTAAGTTAGAATAAAATGAGGTTGATCCCAGTGGTCTTGAACTCAGATACCCAATGACTGCATCCTACTTCAGAAGAAAAGTAGTAACAGCTTCAAGGAAAAGTAGATGTGGATACTTGAGTATGCCAGAAAACCAGGAAGACGTGAAGGATAAGTAAGGTAGCAGATAGCAGCATGCAAAATTGGAAATGGTTGATATGGAATTCTGGCTCTGACTGTCTTATGATGACAGGACCCAGACCCTAATTTTGTAGCTTTTACTCCTCATGAGCCTCCAACACTTGATTTGTTTGATGAAAAGTCAGGGAAGACTGAGTGTCAGATTTATGATCCAAACCCCTCTGGAATTATCTTGCTAAATAAGTGGTGCCCAAGACTGAATGGGAAAACCAGCAGAAATCTTGAGGTAGGTAGGGAGGAAAAAAGGAAAGGAGGGTAAAAGGATTTTCCCATTATGAAGGTCTTTCCCACTGACAGACTGACCAATATGCTAAGCATTTAATAAATTCTTTTGTATTCATATATTCATTCATTCATTCAGCATGGAGATTTAAGACTCATACTGAATGCCAATAGACCAACCAATGAGAACCAATGGAATCTAATAGGAACCAATAAGGATCTTTGTAAGAATATAGGAAATTAAATGAAGGTGATGTGAAAACAAAAGATACCAAGAAAAATATTTTTTTTAAAGAATAGAAGGAAGCTAGGCCAATGAGACCAACTGCTGGAATGTCAAATTACTGACAATGGATCATAGAGTTAGAGTTGGACAAGAACATAAAGATCACTGAGTCCAACTACTTCATTTTATAGATGAAGTAAATAGTCCCCAGTAAGTGACTTGGCCAAGGTCATATAGACAGTAAGCACCTGCGGACTTGAACCCAAGTTTTCTTTCTTTCTTTCTTTCTTTCTTTCTTTCTTTCTTTCTTTCTTTCTTTCTTTCTTTCTTTCTTTCTTTTTTTTTTTGGTGAGGCAATTGGGGTTAAGTGGTTTGCCCAGGGTCACACAGCTAGTAAGTGTCAAGGGTCTGAGGTCGGATTTGAACTCAGGTCCTCCTGAATCCAGGGCCAGTGCTCCATCCACTGCGCCACCTAGCTGCCCCCAGAACCCAAGTTTTCTGACTCCAAATCCTCAGCCCTTTCTGCTATGCCACTCTGTCTCGCTAGAGAAAAATGAAAACATTTTATGATTTCATGTAAGGGAGGTAATATTTTAAAAATGAGATGCCCCTTGGTACTAGCCACATACCTGTTCTCAGGATCTCTTAGTAGGGGCTCTAGTAAGAGCCAGGGCCATTGATCGGGTGATCGTTGTAAGGTTTACCCAACCCTAAGATCTCCAGTGCTCCTAAGATTCCTTTAAAGGAAGGTGGATCTTTTGGCGACTTACCCTGGTAGTGACATAAGAAAGAAGAGCCTGTAATTTGCCATTCACTGCTTTTTAGACCAAACGTTATGGTGGTACTCTTACTCCCCAGGTAGAATAATACTTTTCCCCAGGGATTTTAGAACTGGTTACATTAGAACTGGTCTTTTCAAAAGGACATTTACATGAACCCATTCTGTTTGGCAAAACCCCCAGTACAACTAATCAGAGCTCCTGCTGAATACCCCCAATCATTTGTGTTATATTTTCCCAAGAATTCATGCCTGCATCAACCAGGTTATATATTATCTAAGGGCAAGAACTAAATTATATGCTTCAATACATAAACAGAGATGTTAAAAGTCAGTAGGGACCCTCCAGTATGGGCCCTTACCCCTGGACACAGCCACCCATGCCAGAAGGGCTCTTTTAGAAAGTGTTGTAACTTGTCAAAAGCCAGTGTAGCCACCTTGGAGGACCAAAGAAAGCAGGAAATCAAAGGAAAAGAGTGTATGTGCCCAGAATCCCAAAAAGACTCAGGGGAAGGTACTCCTTGAACAGGAGGCCGAGGTAGGAGGAGGTAAAAGGGATGGACTCACCATGAGCTGACCCTGAGTTGAAAATAGACTTGTGAGCCAAGGGAAAGGCCCTCTCCACAGTCACCCAAAGAAACTGATTGTATGGAGGGTGGTGCTATGGGACCCTGGTGTCAAACAACAGAAGGCATAACTAGCCCTGTGGCATTCTGGAATCTTGAAAGGCCTCAATATTGTCAGCCAGGATTCCAGTGTCCTGCCTGAGAGCTGGCCACATCTTATGGGGAGGGGGATCCAAGCAGCAGGAAGAGGAATGGATAACTATAGTAGTTGAGCAGTAGACCACTGATGGGAGAGAGGACATCAAAAGACCAAACAAGGCACAGAATTCAGTCATTTCTTAAATGATTACTATGGGCCAGACCCTGAGCATATGAAGAAAATTTTTAAAAACATGGTCCTGCTCACAAAGAGCTCACATTCTAATGGTGAAAAAAACATGTTCATGATGTGCATGCAAGATATATACAGAGTAAATGGAGAGTAATTCTATAGAGGGTGGAACAGGAGAGGGGAGAGAAAGGGTTCAGGAAAGGCCTCCTATAGAAAGTGTGACTGAAGCTGAGCCTCCAAAGGAACTCCTAGAAGCCTGGAGATGAGGAGATATTTAACATCCTGGGCATACAGCGATGGCCAGTGCAAAAGAAGAGTACAGAGGCAGAGTGTCATGTGGGAGGAACTTTGAATAAGCAAGTGTAGCTGGATAGTAGAGTTCATAGATGACTGGAAAGGTAGGAAGGGAGCCCGTCCTGATTTAAAGGTTAACAGAGGGTTTTATATTTGAGCCTGAAGATAACAGGGAGACAACAGTGTTCTTTAAGTAGAAGACTGACATGATCAGAACTGCATTTAAGGAGCATCATGTTGACAACTGAGTGGAGAGGGAGAGACTTGAGGCAAGGAGACCAATTAGAAAGCTATTGGGGGGGGGGCGGGGGCAGCTAGGTGGTGCAGTTGATAAAGCACCGGCCCTGGATTCAGGAGGACCTGAGTTCAAATCCTACCTCAGACACTTGACACTTACTAGCTGTGCGACCCTGGGCAAGTCACTTAACCCTCACTGCCCTGCACACAAAAAATAAATTAATTAATTTTTAAAAAAAGAAAGAAAGAAAGAAAGCTATGGTGGGGCGCAACTAGGTTGCGCAGTGGGTAAAGCACGGGTCCTGGTGCAGGAGGACCTAAGTTCAAATTTTACTTCAGACACTTGACACTTACTTGACCCTGGTCAAGTCACTTAACCCTCATTGCCCCACAAAAAACAAAAACAAAATAAAATAAAATAATAAATAAAAAAGAAATCTATTGTAATAGTCCAGATGAGAGATGATGAGAGCCTATGTAAGGGGAGTGATCATGTGAATAGAAAGAAGGGGACATATGGGAGAGATACCATAAAAGTAAAAACTGACCAAATTTAATAGCAGATTGACTAGGTGGGATGAGTACAAGTGAGAAGTCAAGGATAACACTGAGATTGGGAACTTGGGTGACAGGGAGGATGATGAGCTATAACAGAAAAGCTGAGGAGAGTGAAGGCTTTGGGGAAAAGATGAATTCTCTTTGGGATATATTTAGTTTGAGATACCTATGAGACCTACTATTTAAGCTATACAAGGCACTTGGTGATACCTGGAAACCAAGGAGTGCTTTGGCTTCATGTCCTGCCTAGTGCAATAAATATACAGTTATCATTTAACTTATATCACTCATTTTCCACCCAAATATACTCATTTTGGACTTCTCAATTTCACTAGAACAGGAAGGGATGTTAGAGCTCATCCAGTCCAACCTGCTCATTTGATAGGTGAGAGGAAGTGATTTCATCCAAGGTCCTATGCAGTAGCAAAGCTGGGATTCAAATCTGGATCCTCTACCTCCAAATCCAGTAATCTTTCCAGACCATACTGTGAGATTTAAAATTGGATATAAGAGCATTAAACTCCCTTTTAACCTTTTCCTTATTTATCTCCCAGACCAGTAAGTGGAAGAAGCCTCTGATCTCTAGTTAGAGCTTTTATTGTTTGGGAATTACAAGGTGATGTTGATTAGAGAGATAGGAAAGTAGAAGTACAAACAAATAGTCTTAGATCTAAGCTTAGTCTATATTCTGCATAGAACTCACCAAAAACCCAAGGCCACCTCTGAGGCTGAGAGCCGCATCAAGCACATGCCCTGGGCCGAGTCGAACCTGAGTCAACGTCTGTGTGTGCAGAGCCAGCCAGCGGATGAGGAGAGCAGGGAAAAAAAAACATGACTTTCGGTCTCTCCTTGCCTTTTAAGCTCGCACCCTGGAAGTAGAGTGCTTAGCAGACGCACTGGCGGTTCGTCACAGTCTCCTCCCTGAAAGGGTGGTCCTTCAAAAAACTGGCGTTATTGCTAACCAACTGTTAAAAAAAACTTTCACTTTTTTACCACAATACCAAAGAGTCTAGATTTTGCACTAAGTCACTGCTACCCTCAGGAAGCTTACAAGTCTGTCTTACCTCATCAGTAAATAATAAAAAATGGGCTGAAACTTATCCCATGATACATCCTTAGAGTTTCCCTTCTCTGAAAAAAAAAAAAAAACCTTTCTCCAATTTGTGCCTAATGTCCAAGTTCCTTTGCTAAAAGAATGGGCAATGGATAAACTGTCCCCCACATACACATACCTTAGATACCCAGAGTCTAGGGAAACTCCTCCCTGGGAATAACCATTCAGATCCAGAGAATAGAAACTTAGGGACCAGGTGAAATAAGGATGTTTCTATATAGTAGCTGCCTGTTTCCCAGCTTTACAAAGACATAATCATACAAAAGGGAACTCCCAGATTCATAACTAGGGCAAGATCACAAGGATTTTCATCTGCAAGACACTGAGATTTAGAGGTTGCAAAAAATCTAGCACATGAAAACTTTCAGCAATATACAAGCCACTATAGGAACTCATTAATACTCCTCCTTTCTCAATAGGTTTTAATTACTTCTTTGTCATTTTCACATTATGAATTCCAAAGTTGGGAGGGGGTAATCATGTGTGATACATGTTTCTTTTAAAAAATATTTATTTATTTATTTGTAATTCTTTTAAGAATATTTTGAGTTTCAAATTGTCTCTCTCCCTCCTGCCCTTCTCCCACCCACTGAGAAAGCAAGTAATATATCAATTATACATGTGAAATCATGCAAAACATATTTCATTATTAGCCATATTGTACCAAAAAAAGGCAGGAAAAATAAAGCAAGAAAACTTATTTCAATATGCTCTCAAAATTAATCAGTTTTTTCTCTAGAGGTGGATAGCATTTTTCATAATAAGTCCTTTGGAATTGTCTTGGATATTGATCAGAGTAGCTAAGTCTTTCAAAGTTGACCAATCTTTACAATATTGATGTTACTGTGTACAATGATCTTCTGGTTCTGCTCATTTCACTCTGTATCAGTTCATATAGGTATTCCCTTGTTTTTCCAAAATCATCCCTTTTGTCATTTCCTATAGCACATTAGTACTATATCACAACTATATGCCACAACTCTTTCAGCCATTTCTCAATTAATGAGCATCCCCATAACGTACAATTCTTTGCCACCACAAAAAGAATTGCTATAAATAATTTTGTACATATAGGTCCTTTTACTGTTTCTTTGATCTCTTTGGGGTATAGACCTAGTAGTAGTATTGCTAGGTCAAAAGATATGATAGCCCTTTAGGCATAGTTCCAAACTGTTCTCTAGAATAGTTGGATCATTTCATAACTCCACTAACAGTTCATTAGTGTAACTATTTTCTTTCATCCCTTCTAGCATTTGTCATTTTTAATATGTGTGAAGTAGTACCACAAGGTTGTTTAAATTTATATTTCTCCTATAATTAGCGATTTAGAGCATTTTATATGATTATAGATAGCTTTGATGTCTTCCAGAAACTGCCTGTTCATATCCCTTTATAATTTATTAATTGGGAAATGGCTCTCATTTTTATAAATTTGACTCACATTCCTACATATTTGAGGGAAATGGCCTTAAAATTTTTGATACTACTTCATTATCTATAGTAACTTTTATCAAAATATTGTTTTCTGATTATCTCTTTTAATTAGGTGTATTTTTCTTTTGCTTTGTCTGAGATCATGATTGCTACCGCTACTTTTTTTTTAACTTCAGCTGAAACAGAATAGATTCTGCTCCATTTTCTTATATTAACTCTGTATGTATGTATCTGTCTAAAGTAAACAACAAACTCTTGCAAACAACATTTTGTTAAATTCTGGTTTCTAATCCCTTCTGCTATCTGCTTCCATTTTATGGATGAGCTCATCTCATTCACATTCACAGTTATGATTATCGTGTGTTTCGTCTCATTCTATTTTCTTCTGTTTCTTCTTCTCTCTCTCTTTTTATCCTGTCCCTCCTTAAAAGTCTGTTTTGCTTCTTACCACTGCCTCCCTTAATCTGCACTCCCTTTTTTATAACCCCCTCCCTTTTCTCTTGTCCCCTTCCCCTCCTGTTTCCCTATTGGTAAGATAGATTCCTATACCTAATTGAGTGTGTGTGTGTGTGTGTGTGTGTCTATGTTTGTATTCTTCCCTCTTTGAACCAATTCCAATGAGGGTGAGGTTCAAGCACTATCCACTACCTCCCCATTTTCTCCTCCACTGTAAAAGCTCTTCTTTGCACACCTCTTTTATGTGAGCTATTTTTTCCCCATTCTACCTCTCCTCCCTGCTTCTCACAGTGTATCTTTGTTTCTCATGACTTGATTTTTTTTAGATTATCTTAACACAATTAACTCACATTCATGTCTTATATCTATGTAGACAGTTTCTAACTGCCCTAATAATGATAAAGTTCTTAGGAATTGCATGTATTATCTTCCCATACAGGAATGTAAACAGTTTAACTTAATTGAGTTTCTTATTATTTCTCTTTCATGTTTACCTTTTTATGTTTCTAGAGGCTTGTGTTTGAATGGCAAATTTTCTATTCAGTTCTGATCTTTTCATCAAGAATAAATGCTTGAGGGAGCAGCTAGGTGGTGTAGTGGATAAAGCACTGGCCATGGATTCAGGAGGACCTGAGTTCAAATCCCACCTCAGACTCTTGACACTTTACACTTACTAACCGTGTGACCCTGGGCAAGTCACTTAACCCTCATTGTCCAGCCTCCCCCCTGAAAAAAAAGAATAAATGCTTGACTTGTCTTTTCTTTCATTAAATATCAATTTTCCCTTGAAGGAATATATTGAATTTTTCTGAGCAGGTTATTCTTGGTTATAATCCTAGCTTCTTTGCTTTCCTGAATATTATATTCCAAGTCTTCCACTCCTTAATATGAAAACTGCTAAATCTTGTGCGATCCTGACTGTGGTTTCACGATGCTTGAATTGTTTCTTTCTGGTTGTTTGCAATATTTTCTCCTTGACATGGGAGCTCTGGAAGTTGGCTATAATATTACTGGGAGTTTTAATTTTGAAATCTCTTTTATGAGGTGATCAGTGAATTCTTTTGATGTCTCTTTTATCCCCTGGATCTAAGATGTCAGGTCAGTTTCCCTCAATAATTTCTTGGATTATGATGTCTGGCTTCTTTTTTGATTGTGGCTTTCAGGTAATTTAATAATTCTCAAATTAGTTCTCCTTGATATATTTTCCTGGTCAGTTTTTCCAATAAGATATTTTACATTTTCTTCAATTGTTCTCATTCTTTTAATTTTGTTTTATTGTTTCTCCATGTCTCATGGGGTTATTAGCTTCCAGTTGCCCAATTCTAATTGTTAAGGAATTATTTTCTTCAGTGAGCATTTGTACCTCCTTTTCCATTTGGGCAAGTCTACTTTTTATGGAGTTCTTTTCTTCAGTATTTTTTGTGACCTTATACCAAGATATTAATTCTCTTTTCATAATTTTCTTGCATCACTTTTATTTTCCCCCAATTTTTTCTAACATTCTTGTCTCTTGCTTTTACTACTCTTCCAAGAGTAAATACTCTTCCAATTCTTGTTGGGCTTGGGTCCAAATAGCATTTTTTTTCTTTAAGGCTTTGGTTGTAGCTGTTTTCACATTGTTTTCTTTTGAGTTTTTGTCTTGCTCTTCCCTTCCTATGGTAGCTTTTTATGTACAAGTTCTTTTTTTGTTGCTTGCTCATGTTTCCAGCCTATATATTGACTCTGATCTTTATGTTAATGTTGGTCTTTGCTCACCTGGGTGTGGGAAGGCACTGTTTCAAATATCGGGCTTTTTCATCCTGTTGTTTTTAGAGCTTGTTCGGGGGGGGGGGTCTAAAAGTTTTGGGGACTTTTAAGGTGGTGTGATGCTGGGAGAGCTATGGTCAGTACTCTGATCTTTACCCAGGAAAGGCCCCTGTCCCCCTGCAGTCACAAGCACTAGCACTTCTCTTAGCCATGGAACTGTGACCAGAACCCCTGTTTTCCCTCACTGCAAATGCTAGTGCTCCTTTCCTGTTTTGGAACCAAGGCTAGGGCCCTGTCACCTTGTGACTGATCACAAGTGTTCCTCTCTGCCCTGGAACTCATCCTGTACTTTGAAGCTTATTTTTTTAACTCAAGAATAAGACTTTACATTAATTATTGAATTTCATCTTACTAGGTTCAGGTCAGTTCTCTAACCTATCAACATCTTTTTGGATCCTGACTATTGTCTGCTGGGCTAACTATGCTTCCCAGCTTTCTGTCATCTGCAAAGTTGATGAAGGTGACATCTATGCCTTTATTTGAGTTACTGATGATGTTAAGCAACACAAACAGTAACTTGAAAAAGAGCCATGTAAAAGACACCTGGGGCTCTTTTAACAATAACCGATTAGCAGCTATTCTGAGTCTGGCCATTCAAGCAGTTCTGAATTTGTCTTTTCAGCATATCGTCTATAACCTTCCACCTTCTCTGTACAGGAATACATGCAAGAATTATATGAGATACTTTACCAAAAGCTTTGCTAAGATCTAGGTAAATCATATCCATAGCATTTTCTTCATCTACTTGTTTTATGATCCTGTCAAAAACAGGAAATGGAGTTGGTCTGGCATGATGAGTTCTTGATGAAGCCATACTGATTCTTGGTACTTATTGTTTCACTTCCTATATGTTCATCCTTTTTTTTTTTTTTTTTTTTTTTGATGGGCAATGAAGGTTAAGTGGCTTGCCCAGGGTCACACAGCTAGTAAGTATCAAGTGTCTGAGGCCAAATTTTAACTCAGGTCCTCCTGAATCCAGGGCCAGTGTTTTATCCACTGCACCACCTAGCTTCCCACACATCCTGTACATTCCATATGCCCCAAATGCCTCAAACCCGTCAGTGAGTTAGGGGATGTCTACCACAAGCATGTTAAGACTTCTCCTAGTGGAATGGGCAGATGAGAACAAGTTGTTCCAGTGGCCATGAATGTGGCTGAACTGTGAAGAACTTAGAGCTTGGTCAGACATCAAAGACGCTAAAGTCACCCACTGCATCTTGGGCCATCAACAGTGGTCTTGACCTTTATCCTGCCATTGGACTCCAATGACTCAGAGAGAAAGTGAAGTTGAAGACTTTGCAAAACTCTGCTTCACTTAAATCCAATTCATGTGCAATCAAGACATCACCCATCCGCTATTTTACACCAACATTAACGATATCATTGGTCTTCTTCGAAAACAAAAGATGAACAACATATATTGGGATGAGATTGAAGCCAAGAGGTTATGGGATAACCTTCTATTCTTGCTAACACCTGGAAGGAATTTCTTTTGCAAGAATGAAGAGATCATCATCAACATTAACAAGGAAAGGTGGGTTCCCTCCTCATAAAACTTTAAATCACCAGTCCTCCCTCGAGCTGACTCTTCAAGGACAGTCTTTCCCAGTCTCCATCCCTCCTAGGCACCCTCGGTTGTTCAGATTGTGACAAAAATAAACAATTTTTATCAGAAAGTCCAGATTGAATTTGAGTCTGTCTTTTTTGGTGGGAGGGAAGGTGATCTAACAATTATTGATACTTAACAATACTGTTAAAATACCGTGGATACTTAATATTTTCAAAAGCAGATTCAGAGGATGAGAGGTAGCCTCGGACAAGCGACAACCTCACTGGGCCTCAGTTTCCTCATCTATAAAATGAGAGAGGTGGCCTAAATGGCCTCTGAAGTCCCTTTGAGCTCTAGGTATGTGATGCTATGATCTTACATAGGCCAGGACCAACCAGTTTTGATGCTAAGAAGCTATGTTGTTCTAAGGACAGTAGGTGGCATAGTTCCTCCACTGAAGCTCCCAGAAAGAGACCTTCCTATGTCCTCCTGGATAAACAGGTAAATGGCTGTCTAAAGGAGATTATCTGGTCCCCTGCCTCTCCTTACATCAGCTTTCAAAGGAGAGAAATCTCTCATTTTCTTAGAAAACTGCCACAGAAGCAGTCACCCTGAAGAGTTGGTGGAGTTGAAATTTTCCATACAAAAGGAGGTAACAAAAGGAAGTTCTTAATGATGAATTTGGATACCAGCAATGGGGAGATGGGGTATGTACACTCTCTCACTCTCCTGCCCCTGAGGAATTGTCCTGCCCCTCCCCAATTACTTTTGGAATTCCTCAGTTGGGAAGCATATTTTATTTAGCATCCTGCTAAATAAAGGACAAAAGAAATGATAGAATTAACAGCAGCTGACATTCATATAAGGCTTTAAGTTTTGCAAAGTGCTTTACAAATATTATATCATTTTGTCATCACAAAAACCCTGGAAGGTAGATACTATCATTATGATTTTTTTTACAGATGAAGAAACTGAGGCAGACAGATTAAATTACTTCTCCAGGGTCACTCAGCTAGTAAGTATCTGAAGCTGCATTTGAACTCAGGTTTTCCTGACTCCAGGTTCCATGCTCTATCCACACATCTTATTTGGAGGTAGCAGTTTATGCTAAGGGGGTCTGGATGTGGGCAGTCACAAGTAACTTGAGAGATTTACAGTATACCAGGGGGTAGTTAGTTTATCTTTGACCACTAAACTTAGGAAAAAAATAGCTAATCAGATCATATCTCAATATGACAAATTCCCAGAAGGCCAGAACAAAGCCAGATTGTCTGATCTAAACCCCTTATTTTACAGATAAGAGAACTGAAATCCAGAAAGTTGAGTTGCCTAAGGTCACACAGTGACAGAGACAGAATTTAAACCCAGTTTCCTGACTCTAACTCCAGTATTCTTTCTCTTTCACCACTTTTCTGCTTGAAAGTTTTGTACTAGGAGTAAATGTCTGAATTTGCTACCATGGGAGCCTTTTTATTTGTTGTTGTTTTCTGAGGCAATGGAATTGAAACAGCATCATTTAAATTTTTTTTTTTTGCAGGGTAATGAGGGTTAAGTGACTTGCCCAGGGTCACACAGCTAGTAAGTATCAAGTGTCTGAGACCGGATTTGAACTCAGGTCCTCCTGAATCCAGGGCCAGTGCTTTTTCCACTGTGCCACCTAGCTGCCCCCCAGCATCATTTAATTTCACAGGCTTCCCTCAACTCAGGTGAGATAAGAAAAAGCTGAGCGACATCACTGACAAGAGAGAATTTTTTTTTAATTTATTGAGACTTAACCAATCTTAAATAGCAATAACACCCCTCCCCAAAGAGGGCAAAGAGCCCAGAGGTAGAAAACTCAGGGGGGTAGAATTGTAGGCCAGTGTTTTAGACCGAATAGAATCCAATATTCTTCTCCTGAAATTTCAAATCTCTGCCCTTGGCAGAGGCAAAGCCCCCTAAGGGTGTGTGTCTGGGCTACAGTTCTCTCGAATTGGAAATCTAAGATGGGGCATTAAAAACTCACACAAACATTTCTGGTTTGTTAACCAAAAGAAATCTAGCAATGGGGAATCTCTACCAGGGAAACATGTCCCTTGATTTTTTTAAGAAAGTCTCCAACCACAAACCTAGGAAATTGAACAAAGTAGCAAAAGTTAAGTTTCACTATAATTTTCTTTGGGGAAGTTTCATCTTGAAGCACTTTTCTCATGGCTGCTTACCCAGTGGGAGGAGAAGCTGGCCAGCCCTGGAACTGTGGTTGCAAAGGCCACCACCCAAGACTGGCAGGTCCTCATGAAAAGGCCTCAGCTCCTCATCTTATGCTTCTTGGCTCTCTAATTTGTTGTTTGTACTTAAAGCATAAGTGTGTAGGGGGTGGGGGGAGGTGGGATAAATACCCCCACATCTCTTAACTGCACAGTTACAGGTAGCAGATGGTATAAAAAATATAAATATACATAATAAATATTAAAATAGCACATCTGAAGGGGCAGCTAGGTGGCACAGTGGATAGAGCACCGGCCCTGGAGTCAGGAGTACCTGAGTTCAAATCCGGCCTCAGACACTTAACACTTACTAGCTGTGTGACCCTGGGCAAGTCACTTAACCCCAATTGCCTCACTAAAAATTTTTTTTAAAAAATAGCACATCTGTTAAAAAAAATAAGAAAAGCTAGGGGCAGCTAGGTGGTGCAGTGGATAGAGCACCAGCCCTGGATTCAGGAGGACCTGAGTTCAAATCCGGTCTCAGACACTTAACACTTACTAGCTGTGTGACCCTGGACAAGTCACTTAACCCCAACTGCCCTGCAAAAAAAATAAATAAATAAAATAAGGAAAGCTGATTCCTTAAAAACTAAGAAAAAGGACAGAGCAAGAAACTTCAGGGCTTCCAGATGTTGCCTGATCTCCCTCGGTCTTGGCCAAATTCCTTTCCCATCCTTTCCCTGTCACCTCATTTGCATGCTACACTGAGCACATTGAAAGTCCATGGCATGCTCATAGTAGCCTGTTGTGTTGGTGCTGGTTGAGTATTATTTCCAATGAGAGAGCCACTGACATCAGGCATATTTCCCCAGAGTTCAAATTAAGCCATCATAATACAATCTTCCCCACTGGGTGGAGAAGATATGCCAGCAGCACCCTGAGGTCTTAATTACTCTCTGAAGGGTAATTTTAATGTCTAACCCACAGACCTGATTTTGCAGTTGAGTTTTCTGATGGCTAATGATGATCTCTCCACTGTTGAAAAATGTTGTTCAACAGCGACACAAGCAGCTGGAAATTTAGCATCAAGGTACAACTTCCATGACATTTAACTGTGCATTGGTCTGATCTCTCCCACTACACTGAAAAACAAAAATCTCATCTTCTTTATTTTTGTATCTACCTCCAACACCCTTGATCAATAAATTATTTGTTGAAAAAATTATTAAACCTATTAGTATGTGGTAGCCCATCCCTACCTTACTGGTAGAACATAAGCTTCTTGAGGGTAGGGAATGTTCATTTTTTTCACAGTGCTTTCTAGTAATAATCACGAGCATTTATATAGCATGTTTAAGGTTTGCAAAATATTTATTTTATTTTTTTAAGTGATAAACATCTTTATTTATAGTTTGGGGTTCCAATTTTTATGCCTCCTTCCCTCCCTCCCCACTTCCCTGAGGGGTAAACAATCAAATAAAAGTTATACATGTACAATTATATAAAGCATGACCACATTAGTCATTTTGTATATGAAAATTGGAATAAAAGAAAAAAATGAAAGAAAGTGAAAAATAGCACACTTCAGTCTGTGTTCCATCACCATCAGCTCTTTCTTTGGAGGTGGATAGGATGTTCCATCATTAGTCCTTTGGGATTGTCTTAGATCATTGTATTGCTGAGAATAGCCAAGGCATTCACAGTTCCTTATCAAACAATACTGCTGTCTCTCTGCACAACTTTCTCTCTTTGTTCTGCTCTCTTCACTATACATCAATTCATACAAGGCTTTCCAGACCTTTCTGAAATCATCCTGTGTGTCATTTCTTATAGCACAACAATATTCCATCACCATCACACACCACAGCTTGCTTAGCCATTCTCCGGTGGATGGGCATTCCTGCAAAGCACTTTATAAATATTATCTCATTTTATCCCTAAAACAATCCTGAGAGGTAGGTGCTATTATTGTCCCCATCTTACAGATGGAGACACTGAAGCAGATAGGTTTAATGGCTAGTCAAGGATCACACAGCTATTAAGTATCTGAGACTGGATTCAAACTCAGATCTTTTTTACTCTGAATCTGGTGCTCTATACATTATGCCACCCAATTGCCATAGTAGTTGCTTATTAAACGTTACTAGAAATGGATTTAATGAGGAGATGGGGAGAAGGGAGGCTTGATGCAAGTTACTCCAAGAAGGGAAGCTAGCTCTACTCACTTGTAGGTGTTTTTGTTTTTGTTTTTGTGAGGCAGTTGGACTTGACTTGCCCAGAGTCACACAGCTAGTAAGTGTCAAGTGCCTGAGGCTGGATTTGAACTCAGGCCATAACTTGTTCTTTTGCAAGCTAAAACAAAGACCATATAGGATGTAGACCTACAGATAGCTTCCACTTTACCCACTTAAAGTGATTCTTACATAATGTGAATTTGCCCCTATCCACCCACTTCACTTAGCCTATATAACAAATCATTGCACAAAATAATGCCTTTACACAAGTCATAAGATGTACTAAAATGCAGGCATATTAAATACTATACCAGGATAGTAAACAGAATTATGAAATGAAAGGTAAAGTTAGTGATAAAATATGGACAGTACTATACAGTAAAGCTAACATAGGTGTGGAGAATGTTGGGGCAGCTGGGTGGCACAGTGGATAGAATGCTGGCCTGAAGTCAGGAAGATTCATCTTCCTGAGTTCAAATCTGGCCTCAGACACTTTCTAGTTGTGTGACCCAGGACAAGTCACTTAACCCTGTTTGCCTCAGTTTCCTTATCTGTCAAATGAACTGGAGAAGGAAATGGCAAACCACTCCAGTATCTTTGCCAGAAAACCCCAAATGGGGTCACCAAGAGTCACACACAATTAATTGACCACTCACTGCACCTACCCTTGATCACTGGTGATCAGCTAGGGAACTTTTTTTATGAAACTATCAAGAGTTGTTTGGACCATGGCTGTCTTTTCTTCTCTCCCATATCTGATGATAGCAAAAAATATTATCCTCAACTAGTCTTTCCTAATTCTTTAAACGTAGACCAAGAACTGTCTATACTTAATGGGTGGAGCACTAAACTCAAAGTCGGCAACCATCTCCCCTCCCCGCTAGACACTTAGTATCTGCGTGATCCTGGTAAAGGCATTTAATTTCTCTGAGCCTCAGTTCCCTCATCTGCAAAATGTGGATGATAATAGGCCCTACCTCACATGGTTGTAAGTCAAATGAATGAATATGACTCCATGAATGGGTGGAAAAACCCCACATTTATTAAGTGCTTACTATGTGACCGGCACAGTGCTAAGAGCTACAGATACAAATGTAAACAAACAAAACAGTCTCTGCCATCAAAGAACTTCCCTTCTAAAAGGGGAAGGCTATATATAGAATTGGGGGAGGGATGTGCAGGGGGAAAGATGGCAGGGAAATATGTGGTGACCTAGATTCTAGGAAAGAAAAGGGAAAAGCAGGGTCCCAGAAACAACCCAAATTCTGGTGAGAGGAGAATGAGGGGAGATGACCAGAGTGTAATCATGATGGTTTGTAGGGGCAGTTAAGTGGCGCAGTGGATAAAGCACTGGACTTGGAGTCAGGAGGACCTGAGTTCAAATCTTACCTCGGACACTTACTACCTGTATGACCCTGGGCAAGTCACTTAACCCCGATTGCCTTAAACATCCAGGGCCATCTCCAGTCATCCTGATATATATCTTACCACTGGACCAAGATGGCTCTGGAGGAGAGAGTGAGGTTGGTGACCTTGCACAGCCCTCCCTCACTTAAATCCAATTCAGTACAAGTCATGAAATCACCCCTTGTCCTCTTTGAGAACAAGAGACAAACAATGACAACAATATGGTTTGTAACACTCAGGTTTGGACTCACTCTTCCAATCTGCCCCAGCCTGACAGTTTGGGTCCCCAGAGGGACAACTGCTAATGTTCTCAAAGTTCTAAGGTGGGAGGGGGAATGGAACAAAGATTTATTAATCATCTACTATGTGCCAGGAACAATTCTAAGTGCTTTACAAATATTATTTCAATTAATCCTAAGGGAAACCCTGTGGTTCTAAGAATAACACTGTGGTTAACTACCCTTCTAAACTATACATCACATGCCCCTACTAGTGTGCTTCCCCTTAACAATCATCCATTAGAATGCTTTAGCAAAGGCATTTTCTGGAATATCATAGCAAGTACAGTAGTAATAATGTATTTTTAAAAAGTCTGGGACACATTCTTCCAAAAATATGTACAGTCTTGGGAGGGGTGTGGGGCACAAATTTAAAGTTCAGTGGTAGCAAGGCACATATGTGGGGAACATACCTGGTCAAAGCAGCTCACAATTCCAGAAACAGAGGTCCCCTGGAGAGTCCTCCCAAAGTTCACTGCTGGGCACGGGGTCAGAGTTGAAGGGATGACACTCACTAAGGCAGTTGCTGCTGCACAGAACTAAGAAGATTACTGTGGACAGGGGGGACCACTGTACTCCCTGGGCTCGATCTTCAAGGGGCAACAGTGATCTGTGACCTCTTCAGCCACTGGCTTGTCTAAGTGGCAGCTACTGTGCTATCTTCAGCTGGAGTGCTTTGGTGTTCCTTCAGCCAAGGAAACAACCCTTAGCCCAGGACTAGCAGAAGCTTCTTCTCTGACCCTCTCCAGGAAGAAAGGAAGGGAGGTCTGGCCTTTCTGGTTGGATAATTCTTCCCCATTTAGAGCAAATTGTCTCACTAATAGACTCTTCCTTTGTTAATGTTGATTAGCCAGATTCTGGACAAGGACCTTTCCCATTTCGGGGTCTTATGCAGATGAGTGACTAAGGACCAAGGTCTGATGGCAGTTTTGCCCTGGGAAACACTTTTTTGTCTTTGTTGGCCTTCTTTTGGAAGTTGAGCTGTTCAAGCCACTGGCCTCTCAAGGACTTTTCCTTTATATTTCAATGTCTCTGTCATTTTATTTCTCCACCTTTCAGGCTCTATGGAAGTCTCACTGGGTTCACAATTACAGAGATACTATATGAAAAGCACTTAGCAAACCTTAAAGTTTTATGTAAATGTGAGTAGCTATTTATTTGTTATTCCATATAGGAATTTTGATCAAATAAAATGCAAAAGATGTTTCTTTAAAGTTCAGTTTAATTTTGGTGAGCAGGAGGAGTTCAGAGAAACCTGGAAGGACTTGCATGAACTGATGATGAGTGAGATGAGCAGAACCAGAAGAACAGTATACACAGTATCATCAACATTATGTGTTGATCAACTGTGATAGATTAGATTCTTCTCACCAATCCAAAGGTACAAGAAAATTCCAAAGGACTCATGATGGAAAAGGCTCTCCAAATCCAGGGAAAAAAAAGAACTGTGGAATATGGATGCTGATTGAACCATACTATTTCTTTTGGTTTTGGTGCTGTTTTCCTTTTTTGTTCTCATTCTTCTCTTTATAACATGACTAATGCAGAAATATGTTTCATGTTATTGTATATATAACCTATATCAGATTGCCTTCTGTCTAGGGGAGGGAGGGAGGGAGGAGAGGGAGGCAGAAAAATTTTAAATTGGAAATCTTATATAAACAAATGTTGAAAACTATCTCTACATGTAATTGGAAAATAATAAAATACTTTTATCAGGAAAAAAAGCTCAGTTTAAGTTAATCTACTTCAGGCATTTAATAAATGTTTATTGATTGATTACTTCCCTTCTCATTTGGGAGTTTTGTCTATTTGACCTAATGAGTCCTGGTAGATAGGGCAACTAGGTGGTACAGTGGATAGTGTGCTGGGCCTGGAATCTTCCAAGGTTCAAATCTGACCTCAGACACTTATGAGCTGTTCAGCCCTGGGTAAATCACTTAACCCTGTTTACCTCAGTTTCCTCATCTATCAAATGATCTGGAAAAGGCAAAGGCAAACCATTCTTGTATCTTTGCCAAAAATAACAAAAACAAATAGGATCACAAAGAGTCAGACATGACTGAAAAATGACTCAACAATAACTGATAGGATGTGATTGGTAGGCTCATGTGACTTAGAGAAGACCAATAAAATCTAGCCTTACCTATATGTAGAATAGGTGGACATCCATACGGCCCGTGTAGCCCTATTCCTAAAACTACCACCAACCAATACAGCGCCTGAAATTCTTCCTTCAATTTGCTTGTGCTAATCTTTGACCTCTTGGCTGTTGTTGTTGAATCATTTTATTTAGAGTCATTTTTTTTCAGTTGTGTCTGACTCTTCATGACCCCATTCGGGGTTTTCTTGGAAAAGATACTGAAGTGGTTTGCCATTTCCTTCTTCAGCTCATTTTGCAGATGAGGAAACTGTAGACCTTATTTTAAAATGAACACATCTCTGGGGAGAGGACAGTCAGTATCTCCTGAGATTGAGTTCATTAGATAGTCTCTTCTGAGGACAAGGAAGTTTCAGGGAACAAGAGAAAGATAAGGCTGAGATGGGGAGAGGAGAGCAGAGCACTAAAGACAGGATCAGCCAGCAGAAACCCTCACCCCTCTGCCTAGGTTATATACTGAAGGGATAGTGCTAGGAAGTGGGGCCTGGGATTTCACTGGCAGAAGGAACTCTCAGAAAAGGAAACTCCACCTACCAATGCCAGTTGGCACCTTCTCTACAATTTATAGCCTTAAGGAGTCACCTTCAACCCTGAGAAGTTAAATGAGCGGTCCAGCTTCTAAGTGTCAAAGGAGGGATTGAATCTACATCTTCTGGGCTTGGGTGCAAGATCTGTAGCCTCTATGCCACATCGCCATACCTGACACCCTGTCTGGAGGCAATAATATATGGAAGAACTCTTTAGGAAACTTAAAAGTTTCCCAAGATGCCTATCTCGGGGGAGGTGAGATGCACCAGGAGAGCTTGGCTTAATCATGGTTAAAGGTAGCTTAGTGTTACAGTGAATAGAAAGCTTGACTCTAGGGTAAAGAAGATCTGAATTCAAATCCTAGCTGTGTAACCCTGGGCAAGTCATTTAACCTCTATTTAACCTCTATCACCCTCAGTTCCCCCTTTGTAAAATTGGAATAATAATAGTGCTTGTTGTGATGATCAAGTGAGACATTTGTAAAGCATTTTATAAACCTTAAAGTGTTATGTAAATGCTAACATTGAACAATATTATTCTCTCTCGGGGCTGTCCTGTCATATCCGCCCCCCCCCCACCCGCCCCAGAAATGTTCTGAAGCAAATTTGAAGATCCAAACAGGTGATCAAATATGAGCACCATCAATGTCCATATCTGGGGCTAACAAGAGCCAGGGTTGCTTCCAAAGGTGAGACCTCTCAATCCTTCCAACTGTGCCTTGGGCCAAAGCCAAGACAGGCTGAAAATCAGATGGCTCTCAGACTAGCTGGGGGGGGAAATATGTGAGTGCAATTTTAATTAGAACAGGCTAGTTCCACAGAGGAGAAGCTACAGGGACTTTGAGAGGCAGAATAAGGTTTCCATGGCAACCACTTGATAATGAATGTGTTTTCAAGCTGCCTGACATGACTTACACCTGGGGTGGGATTAGGCTCAGGCTCTTGGAGGACACTGCTGCAGGCCCAGGGAAAGTCACAGAGGAACAAGCCGACTTGCTTTGGCTGCCTAATGTGGGAAGATTAAGCTTGGTTTACATACTTCACTAAGGCTAAAGAGGAAATTTTCTTGAACTGGTTATGTGGGTAGCCAAAGGCCTGTCATTTTTTAGGCATAAATGGGCTGGGGAGAAAGGAGGTCAAACTTCTTGAATACTATCCATTTATTTATTTTAGCTGCCTCAGCTCTCCAACTATTGCATCGATGGTCCATGACAGAAAAGATGAGGTCTCCCATCTGTCTAGTTCCCTCCACTCCCTATTCCAGTGTATAATTCACAGCACCTGACTGATTTTGCATCCATTCTGGACTGAGCAGCCTTCTAGGCATTGGCAAGGGATAAAAGAGAAGCTGGGCTGGATTGAGATAATCTTGAGTTTATCTGAGACAGTCACATCCACCCACTTAAACCCTTAACCTCTAGCTTTAACAATGGCCAGTCTTCCTTTGAGGTAGGGCACAGAATTCCACAAGCAGACCAATCTCCCCCTAAACAGTGGCCCTTTCAATATAAAGGGAGAGTCAGAACATATACATTTGGATACCTACAAAAGAATGATCCACATTACAATCAACCAAGGCTAGAAATACACACCATTATTTGTTATTAATAACTATCTGTAGACAAAAGACCAGGAAGTCACTGATTGAGAAGCATAGAGAAAAGCTTGATGTTTAATTGAGCAATGCAGAACTTGTGTAAGATCACTCATTCAGGCTAGAGTTTGAAATTTTCTGAGAAGATTCAAAATGGAGGTTTAGTTTGGTTTAAAGATTTTAGAGGACACTGCAATTGATGGGATGAGTTTGCTTCTCCTGTCTCAGAAATAAGAGTTGGGATGATGGCCTCTTCTGGCTCATGGTAGATGGGAGGTCATGTCGTTAAATGAGATTTCATCTTCTGCAGAATTTTAGACACTAAAGAAGTTTTCAGATCTTATCATAAGTTACATGTGATCGTGGGGTATGATTGTGTTGGAGGGCAGGAGAGTGTTCCCCAAACCCTGTCCCAAACCATCATCACCTCCCTTCCTTCCTATTTTGGGTTTCTAGTTACCAGTACTTGACCCTGAGGACTGCTGTTGTTGTTGTTTGCCCTTCATTCTTTTTGTTTTTGTTTTGTTTTGTTTTGTTTGCGGGGTAATGGGAGTTAAGTGGCTTGCCCAGGGTCACACAGCAAGTAAGTGTCAAGTGTCTGAGGTCCGGATTTGAACTCAGGTACTCCTGAATCCAGGGCCGGTGCTTTATCCACTGCGCCATCTAGCCGCCCCCTGTTTGCCCTTCATTCTTGAAGAGGACCAATGACATCAGGAGGGTGATGTCTTGACTTGCAAGTGAACTGGATTTAAGTGAGGCAGAGCTGAGCAAAGTCATCAGCCTCACTCTCTCCTCCAGAGTCATCTGAGTCCAGTGGCAAGACATAGGTCAAGACAACTGGTGATGGCCCCAGATGCAGTAGGGGACCTTGGCCTTTGGTCTTTCCCAAATCTCAGTTTGTCTGAGGCAATGCCCATTCACTAATTCAGTAATTAAAGACTAGGTATGAATTGAGGCAAAAGATGGCCTAGTTTGTCTTCAAAAAAGAATCAGGGGGGAGCTAGGTGGCGCAGTGGATAGAGCACTGGCCTTGGAGTCAGAAGGACCTGAGTTCAAATCCAACCTCAGACACCTGACACTTACTAGCTGTGTGACCCTGGGCAAGTCACTTAACCCCAATTGCCTCACCCCCCCCCAAAAAAAAAGAATCAGGCTGGGAAAGGAAGACCCTCAGAGTTTCTAAACAGAGTAGAAACAATTGCTATTTACACCCACTCTGAGCCATCAAAACCCAAACAATAAGCAAGTGAGGCTTGGGCTGGGGCTTATTGTTGACCTGGGAATATATTAAAATGATCTCACAAAGCTATTGAGGGTTCATAAGAAATCTATGCCCACTTAACCTGATACACTAAATGAGAAGTTAGCCTCAGCCCTCTTACTCAGCCAAAACTTCAGTACAGGCCTGGTTTGGCTAGAGTTTGAGGATGGGGGACACAATAGAGGCTCTGCAATGCCAAGCAGACAGTTTGAATGAGATCCTCAGGAATATTTCTGAACTTCTGTTGGTTCAACTCATGAGGCCTTGCTCCCAGAAGTCTCACAGAACCATCTACTTAACTATTCCAGAATTGTTCGGTATATTCAAAAAGCTGTCAGTTCTTGTATAGTGCTAGAGACCATTTTTTCCCTTGTGAATTTTCCTCGTTCCCTTTAAACAGAGAAAACACAGAAGTGGAAGAAGAGGCAGGGGTGAAGAGAGAAATCAGGAAGCAGACACTGCCTGCTTTCTTCTTCCTCTTAAGCAACAAAGTCTGTTCCTGGGACTTGATTGGCCCCTACCTTCCTTAATGCAGCCTCCTGATCACCCCTAAGGACCTTCGATACTGGGCTTGGGACATGCCTTCTCTTTCACTAGAGCTATTGAATCTATTACACATTAAATGATGATCTAAAGGTAAATGAAATGTTTTAACTGGTAGAGATCCCCCTTGACCTTTATTGACTTAAATAAAATAGATAAAAATTGACCCATTGACTTAAATGAATAGATGATAAAAATCAGCTCTCGTGACCTGTATCTTCATTACTCTTTAGCCACCCACAAGGGTGGTCACACCTTAGATCCTAGCATCACCCATAACTGCCATTTTCCTGATCTTGAACTCTCAAGTTCCCCTCTTTCATCACTGTTTTTTTCCATTTCTTCTGCCTACATCTACTTCTCACTATGACCTCCAACCATTCTATACCTCTCTGTTCACATAATCTATTACCCCCTTGCAATCTTGACCCTATAGTTGATCGTTTCAATTATACACAACTCTCTCCCCTCGACTCCTTTCCTTGTCCTATAACTCCAGTCCTTGCCAACTCCAACACTGAGTTAATCCCATCTACCTTTGCCACTTCTCCTATGCTGCTGAACATCTGTGAGGGAAGTTAGTAGCTGTGATGATTGTAGCCAACACAAATTCATGTGATCTAGTTTCTTTCTTTCTTTTTTTTTTTTTTAGTGAGGCAAATGGGGTTAAGTGACTTGCCCAGGGTCACACAGCTACTAAGTGTTATGTGTCTGAGGCCGGATTTGAACTCAGGTACTTCTGACTCCAGAGCCAGTGCTCTATCCACTGCGCCACCTAGCTGCCCCCATGTGATCTAGTTTCAATGGAGCCCTCACTGCTGAGCTGCAATTGTTTTTTTTCTTCTATGATTAACTATCATGCTTTCTACAGAAGCTGTTCTGAACCTTCCACCTTCTCCTTGAGTTTTCTATGCCACCTCAATGACCCTCTTCTCAGGAGATGATGTGACTTCCTATTCTACAGACGGTCACCTGCCATGTGCTCTTTTCTCTCTCCTACTTCACAACAACAAAAAATCCTATATATTCATGAATAGCTCTTCCTTTGTTTCAGTATCTGAGGAGTAAGTGGCCCTTCTGGTTAAGACCCTCAATCTTGGAGCAGCTAGGTGGCGCAGTGGATAGAGCACTGGCTCTGGAGTCAGGAGTACCTGAGTTCAAATCCGGCCTCAGACACTTAACACTTACTAGCTGTGTGACCCTGGGCAAGTCACTTAACCCCAAATGCCTCACAAAAAAACCCCCAAAACAAACAAACAAACAAAAACAAAAATAAGACCCTCAATCTTCTCCCCTTCCATCTTTTCCAGGAGCTTGGCCCATTGATTGTTCCCTTTCTCTCATTTTTCTTCAGTCTGTCTCTTTCTACTGACTCCTTCCCTGACACCTACAGACCTGCCCAGGTCTCTCTCATCTTTAAAAGACCTTCATTTGACCTGTCATTATTATAGATAGTAGAAGGGATAGAGATGATCAAAGAAGATGAAATGGACAGTTTTGGGTTTTTTTTTTTAGTTAAAAGATTTTGAGCAAACAAAATGAATGTGCTGAAAATTAGAAGGGAAGTAGTTGAAAAGGAAAAGAAAGTTTCTCTGATAAAGGATTCATATCCAAGGATAAGGAACTGATTTAAATTTACAAGGATTAGACTTATTCCCCAATAGATATAGGGTAAGAGATTATGAAGAGACAATTCTTTTTTTATTTTGCAAACATTTAATTTTAACATTTAACAGATACATAGATAACCATTTAGGATATCAACATATACGTGTATAAAATAATTTGGTTGTGGCATCCCACAATAGGTTTACAAGGACAATAACTTAGTTGAGTAACTAAGTCTTTTATGGAACAAATTTCACCAGCACCAATTGCAATATAGTCCTAGATTACTCTACATTTACTTATTCTATAATTAAAAATAAAGAAATAACATCAAATAGAAAAAGATACATTTAAGATAGATATTAGTATCAGTTTAAGATTTATGTAGTGCCAAGAATATAACTACTGACAGTCTAGAAAGATAATCTAAGTATCACTTAAAACTAGTGTCACTTAAGGAAGAAAACATTGAAGATAAAGGTATATGCATGTGTTTATATAGATATATATACACACACATATGTATATATACACATACATGTATATATACGTGTGTATATGTGTGTATGTATTTGTGTGTGAACCACATTTGCTCACAGATTTTTTTTTGCATTTTTACAGTATTATTATATCATAATAACCACAACTCATTCTCACTGGAAAGGATGGTAGAACCTTCTTTTACAGACACACACAATTTACATTTGAATGACATACTAGCATTGTGTCCATTTCATAGGACCCTGAGGACCTGAGATATGCTAAGTGACTTGAGAGACCACTCAGTGGTCTTCACTCCTTGCTCCTCTACAATAACCTCCAATTTAGAACATTCCAAAGGATATTCTTAGACATGATGTTCAGGAAATTTTAACATATAAGACTTTATACTCCTTTATCTCATTTGATTATGAGAATGTAATATCTCTAGTTGTGTGACCCTGGTCAAGTCACTTAAACCTGATTGCCTAACAAAAAGAATGGGATATCTGCAAAGTGATTTGAAGTCTTTGAGGGAAAAGATACTACACAATTATTGAAAAATTATTTTTTTTAAATTATGTTTCAATGCTTTGATTTGAACTTGCAGTACATGAGGCAGAGGCCTAAGTCACTCTGACTCATATCAACTGCTATGGATTCTGTAAAATAGATAGTTTAAAATATTATTTACATCAGTTCTTTCTCTCATATTCAAAACACTAGCCACGTTTCTTTTAAACATCTCTCTACTTTAGAGAATCTCTTTGTCAGAAGAGTCTTCAGAAAGTCAACTAGTCTAGCCTGCCAGACCTCTCTTTCCCATTCAGTAGGGCAAGTAGACTACATTAAAGAATGAAGTGAGGGTCAGCTAGGTGGTGCAGTGGATAGAGCACTGGCCCTGGATTCAGGAGGACCTGAGTTCAAATCCGGCCTCAGACACTTAACATGTACTAGCTGTGTGATCCTGGGCAAGTCACTTAACCCCAATTGCCTCACACACACACAAAAAAAAAAAAAAGAAAGAAAAGAAAAGAAAAGAATGAAGTGAGCCATCTTCATCTGGGATCCTATAGTTGCATGGTAATGTTGTTATGAGGAATAAAACTGCCCAAAGGGAGCATCAGAGGAGAAACTCACCGACTTCTTTCTCTCTCACAATCTCTTGGCACGCAGTCACTTTCTGTAGATAGCCCCGGGAGTTATGTACAAGCCTCTCAGCACCTCTGCATAATCCTTTAGAATTTTAAAATCATAAATATGCTAGAATCAGTCAATAAATTTCACAGAAGGGTTACTATGTACATAGTACCAATCTAGGAGATGTGCAGTTATGTACATTGTCTGATCCTGACCCTCAAGAAGTTTAAAATACACTTGCCTTGGACACAGATGCTCCAAAGTGGAATATCTGCACTGAACAGGCAATTTATTTTGAGGGGCAATGAGGGTTAAGTGGCAAGACCAGGGCCACACAGCTAGTAAGTGTCAAGTGTCTGAGGCTGCATTTGAACTCAGATCCTCCTCAATCCAAGGCTGGTGCTTTATCCACTGCGCCACCTAGCTGCCCCCTGAACAGGCAATTTTTAAAGGAAGAAGTCTAAGCTATCAATATGTACATGAAAAAATGTTTCAAATCACTAATAATTAGAAAAATGTTAATCAAAGCAACTCTGAAGTTCTGCCTCATACCCATCAGTTTGTCAAAGATGACCAAAAAAAAAAAAAAAAAGGAAAATGATAGT
This sequence comes from Dromiciops gliroides, assembly GCF_019393635.1. Classification (NCBI taxonomy): domain Eukaryota; kingdom Metazoa; phylum Chordata; class Mammalia; order Microbiotheria; family Microbiotheriidae; genus Dromiciops; species Dromiciops gliroides. The sequence goes on along the minus strand of NC_057862.1, from coordinate 431,838,547 downwards.
TGTTAGAAGAGCTTTGGGAAAACAAACACAGTAAGATACTGTCAACAAGTTGACTGTATATTGGCCCAACTATTCTGGAAAGCAATTTGGAATTATGCCCCCAAAAGTCACTAAAGTGTGCCTAGCTCATTGGCTATGACATTGACTTTGACTCACTGATAACACTACTAGATTTATATCTCAAAGAGATCAAAGAAAGTGGGAAAGCATCCACATGTACAAAAAATATTTATAATAGCTCTTTTATATTATCAAAGAACTGAAAATTACAGGTATACCCGTCTATTGGGAATGACTGAATAAAATTATATCAATGTAATAAAATACTATTGTGTTGTAAGAAATTAAAAAAGAGATAGTTTCAGAAAAAACCTGGGAAGACTTATATGAACTGATGCAGAGTGAAGTGAGAAGAACTAGGAAAACAATTTATCCAAATCACCAGGTTGGGGAGGGAGGGGACTTTGAAAGATTTAAGAACTTTGATCAATGCAATGACCAACAACTTGGTCATTTGATCATCATCCAGTTATGAAGCAAGTTACCTACTCCTGACAGTGAGGTGATGAAGGACTCAATATGCAGAATAGCATATGTATTTTTGGACACAGACAACATGAGAATACATTTTGCTTGCCAATGTATATTTGTTACCAGGATTCTTGCTTTTTTTCTCTTTTTTCAATTTGGTAGATCAGGTAAAAAGGAGAGTGGGAATAGGGATATGGTAACCAAAAGAAAAGAGGCTCATCAAAGCATTTTAATGCACATAAAAGAATAGAAGGGAGGTTGTATGGAAGCACAGATGAGCAGGACATTTTACATGTAAATTTATAATATATTTTAAAAGAATAATATATAATAATAATGCTATAGAGGTACATGGTTTCATATACAATCTTTTTCTATTGTAATGTATGTATATGTAACTCATGTCCCAAAGCCCATTGGTATAGGACTGCCCGCTCATTGGCGGAGATGAATGTCCTGTCATGCAGGAGGGGTAGGGAAGAGCTGGTGAGAGCAGGAATACTCCAACCTGCTTCAAACTTCTTGAAGTTTTGAGTCACTTCAGGTGCTTCTAGCTTCCAGATTTAAGAGGGAAGATGGAAGAGGCCAACTTCACTTGAGGTTGCTCAAGGTAAAACTCTAGGAAGACATGAGAGGAGCTGGTAGTCTCCATCATGTTCCTATCTCAGCTTTTACTCTAGAGATTTCAGAGATTCATCATTTGGGTGAGATTTAAAATTCTCTTTCTTGGCTGAGTTGAGTTATCTCCCTCCCAAATGAGAGAGCTCCTTCACTTGGTATTGTCTGGTATATATTCTTATATGTACAACTTCTCTGATTTCTGTTTTGCTACAATTTGGATAAATGGGCTGCTTTATTATTCACTGTGTGTTCACTGTAGAACTGGTATTTGGTGGGAAAGGGGCAAGTCTTGGATATAGAGCTTGGGGTCCTCCCTCCCCGTAGTAATAAGAAACAATGATCAGAAGTTATATTAAACCCAATCACAACTCCTAGACTAACAATATTTAAGGGAGAAGATAGATATAATTGTAGTCCAATACCCCCTTTCTGTGAGGAAAGCAGGGTGGCCTCTGGCCCCAACTTCCTGTCCCTCATCCTGGCAGGAATAAAAGTCTCCTATGCACAAGGGTTGGAGGAAAAGAGGCTAGAGATAATTAGTTTGCCTCCCTTCAAGCCATACTACCATCTTCCCATGGGTCTTACCATACAGGGGGCATCTAAACACATGGGCCCTTTTCATATTACATAAATATATATGTAATATACACATATATACACATACTTATATGATCACTTTACTTAGTATATGTTGAACTCATATTTTTAAAAATTCTGAGATGAAATAAAAAATAAAAATAAAATAAAAGATCTATATTTGCCCCTGATAACAATTCAAGCAATCCTCCTGTATCTCCTCCCTTTCATTGCCAAAATCTTAAAAAGGGTCATCTATACTTGCTAGTTCTATTTCTCACCACTCCTTTACTCACTCACACCTCTACAATTAGGTTCCTGACCATACTACTCTACTGAAAACAATGTTCAAGGTTAACAATGATTTCAGTCCAATGAGCTTTTTTGTTTGACCTTCCTGCAGTTTTTGACACTATTGACCTCTTTTCTTTGCTGCTCTCTCCTCCTTTTGATTTCCATTATACTGCTTCTCCTCCAATCTATCTGGCTGCTCCTCCTAAATTTCCTTTATTGGTTCATCATCCATCTTGTAAAAAATATTAATTTAACTAATCCTAATCTAATCTAAAAAATTTTATAACTGTGGGCTATATGAAAAATTATAACTTTAGAAAAATTATAATTGGGTCATAAGTCCCTTCGTGGTCGCCATTCAAATGTAAGAATATTTTTACTGACTAGTTTGGGTGCTAATCTAGTTGGTGGGTCCTAATCTACCTGGGGCGGGGGTGGGGGGCTAATCTTTGGATGTTTGACTGGCTGGCTATCTGACGGCTCTTAATTTCCTAAGCCAATCTGTTAGGGCCTTTTAAACATTTCTCCACACTGCTCTGCTCCCAAATTGATAAGCAAAAGATTAAGAAGCCTCTTCCAATTTAACAGCAGAAGGTTTATTTATGAGATACAATTTAAAATTAAGAATACAGGAAAATAAAATGTACAACCTGAGTGCTTTCCAACTCCTCTCTCTGCTGCCACTGTTTGTGCCTAATCTTTGCCACACCCACAACTTTCTTAGCATCTCCATACCAACCGACCTTCTTCTAGCATCCCCCCTTTCTGTCTAACTTCCCTCTCTGCACTGCCGCTGAACCCTGAAAAGCCCCTTACTCCATAAGGCTCCTTCCTCTGTCTGTCTGCCCCCCTCAGTGTCTCTACCTTCTCTGTATCATAGCCCTTTCTTGCTTTTTCCATCCTCCTGTACTGCCTCCCCCCTCTCTTATCAGTCCCCTTTTTATTAACCTGCTCTCCCAGGTGAAATCCAGGTTCACTGCCCCCAGGGCTGGCCGAGCCCCATGCTTGTGAGCCTGCAGCTGGGGCGGGGCGAAGTAAACCCCAGCATCCCTGAGGGTTTTTGTGAGCCTGCTGTGCCACACCCATGGCTTGGTGTTTTCATCTGTGCAGTTTAGCCCAACTCAGAGGCCTCCCTGCAGCTGAAATGGAAGGGGAGGGGCCCTAGCCCCTCTTACACAGAAAAAACCCCTGAGGGCCTAAGGCTTTTTAATCTCAGCCCAAAGGCAGGGTCCCCAAATCACAATAAATTTCCACGATCTCATGCCTCCCAAGCATGGATGTTCCCCAAAACTTTGTCCTGGGTCACTTTCTCTTCTTTATACCCACTCCCTTATTAGTCTCAGCATCTTCTATGAGAAATTAGCATCCCTATACAGATGACTCCCAATCTAGTTATCCAGCTCCAATCCTTCTTCTTAACTCCAGTCATCATTGGACGCCTCCGTGTACATGCTTCATCAACATCTCAAACTCAGAATGTCTAAAATTGACTCATCCTTGTCATCCAAACCCATACCCTTTTTCAAACTTACCTGTTTCTACTCGGGGCAATAAGGATTTTTGTATCGAGATTCATTACTCAGATTTATAACCTCAGAATTGCTCTTAACCTTTCCCACTTCCTTTTCCCCCAAGTCTAATCCTAGTTACCAAGTTGTATCAGTTCTCCCCTATAACATCTCACATCTGTCCCCTTCTCTCAGTTTACAAGGATACCATTCTGATAATCTCTTATCACGCTATGATAATAGACTCCTAATTGGCCTCTCCACTTCCAGTTCTAGTTTCCATATACAGCTGTTGTTATTGTTCAGTCATTTCAGTCATGTCCAACTCTTGATGACCCCATTTGAGGTTTGCTTGGCAAGGATACTAGGGTAGTTTGCCATTTCCTTCTCCTGCTCACTTTACAGAAGAACTGAGACAAATAGGGTTAAGTGACTTGCCCAGGGTCACAAAGCTAGTGTAATGATTGGAGTGATGCCACCTGCTAGAGAGTTACTGTAGGAAAGCTCCTCCATGAGGAGAAGGCATCTGAGGGCAAGCCATGTGGCTTTTCCTTGGCATCAGGAAGTGACATTTGCTCATGGGTACTATCAAAGCTACCAGTCAATTAACTTGGAGCCATGTGTGCATGTGGATGGGATGTTCCCAGTTTCACAGGAAGCTTCTGGGAGGAAGAAGGAAGCACTGGTCCTTTTTTGTTCCTGACCTCGCCATGGCAGGTTGGATGATGGGGTCTCTTAGAAATAGTTAGGGGGCAGCTAGGTGGTGCAGTGGATAAAGCACTGGCCCTGGAGTCAGGAGTACCTGAGTTCAAATCTAGCCTCAGACACTTAATACTTACTAGCTGTGTGACCCTGGGAAAGTCACTTAACCCCAATTACCTCACTAAAAAAAAAAAAGTTAGATTTTTACCTTTCTCTCTGATCATTAGATCCTAATGCTCTTTAATAAATACTTAAACACAAATACTCTTGCTAAAGTTTCTAATTTATTGGCGACCACTCATTAGATATTTTAGACAGTATAGCTAGAATTTTAGCCCCTTATACTAGTAAATGTCTGAGGCCAGATTTGAACTCAGGAATATGGATCTTCCTGACTACAGGCTTGGCACTCTATCCACTGTGCCAACTAGCTGCCTCAGGGCTATGTGCAATAATGACCTTGCTCAGATATCCTTCCTTCCCCTTTCATGTTTTTAGTTCTTCCGTGTCCACTGTCTCCTCCCATAGGAATGGATTCTCCTTGAGGGCAGGGACTTTCTTCTTCTTGTCATTGCTGTTGCTGTTGTGTCATTTCAGTCACGTCCACTTTCTGTGACTCCATATGGGATTTCCTTTTTCTTTTTGGCCGGGCAATGAGGGTTAAGTGACTTGACCAGGGTCACACAGCTAGTAAGTGTTAAGTGTCTGAGTCCAGATTTGAACTCAGGTCCTCCTGAATCCAGGGCCAGTGCTTTATCCACTGTGCCACCTAGCTGCCCCCATATGGGATTTTCTTGGCAAACATACTAGAGTTGTTAGCCATTTCCTTTTCCAGCTCATTTTACAAATGAGGTTATTAGGGTTAAGTGACTTGCCCAGGGTCACATAGCTAGTAAGTGTCTAAGGCCAGATTTAAACTCAGGTCCTCCTGACTCCAAGGCCAGCACTCTATCAGCTGTACCATATTTTTATTTATATCTCTAGTACTTAGCACAGTACCTAATACACAGTAAGTATTTAATAGGTGTTTTATTTATCTATCCATCCATCTTCAATGTAGTTTTTTTTTTTTAATCTATCTATGTCATGCCCAAAAGACACTGCTGCCACATCTCTGGCCTCTCAGAATCTTTCAGGACTGGTCAGGTACCATCTCTTCCATGAAGCCTTTCCTGATCTCCCCAGTAGCTGGCTCTCTCTCTCCTTCCTCAAATGACTTTGAATTTATTTAATCCGTGTACATCTTCATTTACTCCCAGTAAAACAATAACAAACATGGTTACGTTCACACTGTGTCAGGCATAGTGCTGGATGGTGAATATTCAAAATTAGCTAAAACAGTCCCTGCTCTCAAATAGGAGGTAAACTGCTTGAGGACAGTACTTACATATAGAAGTGTTTAATCAATGTTTGTTGAATTGCACTGAAACAATACATTAACTATAAAGCAAGGAATACTTCAAAATTCTATAAGTTTGCTCTCTTAGGTGAGTTAAACATATCCAATCCCTCCCCAACTTGATCATTAATTGGTTTAATGAATGCCAAGGGCAACTTTCATCCATTAAATGAGGAGAGTATAAATCAATGGCATTTTACTGAAATGCATTCCAAGTCAGAAAGATGTAACTTTTGTATTATCTACCTGCTATTGGAATCATCTGAACCATGATATTTATGTGACTGAGAATTATATCTAACCAAGAATTATTTCTCAGTTTCAAATGACAGACATTCCAAGGATGATTTTTATAACTATTTGAGTTTTGTAAAACATTTCACAAATATTACCTCATTTCATCCTCCAACAACTTTGATAGGCAGGTGCTGTGATAAGAAAGTTCAGGCAGACAGCAGGTTAAATGACTTGTTCAGGGTCACACAACTAGTATCTGAGGCAGGATTTGAACTCAGGTCTTAACCTCACTCTAGGTGTAGGACTCTAGCCACTGTATCACCTGGCTGCCTACAATGAAAGCAACAGAAATATTTATTCCTCTAGACTAACCAGTCTTATTTCTAGACCTGACTGAAACTTCTGAAAGAGTTAAGACTTCTTTCTGGCAGTTGTCTAGAAGCATATGATGCCCAGGAAACTGATATCCCCAAACAGCCCTACTTTTCAGATGCTGCTCCGTGAAGATGAGCTACTTGTCCAGCTCCTTCCCACTCTAAGGCATATTTCCAACTGGCAGAATCTCAGGCTTTGGCTCTCAGAGGAAGGCTATCTACAAGTTCCTTTAGTCGGTTCTGAATGGAACTTGACTGACTTCTCTTATAACTCCTTGTTTTACAGGCTGACATATGACTAAAAACTCATCCAGTCATAGTTGCAACTCAGCTGGCAAGCAGCTCTGGGAAGTAAAATCCAGTTGGAGGTCTTTCTAATGCAAGAAATGAATGGGCTTTACCTCCTGTGGTGCTCTTCGATGCTGGTTTTTAGGTCTGGGCAGAACCAAAGAATTCCCAAGGAGTGTTTCAGTAATTAGCCAGATGATAATGATTTTCCTAAGGCAAGAAAGAAAAAGCCAGACAAATTAGATAATCACAGAATCTCAGAGTTGAAAGGTCCTTCAGCAGTGATCTAAAAATTATCTCCATTCCAACCCTAAATCTTTTCAGTCATTTTCAGTCATGACCAACCCTTTTTTTTGTTTGTTTTTTGGTTTTTGGTTTTTGGTTTTTGGTTTTTTTGGCAGGGCAATGGGGGTTAAGTGACTTGCCCAGGGTCACACAGCTAGTAGGTGTCAAGTGTCTGAGGCCGGATTTGAACTCAGGTACTCCTGAATCCAGGGCCGGTGCTTTATCCACTGCGCCACCTAGCCGTCCCATGACCAACCCTTTGTGACCCCATCTGGAGTTTTCTTGACAGAGATATTGGGGTGGTTTGCCATTTTCTTCTCCAGATCATTTTACAAATGAGAAAAACTGAGGCAAATGGGGTTAAGTGACTTGCCCAGTGTCATATAGCTAGTGTCAGAGGCTGGATTTTAACTTAGGCCTTCCTAGCTCCATGCCTGGTGCTCAATTTTAGCAGCCCAAAATCTATTTTTTTTCTTAATAGTATTTGATTTTTTCCCAGTTAGATGTAAAGATAGTTTTCAATATTTGTTTTGATAAGATTTTGAGTTCCAAATTTTTCTCCCTCCCTCTCTTCCTGGCCTCCTCCCCAAGACAGCAAGCAATCTGATATAGGTTATATATGTACAATCACATTACACATATTTCCACATTATTCATATTGTGAAAGAAAAATCAAAACAAATGGGAAAAACCTCAAGAAAGAAAATAAAACAAAAGAAAACATAAAAATAGCATGGTTCAATCTGCATTCAGATTCCACAATTCTTTTTCTGGATGTGGAAAGCATTTCCCATCATAAGTCCTTTGGAAATTTGTCTTGAATCATTGTATTGCTGAGAAAAACAAAGTCTACCACAGCTGATCATCACACAATGTTGCTATTACTGTGTACAATGTTCTCTTGGTTCTGCTCACTTCACTCATCATCAGTCCACTAAAGTCTTTCCAGGTTTTTCTGAAATCAGCCTGCTCATCATTTCTTATAGCACAATAATATTCCATTACATTCACATATCACAACTTGTTCAGCCGTTCCCCGATTAATGGGCATCCCCTCAATTTCTAATTCTTTACCACCACAAAGAAAGCTGCTATAAATATTTGTGTACATATGGGTCTTTTTCCCTTTTTTATGATCTCTTTGGAATACAGACCTACTAGTGGTATTGTTGGGTCAAAGGGTATGTACAGACCCCTAGCCCTTTGGGCATTGTTCCAAATTAGCAATTGTAAAACTTATGTTTGACCCGTATTCAAATAGAGTATAGCACCCCTGACAAGGGTAATCCAACCTCTTGTTGAAGATGTCCAGCTCATTCCACTTCTACACAATTCTTTTTGTTTTTGTTTTGCAGGACAATAAGGGTTAAGTGACTTGCCCAGGGCCACACAGCTAGTAAATGTTAAGTGTCTGAGGCTGGATTTGAACTCAGGTACTCCTGAATCCAGGGCCAGAGCTTTATCCACTGCTCTACCTAGCTGCCCCTACACAATTCTTTTTTTTTTTTTTTTTAGTGAGGCAATTGGGGTTAAGTGACTTGCCCAGGGTCACACAGCTAGTAAGTGTTAAGTGTCTGAGGCCGGATTTGAACTCAGGTACTCCTGACTCCAGGGCCGGTGCTCTATCCCCTGCGTCACCTAGCTGCCCCTACACAATTCTAGTTGTACAAAATGTTTTACTCACATGGAGCCTCACATATCTCTGTGAAATTTCCATCCCTTGCCCCCAAATCAGACTTCTGTGGCCAAGCAGTACAAATCAGATTCCTCTGAAGACAGTAATTAATACTCATACACACACATATCTCCTCTTGTCCAAGCTAAATATCAGGGGTCCCTTATCCCCATCTGCACATAGCTGGGTCTCCAGTCCTTCCATCGTCCTGAACCTCCCTCCCCTGGACTTGCTCTAGTTTATCAGTTCTTCCTAATACATAGTAGCACCAACTGAAGACAGTATACCAGAACAGATTTGATTAGGATAGAGTACGGCAGGACTATTACCTCCCTCCTTCTGGACACTTTGCCTCTATTATTGCAGCCTGAGGTGATACTGAATGCTCTTAAGATGATTTTGCTTAGTTGAGTCTCACACCAAGCTTTTCTGTGAATTTATTTCAAGGAGATGCTAGATGACTTCTTGTCTGATGTGTGATAGTGTATCTAACCCAAAACCCCTTTCATGTATGGATTGGATTGGATGGCTATTTAGACTGGCCATCTTCCAACTCAAAAATTTTGTAGTTCTGTGATTTTCACATTATTATTCACAAACTTTTGCTATCCAAATCTGTAGTGTTTTATCAACAAGTTTGTATTCTAAACTGGTATTTCCTTGGCTGCCATTTCCTTTGGCTTGACAAGGAAATCCAGTGTTTGCTGACTATGAAATTGCTGGCTGCCATTTGGCCTCATCATTGTAGCAAATGATTTACATTTGTTAAATTTTTTTGCAGAAAGTGATGATAATCAAGGTCAATATGTTTGTCTTTTTCCATTTCCCATTTTTCAGCCTCAATGGCTTGTTTGAATAAGTCAGGTTGACACTGTTGCAATTATACAGTGGATTCTCATCATTTCCCTTTCTTCTAACCTGATGTTGACCTTTGTTCTAAATATGTGATGGTCTGACTTCACAAGGCAGATGATTCTGGTATTTTTTTCCATGTCAATAATTAGTTGTTTCCTATCAAGACAGTCAATTTCATTTTTGGTGATATTCTTTTTTCTTTTTTTAGTTTTCAACATTCGTTTTTATAAGATTTTGAGTTTCTAATTTTTTTCCCTCCTTCCCTTGCTTCCCCCCACCCAAGACAACAAGCAATCTGATATAGGTTATATATGTACAATCTTGGTGATATTTTTCAATGCTCACCTTGTTCAGCATCTTCTAACTCTTTTTTAAAGAAACTATTCATAATACATAGGCATAAGATTTCTGGGTAGTTCATAGACCTTTCATAAACTGAACCCATATTTTCCAAAATACTTTTCTTCATCCTTCCCTGTGCTCACTTTTGCATTGAAGTCACTGATTATTAAAGCATATTTTTTTCTTGTTTTGGAAGATCTAGACCAGTTCTTTGTAGAATTTCCCTACTTCTTCATCCTTGGGAACAGATGTTGGTGTAAACACCACAATTATCTTTGTGGTGCTAATAGCTAATGCTCATTATGATTACTTCGAGATGAAATAATGACCAAGTGTTCCATAAAATGATATTTTTTCTTGACTTTGGATATGCGATGAAACCAACTCTACCATCTCTTTTGTCTTCCTCTCCAAGGAGAACCTGTTCCTTTTTTCTAGTTTTGTTTATGACAATATCAATATCGTCTGGCTCATTTCTTCAATTAGCATGCCAATACATTGAAAAATCTCACATTTGAAGTACCAAAAGTTAAGCTAATGCTTAGAGATGGTTTCAACTGTGTGACTGTTGATATCTTTCACCCCTTTCTCTTAATCTTCACCAGCATCACTGAAGAAGTAGAAGGAGGTGATACAGGATTGAGGGTTTTATTTTATTTTTCTTTGCTTTATAAGTTTTTTTGTTTTATAAGTTGCTAGGTCTAAATCATTAATCATCTTATGGCTAATCTATTAGTAATGAGTCTACCTGTATTTGTTGGGTTAGTCATCAGACAGCAAACTCAGTCTATGATTCATTGATGAACCTAGCAAGAGTATAGAAGACAGACAAAATTGAGAAGGATTTGATATTTCTATGATAATCAATTTTCCTCATGGAATCACCACATTTGGATCTTAATACTTCTGTTCCTTGTGTGTCATATGAGCAAATAGAAATGGCTCTTCAGATGTAGTCAGGAAAAAATGACTATACTACAGCAAATACACACTGAGGAAATCCATTCTGGAGACAATACAATCTAGAAAGTATTATTGATTGTTTTATATGATACTTCAAGGAGAAAATGATGCCAAAGAATGGGAAAATACCATGAATGACATTACTTCCCAGAGAAGGCAATCAAGAACATCAACATGCCAAATTTTTCATTTTCATAAGATATTTATGAAGATTACCTATACCCATATCAAGGACATTCTTGATTAAAGTATGAAAAGGGAACTAGAATACTTTTGCAAAAAAAATTGCACAAACTATGCCCTTATAGCCAAACAATTGCCTGAAAGGTGAAGAGATTATAAATCCCTGTTTTATTTATTATTTACAAAAATAGCATTTAGCTGAGTAGAGCAAAATGGTGCCTCAAGTCTTTCTTCCAACAGGTAGTCTCCCACACATACATTAAAATCATACAAGATTCCTCAACAGATGAAATCACAGAGATGATTCTCTTCAATGATTACTAACATAGACCAAACCATAAAAAGAGATGCATGCTCAGCAAAGATGCATACCACCTTCATGGAAATGTTCAAAGAGATGGCAGACTCCTCATAAATGGTGAAACTTCAGTTTGTAGATAGCATTGTGCTCATTGCATCAACCCCCAGAAACACTACAGGGCCTCCTTAATAATATACCCTCAATATTACCCTCAAATATATCAACCTAACAATTCACATAGAAAAAAATACATTCTATACTGTCATATACAGTTGAAAGCCATTCCACTGAGTTAGGACATTAGTACATACATCTGAAATAGATACTGCAAAGGTATGAAAACAACTAATAAGGTCCAGAATTGAATAAGAGGAAGAAAATGGGCCAAATTGTATTTGGGACATATGTAGTACAGTTAACAACCCCCAAATTATTCCCTGGCACAAAAGTACATCATTTAAAGAGATATTTTATAACAACACTCTAGATAACTTTGAAAGATTTAAAATCTCATATCAGTACAATGACCAATCATCACTGCAGAGGACCAGTGATGATCTCTCCTACATACTTCCTGACAGAGAGGTGATGGACTCAAGATCCAAAATGAGACCTACATTTCTGGACATGAATGATGAGGAAATTTATTTTCTTTGGCTATGCAACCTTGTTACAAATGTTTTGTTTTTCTTTCTTTTTTCCAGTGGGGAATAGAGATAGAAAGGAAAGAAAGTTGATATGTTCATTGAAAAATCTTAATTTATTTTTTTAAAAAGGGATGTTTTGCTGATAATGCTCCTTGCAAATCTTGGAATATCATAATCCTTAAAGAGTAAATGTTGCAGGTGACCCAAAAGTTCATGTAGAGCCTCATGGTGGGCACAGTAATGCTACAATTATTTCCATTAATTACCTCCATGCAAAAGAAAAATGGCTTAAGGAACCCCATTCAGGAAATGTATGATTGGAAAGGAGATAGGGTATTTGGGCAGAGAGAATAAGGAATAAAATATGGACAGATGAGTGCTGAACTGATACCTATAAATATTAAAAGACCTAGTGGAAGTCCTATAACACTATGGAGGCTCTGCGGGAGAATTTGCATCAGAGGAGTACACTAAGAGAAGGCTCAAATGGCTTGTAGTCTGTATTGGTTGAGCCAATATCCACATTAATGAGATCACAGATCTATTGAAATGAGATCTCTTTGGCTTCTTTGGCCACCATGCCACATAATTGACTTGTATTGAGTTTATAGTTCACTAAATCCCACAGGTCAAAGATATTTCATATATTTGATCTTCACAGTCCTCTCAGGCCAGTAGGGCAGGTCCAGATAATCTATTAGAGGTAAAAGTCTCTGTATTCTATCATCCATCAGTTTGCGCTTAAAGGGGGTAGTTAACATTCCATTATATGTATAATCTATCTTTAACATCCACTCATTTAACTTCTGCAACTTCAAGCATTCATGTTATTTAATTAATAACCTCATTTTTACTTTCTGCTGGCAACTGCACACATTCATGGATATGTGCAGTAGAGAAAAAAATACTAGATGCGAGGCCCATAAATTTGTGGAGCAGCCATACTTCAAGACCCTTAAGGACCTCAATTGGCAGACGAAGCTATGATGGATTATTTCAAGCTGGTACATCCTTCACAATCGTCAATGTCATCCACTAGCCACGAAGGACAGAGTGGTGGAGGCGATATTGAGACCTTGCCAGTCTCCCTGCCATTTGACAGCAACAACTAAAGTCCCAGCAACTTCTCCCTTGGTTTTCAGAAGGTAGCCAAGGTAGAGAAGTTTACAACTGTATAGTACACAGTACAATGCCTCACACTTTCATCTGACGCAGTGGAAGATAAGATTCAGGTTTTTTAAATGTTTTAGCTTTAAGAATTTCATTTGCTGTACTTTTAAAAAAAATTTCTTTTTCTTGGATTTTTGGCCACGTTTTCTTGAACATAACTAACATGGAAATATGTTTTGCATGGCTGCACATGTATAACCTATATAAAATTGCTTGCCTTGGGCAGTTAGGTGGCGCAGTGGTTAAAGCACCAGCCCTGGATTCAGGAGTACCTGAGTTCAAATCCGGCCTCAGACACTTGACACTTGCTAGCTGTGTGACTCTGGGCAAGTCACTTAACCCCCATTGCCCTGCAAAAAAAACCAAATAAAATCAAATAAAAAACAAATTGTTTGCCTTCTCAGTGATGGGGAGGGGATGGAGGGAGAGAATTTGGAACTCAAAAACTTTTTTAAATGAATGGGAAAAATTGTTTTTACATGTAATTGGGGGAAAATAAAATATAAAATAAAGAAAAAAAGAATTTTATTTGCTGTACAGTATATAGATTTCATATGTTATGAAAAGTGAACACTGTCTGAAATCAATGGTCATAGAATTCTAGGGAATTACTAATTAGAAAAATGTTTTTCATATTAGCAATTTTATTTTGTGTACTCTATTTTATGGGTTATTTCATGGTTGCTGTGTGAGGAAAAGTGCATAAAATCAGAACTAATGATTTGTTATAAAGAATTACATGCAGAAAAGTTTATTTTCAGCAATCTCTAGCAAAATCTTGGTGGTCTCAGGAACCTAACCCTCTTTTTCCCATAGATTCAATGCATCAACATTAGTGTTCTTGACTTTCGTGCCATTTTTAAGGAACATTACCCCGTGAAAGTTGAGGATTGACTATATAAAAGAAGGGAGAAATCCAAAGTGCCTATACTTTTACACTTCAAAGACTCATGATTTCATCTCGGTGGTTACTACCTCCAACAGTACAGACTGCATACTATAATAATATGCATACAGTATATAATAGTATAATTCTTATAATAGACTAACATTACATTTATATTATAATATAATTATAATAATTTAATATTTATAATAATATAATTATCATTATAATTATTATATTATCATATGCATACATAATATGCATTTTTTGGGGAATCTTCAAGAATTACTGTGACTAAAAAGTCACCAGCCTGTAGCCAGCACAGTAATTGGTCTCTCTGAACTTAATTAAGGCTGGTCCTTGGATGAAAAAGATATGGTCTATGACTGGGCCTATACTCAAGCCCCTTCCAGCCTGGTAGGACCTGCCAATGAATGAACAAGGATGTATGTGCCAGGAACTATACTAAGGACTAGAGGTATAAAGATCCAAAGTCATTTCTAGTTAGCAGAGTGTGGTATAGGAGGAGAGATTATAATAATAGGAGGTAGGAGGCCTGGATTCTTATCCCAGGCCTTCCATTTAGTGTCATCTCGGGCTAGTCACATATTTTTTTTTTCCAAATCTGAATTTCTTGGTATCTTTTTTTTTTAATTTTTTTTTTTAGTGAGGCAATTGGGGTTAAGTGACTTGCCCAGGGTCACACAGCTAGTAAGTGTTAAGTGTCTGAGGCTGGCTTTGAACTCAGGTACTCCTGACTCCAGGACCAGTGCTCTATCCACTGCGCCACCTAGCTGCCCCAGTTTCTTGGTATCTTAAATGAAGTACCTGACTATTGAGAGTTAAAGGGGCTGTTGTAATTATCAAAGGAGATAATGCCTATGAATGTGCTTTATAAACTTTAAAACAGCTTTGTGGAGGGGCAGCTAGGTGGTGCAGTGGACAGAGCACTGGCCCTGGATTCAGGAGTACCTGAGTTCAAATCCAGCCTCAGACACTTGACACTTACTAGCTGTGTGGCTGTGGGCAAGTCACTTAACCCCCATTGCCCTAAAAAAAAAAAAAAAAAGGAAAACAACTTTGTGTTTTACTGGGAAATAGCTAGGTGGCTCAGTGGTTGGAGTGCTGGGCCTGGAGTCAGGAAAACCTGAGTTCAAATTTGGTCTTATACACTTAGTAGCTGTGTGACCCTTGGCAAATCACTTAACCTCTGCTTGCCTTAATCCACTGGAGAAGGAAATGGCAAACCATGCCAGTATCTTTGCCAAGAAACCCCCATAGACAGTATGGCCTGCAGGGTCACAGAGAGTTGTCCATAACTGGATAGGAAGACAGGTTTCCTGCAGGTGAAAATGAACACCATTATTATTTCCTTTGTAAATGTATTGTATGCCTCATACTGGAAGATCTACCTTCCTAATTGTTTGGGTTAGAATAGGCACCTGGGAGAGGAGCAGTTGTGAAGACTGAGCTGTACGGACATTTCAGGTCTGATGTAAATCTCCTTCCCAGGAGCAACAGGATTGTTGCTTTTCTCTGGGGCTGGATTTCTCTTCTCCTGCACTTCTGGTTCAAGGTGAGGGTACAGGTTCCCAAACCATCAATTTTCTGAGCTCAGCACAGGTGTGAGTTACATTAGTTATTCTATATGTGTCAAGAGCTCCCTTGGGAAACCTTTCACCAAGTGTCTGGATTGGACACTCAGGAACTGGCTGACCTTTTCCTCCATGGGTTGGCCAGTTTCACAGACAGAGTCAGTATGTATCTAGAGATGCATAACCATGCCCTACCTATTTCCCAAAATACTGGATGCAGGTTACAAAGCATAAAAATGAGACAAAAATTAGCACCTCCTAACAGAGTTCAGAGCAGCTGAGTGCTGCAGTGGATAGAGTACCAGCCCTGGAGTCAGGAGACCCTAAGTTAACATCCTTCCTGGGACACTTACTAGCTGTGTGAACCTGGCCAAGTCACTTAACCCTGTTTGTCTCCATTCCATCTGTAAAACAAGCTGGAGAAGGAAGTGGCTAACCACTCCAGTATCTCTGGCAAGAAAATCCCAAATGGGATCACTGAGAGTCAGACATGACTGAAATGCTTCAACAACAACAACAACAGCAACAACAAAATAGAGCTCAGTTTAACAATCCTTGTGTGGCATGGGAAGTCTATGGAACTCGAGTAGGTCTGGAAGCCATCAAGCAAGGAATCTTAACCTTTCTTGTATTATAGACCTCTTTAGCCATCAGGCAAAGCTTAGAGATCCCTTCTCAGAATAATGTTTTATTGCCTACATTCATAATTGAAAGAAATGCTAAGTTTCAATTTGAAATTAGTGAAAATTAAAATGTGATTTTTTTTCTCACCTGAGTTTAAAGATCTCCTCCTGAAGTCTATCCACGGGGTCCACAGACCCTAGGTTAAGAACTCCTACTCTAAGGGAAGGCAAATCGACAATAGAGGACCATGCTGGGCACTATATGGCTCTCAGGCTACTTCATGTGGGTAAATCTTGCCTCTACAACTAGACTGTAAACTCTCTAAATAGATTTTTTTTTGTTTTGTTTTTTTAGTGAGGCAATTGGGGTCAAGTGACTTGCCCACGGTCACACAGCTAGTAAGTGATAAGTGTCTGAGGCCGGATTTGAACTCAGGTACTCCTGACTCCAGGGCCGGTGCTCTATCCACTGCGCCACCTAGCTGCCCCTGGACTGTAAACTCTCTTAAGGGATAGTCTCCTTCAGCATCATGGTACCTAATATAAGACCGAAAACATACTAAGAGTTTAAGAAATACTAAACCAAAGGGGAAAAGTAATGGTCTCTGGGCCTTCCCATACAGCCCACAAATGGAGGTATTCAGCAACATCCTGAGGACTTACTGGACTTTGGACACAAGACACAAAATCCCAAGAAGTCTTTGGTACTAAAAAGAGCTCACCTTCATTCTACTACCAAGCAATACCAATATGCAGCCAGGCTTGCACCCCAACCCCCATCCCTACCTTTTTACTGTCACAGAGAATGTATGAGAGACATGCTCCCAGGAGCCCCTGCTGGAGGACAGGTTTATCTGTCAGAGCCTGCAGGATTTTATAGCCCATGCTCTCTACAGTGTCCAATTCCAATAAGGGATCTGGAGGGTCCCAAGTTGCAGTGTACTAGCATGAGAGACTGGCTGTCTGATTGTCATTGGATGGCGCAGGACAGTCAGTGCTCGAGGGCTTGAAACCCTGAAGCCTTCCATGGCCAGATGAGAAGACACCAATAATATGGCTTGTGACCCTATGCTCTCTGTGCCAATTAAAAGACAGCAAACTTAGCTGCAGGCCAGCATTTCCTGGTGGCATTGTGAAGGTGGGTCCTTTCTTCCATTGATGGAGTTGTCTCAGTCTCTCGTTTCTCATGCACACAGCCAAGAAACCATACGATCCACTTCATACCCTTTCAGGAGAGCAAGTTAGGTTTCTGATACCTCTCCCTTGGCTGTTATTAAACATGTGGAAGTGATACCATGCTGATCTTCTCCATCCATTCATCCATTCATTCAACATTTATAATAAGATGATGCACCTGGCCAAACACTGGGAGATGGTGGGTTGTTTTGCCAACTGTGGGAATGGATTGTACCGAGGTATCTATGCTCCCCCTTAGGATCCTTCTAAGGGCAGATTTTTGTGATCGCCAAAGGCCATGAATGTAGTCTGTGGTTAGGTAACAAAGTTTTCCCTCTATGTAAATCAAAGCGGCCAGCACAAAGAGCAAACCTACCTACCACCTGGGTCTCATTATCACTGGGCTTTGACTAACCAAGATGGTCATTCTAATAATCTAATCTCAACTGGGCCCTCACTGCAACAAAGCAATTCTTTCATTCCTCCTCAGTTGATTTTCTCTCACATTCCCCATGGCATCTGTTCCAAACTTTATCTTTTCTGAAACTTATAGACTGTTTTCTTCTCAATCCTCCCACACCACCCCCTGCCACTGCCTTCTCAGCAGAGGAACTTGCCACCTTCCTGAGAAAATAGATGTCCTTTGCTGTATGCCCCTTCTTTTGCCCTTCTTTACATCTCAAAACCCCTTGACTTCGTCCACTATTCTGTCCTCCTTTACTCCAGTCTCTGATTAAGTGGTAGCCCTTCTCCTTCCCAAGGCCAAGCTATCTACACTTACCTTGATCTTATTCCTTCCTGTCCCCTTTGGCAGACTAACTCCCACCCCAATCATCTCTTCTAATTCTGTAATCTTTAAAGTCATCGTGCCTTTGTGGAAGCAGGTTCCCCAACTTCTTCCAAATGAGGATTCCCCATACATACCCATTACACATATTTTTGTAGAGATCACCACCATCTAGTTAACAGATATTCAAGCTCAAAGTCATCCTTGACTCCACTCTTCTTTCACAAATCTAGTCAGTTGCCATGACTTGTTTATTCTATCTCCAAAATCTGTCCTGTATTCATTCCTTTACCTTTACTTACATGACCATTATCCTAGTTCAGTCCCCATCACCTGTCACCTGAACTATTGAAGGAGTCTCCTAAAGAGTCTTCCCTCTTCAACCCACCATCCATATGGCCACAAAAATTATTGTCAAAAACATAGATCTTACCATGTCACTGTAACCTCTAGGGTTACATATACACTCCTCTGTCTAACATTTAAAACCCTTCACAACCTTGTTCAACCCACTTTTTCAGTCTTATTCTATGTCATTACTCTTTACTCACACTTCAATCCAGCCAAACTCGCCTTGCCATTTTTCACACAAAACACTCCATTTCCCATCTCCTTGCCAGGAAAGCACTCCTTTCTCACCCATGCCTCTAAGAATCCCTAGTTTACTTCAAAGCTCAGATCACCTTCACCTCCTAAATAAAGCCTTTCCTGGGGGCAGCTAGGTGGGGGAGTGGGTAAAGCACTTTCCCTGCATTCAGGAGGACCTGAGTTCAAATCCGACCTCAGACACTTGACACTTAATAGCTGTGTGACCATGGGCAAGCCACTTAACCCTTATTGCCTCACACACACACACAAAAAAAGCCTTTCCTGATCTCCCAAATGCAACTGCATCCCTTGACAAAATACCTTGCATTTATTTTGCATGTGCTTACACATGTATATATTAGATAATATATATTATAACATATACATACATATACATTCATGGACTGTTTTTCATTTCTGTCATCATATCCCTAGAACAGAGCCTGGCACATAGGCATTTAATAAATGTTTATTAATGATACCCTCTCAACAGAGCTGGAGTTCATACCCTGGGTAAGCTTCACAAAACACACCCTCAAAACAACTAGTTAAAGACAAATTCAGTGGCAGGAGGGGCAGAGAAAGAGAGACTTCAGAATGCACCCAAGTAGCTTTACTACAGGGAGAGCTTACCTGACAGTGCTTATCTGGGGGAAAGAAACTGTTTCGCTATTGTATGCCTTTCTAATTGTTCTCACTAATTATTTGCTAAGCTCAGTTGTTTTTTCAGAGTTAAGGAATCATAAGTGCTACTAGAGTCTTCTAAAATTTTGTGTCCTGATGCAAAAGGCTAGTCACTTCACCCTAGCTACACCTCTACCTCACAAAGATTTGCTCCTTTGGATGTAAAGACAGCCTTGCCATACTAGTTTTGCACATTGCTGTTTGCCAGCAGTCTCATTCCTGATGAGAATGTCTGGCTTTGAGCATGAAATTTTCTTATAAGAGCCAAAGCCAGATTTAGTTGTCAGGAAGAATACTTTGGATTAATATAGTACTTCACTTACAAAGAAAAATTACATAAATAACCCTTTCTTCTTATATCACTATATGGTAAGGAAGAAAAAAAAAAACAGGTATAGTTCCTAATCCCTGATGTTCCTGCCTAAGCAGGGAAATTTGGCATTTATACACAGGCGCTGTGACCTGTGCAGGAAGTGTTGCCCCCGGGTAGGAAAAGGAGCAAGGAGTCAACAGAGGCATTCTGCCCTGTGGCCTGGTGACCTGGCCACGAGCCCTGCTAACCGTATAGAAGTTTCCCCACTTCAGTGGTTACTTCTACCCAGAAAGTCCTGGCAGTGTTGGACTCCAGATATCACCCCCTCCTGTGGGTAGGTACAGGGTTCAAGGAATTGCTGAGAATCGAACTTTGTCAAATTTTGTTTGAGGGCCAGAATTGAAACTCACACCCACTGGATCCTTGCTGGCTTTCTGCTTTCCTGTCTGAGGCACTGTGGCCCAAGACGCTTCACAGACCTTGTGGTTGGGGAAACTAAAAATGATTTCCAAGTCTGCTCCCTGAGCCGAAGGAGTTGTGGAATGCAACTAGATGGGCAAGGAACCACATACAAGGGATAGCCTTCTTTCTCCCCGTATCATTTGCCTTTGCTTTTCCCTTAGCCAGGACTGAAACAATGTTGTTGGCTGCCCACAGTCTGCATCCTGCCAGCCAGCAGCCAGCCATGGCCCTTGGAAGCAAGGCATTTTCTGTCTCTGGTGGGTTTTATTCTTTTGGGGGGGGGGGGATGAGAGTGGGAGCTGGGGGAACAGGCAGTGAAGCACAGCTGGTTCTCATTCTCCTACCTAATTTCCTCTGCAGGAAAAACAAACGCACTCAGGCCTGAGATGTCCTCTTTGATTTTTTTTTTCCATTTTCTGCCTCAGCTGCTGAAGCCCAGTTTCTATCAAATCTAGGATCATGCTGAGGGTGTGGCTAAGTGTGACTATGGCCACAGGCTTAAAATGTGTTGAAGTAGCAATAGTCCAGATGATACAAAAGTTGGTTTGGTTTGAATATGCATGCCTGACCTGCACACCCCCCCCCATTTGCCTTCCTAATTACATGTATTTATGGTTGCTTTTCAAGTCAGTTGGGTTCTTCCTAAGCATACACTGCCTTCCCGAGGAGGGATAGATGTGGATATCAGAGGAGGGAGAGGATATTTTGAGGGCCAGAGAATTCAAGCTGAGATTTTTAAAAATATGCTGCCTCTAAAACGCTGTCCACTTAAATGATTCACTGGAAATGCTGACTCTAGTAATACAGCCTAGATGTAGGCTAAACTTCACATTCCTATATTTGTATGCCACCACTCTCTCTCTGGACTAGTATGCCACCAAGAAACACATGTTAGAACCACAGCTAATGTCACCCATTGGTTGGCAAGCAATTCCTTAGGGAATTCCTCATGTTGTTGTCATGCATTTTTATTGCCCAGTTAATTGTGAATCCTCCATTCTTGGTATTACAGGTCAATGCACTGGCTTTTTCTAGGGAGGGTCTTAGAAATTCCCTTTCCCTCTGAATGGAGGGAGGGAAGCTAGCAAGCAAGTCTGCCCTGGAAGTTAGTGAAATCAGTAAGTGCTATGATATATATCATGGAAAGAGCATTGGACTTAAGTCTCAGGAATCTTGCATTCAAGTCCTAGCTTCAAAGCTTTCCATCTCTGTAACCAAGAGCAAATCACTTAAGCTTTCTGAGACTTAGTTTCTTCATCTGTAAGATGAAAATGAATACACTTGCTCTCTCTCCCTGACCCCCAGAGTTGTCTTGATGAAGCCTTGCTATAGAAATGTGAGTTGTTGTGGTTGTTGTTGTTGTTATTATTATTATTATTATGACCAGGATGCCTGGGTGCCAAGCCCTCACAATTTGCTTCTCTTTACAACACCAAGAAGGCTTCCTTTTGATGAAGTTCTCAATTCACCAGAAATGTTTTCATTCCTGTCCCTGTCAGAAAAGACTCGAGGGAGTCCCTCTCCTCAGAGTCCCCTTGTCCCCCGTTCCCAAAGGCAGGCGTCAATGCCTAAGGAGCCAGCCGGGTGGGTGTCTTCTGCTTTTGGGCAACTCCAGAGCAAACCACACCAAGCGAAGGCATTGGGGGGGCGGCTGTCGCAGGTCACCAAAAAGCAAAGTCAGCTCCGTCCCCCCTTCCCCAGTGTACGAGTATGACATCACGGTCGGGGGGCGGGGGGCAGGAGGGCGAGGGAGGGGCCTGCCCCAGACTTTATTTGCCTATACATCACTTCCTAGCCGCTGCCGCCTCGGCCGCTGCTGACATCGTTCTAGCTCGCTATCAGTCTGCTGGCCGTGGGAGGCTGCTGGGGCGCAGCGCCCCACTAGCCTTTCTCCCTCGGGCTGCCTCTCTGGGGTTTGGTCGCCTTTTCATGCTGCCGCCGCCGACAGGGTGCCCGCACCCCGAAGGGACTGTCTCTTCTCGGTAATTCATGGCTTGCCTGAGCAGTGATGAGGTCCAGAATTCAGCCACCAAGAGACTTTATTCCAGGTAAGGACCCCTTCCCCAGTTCCTGCCAGCCTCTCTGCTTCCCCGCCCCCCACTCGCGGTCACCCAGGCCAACAGCAGCTTAGGTAGCCCCCCTGGGACACCCCTCTTCCAGCCTCAACTGGCCAACTTTCTCTGTACACAAGTGAGGCTCGGTGGTGCCCCAATCTAGCTCCACGATCTCCTCCGGCCCGCCCTGCCCTGCCTTCCCCTCCCCAGCGCTCGGTTCTCTAGTCACCTCCTCGAAAAAGAAAGCCTCTTTCGCACGTGTTCTTGGCTCTCCTTTACCCCTCGGGGTAAAAGGGGGCGGGAGATCGGGGGAAGGAAGACAAAGCAAAGCCAGGCTGGCTGGGCGGCCGCCGCTGGGCTGCGGGCTGTGTTGTGCCTGTCTGTGCCTTGCGTGCTTGTGCCGGGTGGGTCTGAACCGGGGAACACTACAGGCTTACCACTCAGCCTACCTTTGCTTCAGCGGTGGGGGAAGCCGGCAGATTTGCTGGCCAGGGGCTGGCGCGCCCACTCCCGGGCTAGTTGCAGGAAACACACCCCCCCAACCCCTC
Source organism: Dromiciops gliroides (assembly GCF_019393635.1). Classification (NCBI taxonomy): domain Eukaryota; kingdom Metazoa; phylum Chordata; class Mammalia; order Microbiotheria; family Microbiotheriidae; genus Dromiciops; species Dromiciops gliroides. Next base: position 431,815,880 of record NC_057862.1, on the reverse strand, counting down.
CCCCCAGCTATTGTTATAGATGAGCTCCAGGGCATTGCCCCCCCCCCCCCAGGCTTCTGCCACCCGGCGCTCTCATTCCTACACCTGCCCGGGAGAAACCGTGCTCGGGTCAGGCCAGGCAAAGCACGCCTCTGCTTCCAGTCTGGGCTGGGGCTGCATTTTTTCCAACTTGCTGGAGGGAGAGCTGGCGGGTGGAGAATCAAGGCGCGAGAGGGCAGTGGTGGGCTGAGCTGGGGTCGTCACCGATGAAAACGGCCTAGGACCTCCGCCCTGAAGATCCAGCCCATGGCGGGTCAGCCTGCAACAGCTCGTTGGCAGAACTGGTTTGATGGCCCACCAGGAGCGGAGCCTTTGTCACTCAGCCCCAGCCCGCTGACAGACATCACTTCCCCGTCCACACATGGCTTGAGGCATATAGTTCTCTTCTCACTGAGGCATGGACCTTGGGATTGGAGCTGGGGGCTGCCAAAGCAGACTCGAGGGATCCTGCAGTCTGGTTTATAACTAGCTGCTAGTTTTTTGGCCCCTGGGAACTAAATGGACAAGAGAGACAAGTATTTCAGTTCAGATGGTCAGGACAACCACAGGGCCCAGAGCAGCCCCACTTCAGAACAGAGACACCTCTCAATTGTCCTCCAAGGATTGTCCAGGCCTACCCCCTCTGCTGCCCAGCTGCATGGTGTGGATCTAAGGAAAGAACTGGCCAAACGTGTGGAGGGGGTGCAACCACGTGACTAAGTCAGTGCCACTGGCTGCATTATGAAGGCAAATAGGAAAAAAAAAATTAGCACCCTGTAGGATTACATACATACCACTTCATTTCATGGATGATTGTATGATGTGCATTTGTGCATATGTATGTATGGTAGTGTGCATCATCTCCTAGAATATAATTAAGGAGACCATTCTCCAAGCCAGTTGACAGTCTACCTCCCAATAATCATGGCTGAAAATCTGTGCTAACACACACTAGGCCTGCCACCCCAATGTGTCCTGTAGTGAAGCATACAGACTGTCCATAAAGGACTGCAATGCAACCGTCAGAGACTCAGGCCATTGTTATTACTTACCAATCTCCCAAACTGCAGTTTCTGTAGTTTAAAAACACACACACACACACACACACACACACACACACACACACAAAGTTATTTTTAAGATTACCTTGTCTCCAATAATTGGTCAGAGCTGGCCAAAAGGAGGTGGACATGGTAGTGACAGGGCAGGAGATTCCCAACCTCATAGAAATGGGGTCCAGGCCCTTAATATGTAATGTTATGTGACAGCAAGTCTGAGACTCTATCAAGTGTTGCTGTTTTCTTTGCTATTGTATATGGGGTGAGGCGTGTGTCTAGTCATTATCTGGGAGACCAGTGAGAATAGAAAGAGGTGATGTACTGAGAAGGTAGACTTGAACTTGGCAACTGATTGCTTGTGAGCATGAGAGGGAAAATAGTCTAAGACAGCTCTTAAGATCTTAGATTTACAGCTGAAGGGGGCTTTAGAGCCATCTAGCCCAGAGGTGTATAGTTCAGAGCTGTGAACCAGATTAAAATATACTTGTGGAGTGTTTAACAAAATAAAAACACAATGTAGATGATACTAATTAGTGGCTTTCTAAGTCAATATGCCTTGTAGGGATCTATTTCTATTTGAGTTTGATACTTCTGATCTAGTTGATTTGTATAAGAAAAGAGAAACTGAGGCCCAAAGTTGGGAAGTAAATGGCCCACAGTCATATAGATAATAAAGAACATATTTGGGGTTAAACCTAAACTTAAAGTCATTGCCTTTTCAACTGTGTCAGACAACATAGTGGGTGGGAAAAGGGAAACACTTTAATCTAGAGTTAGAGGAGATTTGAGTTCAAATGCCAGCTCTGCTCTTTACTATTTGAATAACTTTGGGTTTCCACTTTCCACTTCCACTTTCTGGGCTTCATTTTCCCAGCTATAAAAATGAGACAAGTTTGGCTAAACCAGAGGTCCTTAACCTGGCACCTGTGAACTTTTAAAATATGTGTGTGTGTGTATGTTAGTAACTATATTTCAATATGGTGGTTTCCTTTGTAGTCTTGAGAATTTTATTTTATACAACTAAAACCAATATTCTGAGAAGGGGTCTATGGGCTTCACCAGACTACTAACATGTTCTGAGACATGAAATCCTGTGATATCTAAATTCTCTCTGAGCTCTAAGTACTGTGACTCATAATTTCAAGTCTGGGTAACTGAGAATGGTTGGTCATTCCAGCAATAGAAATGAAAGAGTTAGGGGGGAAAGTAGGGCTTGGGAAAGATTATGAAAAGGTGACATTTTTCCATTTTTCAGGAGGATACAATTGACTCATCATCAACTGGACATAATCTTTGAATCAGAGATCCCAATGATGGACATAGGCTGCATTGAATCATTTTTGGTGTTTTGCTTGGACATTCAGTTATCAATAATGGATGTTGACAAGGCTAGGGTTAGGGCCTCAATCCCATATGGGCTAAGGAACAGGGCCAAGCCAAGTGGACCATTTAGGGATTCAGCCTATAACTATGAGTCCATCAATGTCATGCTCTAATCAACTAAGCCATGCATTGAATGAACAAATCACAGAGAACTTTTACATTTAGAAAAGCATGCTTTTTGTCAGATCAGAGGTAGCCATCTACATTCAATAATGTCTCTAGATTGGTGAAAAGGAACTCAACCAGAAACCAGAAGCCAAACAGCTAAAATTCCATCTAAACAACCTGTTTATGTATTGCCAGTCCAAAGAACAAGTATACCCACCCTTAACTTCTCTCTGACCTTGCTGGTACCTGAGCTTCAAAGGTAGAAAAGAAAGTGGAACCTTGACTATTTTTCCATGTGATCAATGTGTTATAGGTTGTGGTGAGGAGGAGAATAGTCATTGCCAACATTCCTACATACAAGGGCAGGAGTTTTCCAGAGATTAGCCCATTACCAAGATAAAGACAAAACAGAGTGGGCTAAAAGTCATGATGTTTTAATAACTTTTTGAAAATTGGTTTTTTCTTTATTAATTTTACCATTTATGAGGTTTGATATTTTTGCCATTTACGAATTTGATTTTTTACAAGTAATGTAAATTCATTCCCCATATATACTATATGTGATACTATGGTACTGTAAATTATAAACAACAAAATTAAGGACTTATTAAATATTGAAACCCCTTCATGACTTTTGGCCCACCCTGTACTCAGCAGTTCCCAGCTAGGACCAGGCACAAAGAAACCCAGAATTTCTTTCATTAGGGCAAATAGACAAAAAGCACAGGTCACAGTTCAATTCGGACCTTTGTCCCAGAGAAATGGCCATCCAGTGATGAGTATACTCTGGAATACCAATGTGGTCCAACTGACAGCCCATACCTGGTCCACTTAGGGTACATTAAGGGAGCTGTATCTTCCATTCCATCGGATCAAGAGAGAACGGTACACTGAGAAAAGCCCAGAACTCAGAGCTGGAGATCTAGATCCAAATGCTCACTCTGTGGCTACTAGTATGTTAAGTGACCTTGGGCACTTAATTTTCTGAGATCTTTGTTGCCTCATCTATAAAACAAGGATAATAGCTGTCTTACTTAAAGAGTCCTCATAGCGTGCAACAGTATATGTCACAGCACTTTAACAAGGAAAAAGAGTATTATAGAAATAATGTTCTTACAAAATCCAGATAGATAAGTGTATGTGTGTATATATATGCATGTATATGTATGTATATGTGTAGATACACATATACATATATACACACATACATAATTTATATGTAGCTATCGATGTCTTTTTCCAGGGTTTTTTGGGATATATACATATTTATATATGTATGTAAGTACCTCCATACATATGTATCTATCCATCTAGGGGTAGCTGGGTAGTGCAGTGGATAGAATACCAGGCCTGGAGTCAGGAAGACCTGAGTTCAAATCCAGCCTCAGACACTTGACACTTACTAGCTGTGTGACCCTAGGCAAGTCTCTTAACCTTGTTTGACTCAATTTTCTCATCTGTAAAATGATCTGGAGAAGGAAATAGCAAACCACTAGAGTATCTTTGGTGGGGGGAGAGCAGCAATGAGGGTTAAGTGACTTGTCCAGGGGTCACACAACTAGTAAGTATCAAGTGTCTGAGGCCGGATTTGAACTCAGGTCCTCCTGAATCCAGGGCTGGTCCTTTATCCACTGTGCCACCTAGCTGCCCCCCACTTCAGTATCTTTAACAAGAAAACTCCAAATTTAGGTCAGAAAAATGTGGGCACAACTGAATAACATCTGTCTATCTCTCTATCTCTCTGTCTGTTTGTCCGTCTATCCAATGCACTCCCAAGATCATCATTAAGTCTCACAAGATTTTGCCTTTCTATTCTACAGCCTTGACATTATGTATCTCTATCACTCTAATGCGGTGATGCAGCACTCTACTAGAGCCGTTTCTTTGTGTGTGTGTCTTCCCATTTGAACTGTAAATTCCCCGAATTTTATAGAATGTGAGCTTCTTGAGGACAGGGATTGTTGTATTTTTGTCTTTGTAACTCTAGCATTTAATACAGTGCCTGGCACACAGTAGGTACTTAAGAAATGCTTGTTGATTGGTTGAAGGCATGGCCCACATCTCCTTCCCCAGGTATCTAACGTTGGCACATTTTACTTTATAGAACAAACTGGTACATCTCCAAAAAGCTACCTACAAGGCTGATTTTTGCCCTGAATATAAAATCAGCTTTCCATTATGAAATTAGGAATCATTATCTTGGTAGAAAATTAGGGGGAGATCCTGCCCCTAAGATAGAAAAAAAAACACATAGCAAATATTTTCAAATCCCATTGGGGAAGAGCAAAGAATGATAATTTTCTTATTAAATAATTCATCTGAATACTCCAACTGAAACACAAGCCATGAATGTAAACACACTGTGATGATGTTCTGGTGGGACAATGAATGGCCAAGCAATAGTGAAGGACAAGAACATTCAAATGAATGGAACTTTGTTCACTAGAACATTCCAAAGCTGCTCCCAAGCCCCCTCCCCAGTGGGGAAAGCCTTCTTTGATAGCTCAGACCCCTCCCCTCACACTTGGCCAGCCTGTGAGGACTGCTGAGAAATGATCTGGTGGAGGGAGCCCATTTACTGAGCCATGTGGCTGAGCAAGCCTGAGACATACAGTTAACAAGCAAGTCTTCATACAAACCCTTAGGTCCAGTTCATTCACGCTCTCTAGGACCAAGCTAAGTGGAAAATGGGGATCAAAAATGTCTCAAGGAAACAAGACAGTGCTCGGAGTGATCTGGAGAAATGTCCAGAACCCATTTTCTTCCATCTGGAATTGCCCTTGTTTCTCTTTAGGAAACACGGAGAGAAAAATTGGCATGTGCTGCTGATGTGGGCCCCCAAGTCACCTACCACGGGGGTCTGGCCAAGACCAGAAGGTGAAACACTTTCGATATCAGGGGTGGAAGGGGAAACTGGGAGGCTGATGAAACACCTAATCTTGAAAGGCTGATAATTTCTGAAGGAACTCAGAGCTTTTCTCTTCAGACTCATAAATTATGACCCAGAATCCTCCCCTATTCCTTCTTCCCCGGGAGGAATTCATCTCAAAGTAAGACCTTGCAGATTTGTAAAGCTAAATGCAGCTACATCATCATGAAGGTCCCAGATGACATACCAGACATGCTCTCTCTTGGTCTCTGGACCAGTCTATCTATCACTGGTCTTCGACAATCCACTGTATCTCTTCTTTGGCAAGAGGCCAAAGGTGAGGAGGCAGATTGGGACTCAAAAAAGGACACTTTTCCTTCCCTCTAGGGAAATGGGTTTTGTACATTAACTATGAGATGTTCTGGTTAGGGCTTTTTAGGGCAGAAAGATGGTCAAGTTAGGCTTCCTCGGGATACAGGGATATTTCACGTATTCTAAAAACAAGTTCAGTTTTAAAGCAACTTTATTGTATATCCTCCATTACAAATGCCCTTCTTCTCAGCTATTCATCCCCTGAAATATTTGCTCAGATGCCCTAAATCTGGAATTATGTGAGGAAGATGGTAGTCATTGTCTTCAGTGGAAGAGTGAGCAGCCCAGCCAATAATTTAGTTTAGAAGGGGTAGGATATGTGGAACAGGTATGGAAAAACTAGGAAAGAGACTAAGAAACTGGCACTTATTTTTTCCCCAAGGTAGCAATTGAGGGGGAGGGCAAGGGAGGTGGCAGCAGCCATACATAACGGTGGTCTGGAGAAGCTCAAAATGTCAGGGTATTTTTGTGGCACAATAGTGAAGGACAGGTAGTTATTAGCAGTGGGTTGGTGATGAGGGGTGGGGAGTGGGCAGTTATCAAGGTAAAGAACAGACAGGTCTTGATAGCTCTTAGTGAGCAAGAGCAAAATACTTTGGTGGGGGGGGCGGTGTGGCATAGATAATCTTAGGTGGTCAGGGCTAGGTGGTGGTTGGTGATTGGTGGTGATTGACTGGTGGTACAGGAAAAGAGTGGTGGGGCTGGGGGCTGAAAATGCAGAAACCTAGACCACTTTTCTTTGTATGTTAATTGGTAGAGGTTTCAGAATCTGGTGAAGGTGAGTATAGGTGTCCAGGTGGAACCCCAGACTCCTTTCAAAGAAATTGCAAAGTCTAGGAAGAGCAGATAGGAAATCAACAAATTCTCTCTCTCTCTCTCTCTCTCTCTCTCTCTCTCTCTCTCTCTCTCTCTCTCTCTCTCTCTCTCTCTCTCTCTCTCCCCCTTGCTTCCTCCCCACCCATCTCCCACATCCTTCTCTAGGGAATTGGGGAGAAGGAGGAGCTGTTCAATAAGAATTTTTATTAGCTAATAAATTGGTAGGTAGATTAGCAGTAAGGTTGGTGTACAGGGGTAGTTCTTGCTTTTCTATAGGACTGTTTGTGCCATTCAGAAGCCAACAGAACAGCTGGGACCAAGCATGTAGCTACCCATGATGTGGCTAGCCTGGTGTGCAGCCAGATGGCAGCTGGACTGATCTCCTGAGATGTTAATTTAGGGAATTTCTGAGGGGCTTCTAGGAGGTATGCAGGTGATAAGGTCAGAGCCTTGGCTTCCCTTCAAAGGGCATAGAAGACAAGTGTAGGAAGTAGGCATCCCTCTCCTCCCTTCTCCCAAAGCCCTATGGAGACAATTGGTCTGCCGGCAGGGATTAGTATCTGTCCTTAACTGGCTGAAACAGTCTTTGATATTGCCATTTAACTATTCTAGCAGCCTCTGGGGATAAGGTGCAAAGCAGGAAAGCAGGCCTGGGAGGTGAGGCTCCAGCTCAGCAACAGTGGTAATGTCACTGGGAGAGATGATCAGGCTAGCAGGGAGCCAAGTGCCAAACGGCAGGGCCTAGGATTGCTGCCTTTAGGATGTTAAGTGAGGGAAATTCTGGTCTGCTACATGGTCTGGGGGACAAAGAGAGGGTATGAATATGGGTGCCAAAAATGGAGCCCAGCGTTGTCTCTAAGGGTATAATCACAGAAGCAGGACTTGGGCTGTCAGGGCAGGAAGTGGTAAACTCCACCCCACCCCGAAAGAGGTGGGGGAGGGATTCCCAACCTGAGCAGGGGCACTGGAAGTGGAACTGAGGTTTGGAGCCCTGGCTTCCTGCTGGGCTGATGGTTGCTGAAGGTCTGGGAAGGCAGGTGGCTCATAGGGTCTTTTGGGGGTAGGGGAATGGTGGCTTCTGGGAGGCAGTTAGTAAAACAGAGGCAGTAGCCATGGAGGGCAGACTAATTCTAGCCAACTTGTGGGAGGCATGTATGGTGAGCCCTGGACAGCACTAGGGAAGCGTATGTGGCTGCCTGAAGGTACCAGGGGTGAGATCTTGTGCCCTTTTACATGTCCCAGCCACAGAAGCAGGACCCAGGGGTGAGGGTAATCAGTGGCATGGGGCATTTTCCATATTGAACCCACTTTCATGCTCTGTAGAGACTATGGATATAAGTATGGAGGGGAGGTTGGAAGAGGATGTATTACTTATAAATTACCTTAAGAGAAGATAATTGGTGGGCAAATTGCCAGGGAGGTGAGTGGGTAGGAGTTAGAGCCCTTTCTTAGCAGGCCACTAGCACTTTGGTTTGACTTTTCCATCTGCCTATTGGGATGGAATGCTGTGACTAGATGGCCAAGCTAGTGGCTGTTGCACTGGTGGAGCTGACACTAGCCAGCCCAGTTTCAGGGCAAAGTGGTAAGCTTTGAGGCCCTGTCCAGTCATTATATTAAATAAGGGATATTGAGAGGGCCAGATTCAACCAAGAGAGTTCAAGGAGAAGAGACCAGCCTTATTCTGAAGAGCACGGTCACAAAATCAGGGTTGGTAAGAAGGTATATTCTCCATGCATGCTTACACCACCTTCAGGGCCTCTGAAGGTACTAGGGGAAGGTCCCTTCCACTGGTATTATTTGAGAAACAAGGGGCAGCTAGGTGGCGCAGTGGATAGAGCACCCGCCCTGGATTCAGGAGGACCTGAGTTCAAATGCGGCCTCAGACACTTGACACTTACTAGCTGTGTGACCCTAGGCAAGTCACTTAACCCCAATTGCCTCACCAAAAAAAAAAAAAAGAGAGAGAGAGAGAGAGAGAGAGAAACAAATCACCAGTGGTGGTTGGTACACAGCTGGAATTTCTGCTATTGGGGAAGCTGCAGCTGGTAGATCACTTAAATTTAGGAGTTCTACACTACAATAGGCTAATCTGATTGGGTGTCTACACTCAGTCCTGCACCATTATGTTCAGATAGACAAACAGAGACTGAGACTGAGAGGGATAGAGACAGAGTAAAGACATTGGTAAACAGTTCAGCAATCAAGCATAAATGCTTGTCCTCAGTATCAATCCCTGCTTGAGTGATCATAGCACTGAGATTTAGTTTTTTCCAAGGCTCTGCTGGGACAGTGTGATAACAGTGACTGGCTGGTAGAGGGCGTGGCGGATGTGCTACATTAGACAGTAGTATATGCAGTGTTCCACAACCATAGACCCCCACCTCTGCACTGTAGAAAGAGAGGGGCATTTTCCCAACTTTTCTCCAGGCTCTGGTTCTCTGTAGAGAAGGAGAGGACACAAAGAATAACTTTTTCCATGCCTTGTTTTCCTGGGCTTTGGTCATTTCTCCACTTTTGAGTGGCATTCATTGTTTCACATACCCTCTCCTATCACTCCTTCCTTCATACCCTTGTTGAAATACTGGAGACCTGGACAGGCAGATCCTAGCCCTCCCCCTGAAGGGAGGCAGCAGCTGTGGGCTTTACCATAGTGAGCAGGTAGAAAGCAGGAAGGTGATCTTTTGGCCTGGCAGACAACTATGAGCAAACCATAGAAGGTCTGGCTCCTGGAATCACATTTGGAACTGGAAGGAACCTCAGAGGACATTTAGTTCAACCGTCTTATTTTAAAGATTTAAAATCTCAGGTTTGACCCTGGGCAAGTCATTTAATCCTCATTGCCCCACCAAAAAAAAAAAAAAGAAAAAGAAAAATAAAGAAAAAAACCCAGGCTGAAGAAGGGAAATGTTTGGATCTCAGTCATGCAGGAAATTGCAGAGCTGGGTTCTGAATCCAGGTCCTGAATTCCTAGCACTCTTTCTACCATACCCCAACACCACTCGGATGACTCTAGGTTGCTCATTGGGGGCCTCTTTGAAGGGCTGGGAGCACAGCCACTGTGGCAGGACCCAAGGGCCAGGAAGGCAGGAAGTGGTAAGCTCTTTTTGCTTCCTGTGGCTGGCATGGTGGAGTAGTTTCTGTCCTTATTAACCATAGTTTCCCAGGGCTCCAATCCATCCATCTTGGCTAAAGCTAAAGGGGGAAATTATGCCAAAGAGAATCAGAAGTATAAAAGAAGGCAGACATTTGGGGGCAGAGATATGGACACGGATTTACAGAGAACCAGAGGCCCGTTCAAGTTAGCCACACTCACCCAGGTGTCAAGCCCTCCAGCATTACTTCATTTGCTTCAGAGGCCAAAGGGAAGTGAGCGTTTGTTATCCATTCCCTGCCATTGCTAAACTATCCAAATCAGGAGGCCCACTGGCTGAGAATCCATGATTCATCATGTAGAAGGCAAATTCCTCAGGGGCCTTCAGTCCGCCTGGGGAAAGTCAGTCAGTTAACTAGCATTTATAAAGTACCTACTATGTGCCAGGCAACTGTGCTAAGCACTAGAGTACAAAGAAAAGCAAAAGACAGTCCCTTTTCAAAAAGACTGTCTCAGTCTAAAAGCAAGGACAGGAGCAAATGGTGAATATATAGGCTAGACTTTAGAGGGGGTAATCTCACTGGCTGATATTAGGAAACAATAAGAGGAATGTGTAGGAAGGTAGAGTCTGCCCTTAAAGGAGATGGAGCATGGGGGAAATATCCCTTTGACCCATCACTGACCCACAATGATCTTAGTTTGATCTTCTGGAAATCATAAAATATCCATTCAGAACTGGAAGGAACCTAGTTTAATCCCTCACTTTTTCAGATGAGGAATCACATAGGGAGTAACTGTGAGAGGTGACATGTCAAGTCAACATCTTTGACTTTCGAGACAATTTTCTTTCCACTCTACTACTCAGTCAGCCAGTCATCCCTGGCTCCACTCCGCACCCTCCAGCCAAGACTGGGACCACTTACCTGAGGGCTCTATTATCAGTCTTCATGATGGGATTGAGGGCTATTGCCCCTCAATGGCAACTGTGGGTTTTTCTAACTGGACCTTCCCTAGTGATGGACTTTCACCAGAGTTGGTCCTTCATCTTGGAGGTTTGAGTAGAGTGGAATGGTGGCCTCTAACCACTTCTTCTCTCTTCTCTCCTGGTCCTGGTCTCCTAGACATGGACCTAACCAGCTTTCAAGAAGAAATTCCAAACTAGTCTGTAGTTACTGGGAGAATCTTGTTATTTTTGAGACTTATTCTAACACTGAAATTTTATGAATCTATGAACTAGATAAGTTTTATAAGAAGTTACTATTTCCACCCCCTCCCCTCAAGGCCAAGTTCCTTTTTTTCAGTCCTGAAGCCACCACAGGAAATGACTGCCAAAGGTTGGGGCTTGTAAGTCTCTGAACTGTCCCCAAAAGACTTCTGGGAAACAGTAATACTCCAGGGACATCCCAGTTACTAAGCAACCCATCTCTCTTGGTCCTTTCAGCAATGCCTATAGGAGGCCAAAACAATGGCCAAAAATGAAAAATTCAATTTCTTACCCAGGGCTTGTCCACGCGGAGTCAAATAATGTAACTGTTTTGCTTTATTGAATGAACATTTTAAAAAAACTTTTTGGGGGGCAGCTAGGTGGCACAGTGGATAGGGCACCGGCCCTGAATTCAGGAGGACCTGAGTTCAAATCTGGCCTCAGACACTTGATACTAGCTGTGTGACTCTGGGCAAGTCACTTAACCCCAATTACCTCATCCCCCCCCAAAAAAAACCCCCACCTTTTCTTCTGGTTGTTTGGGTGTCAGGATGAGGGTCTCAAGATGACTTAAACTCAAGGATCTCCCAACATCCCCTTCTGGGCCAGTCGGGGAGCTGGGGAGGGGCAAACCCAAGCCTTGTGTGCCCACTCAAGTGAGAAAGAAGAATTTGAATTTCCAGGAGAAGACATGATGCTCTTCTCCTTTTGCCTTACTCTCTGAGAAGCCTTTGATTTCTCTTATCAAGTATTCCAATCACCCAGTTGGGAGTTTGCAGAATGAAGTTGGTTGTTAAACTATCAGTATAACAGATTTAGAAATTAAACTCTTGCCTTTTCCCTTCCTCTATCAGTGCCCTTTGGTTGGATTATCTCATATAAACCAACAAGCATGTCTTGGACATCTTATGCATCTTATGCAAGGCACTATGCTAAGGACTGGGGTACAAACAAAACAACAAAATAAAAATCAGTCTTTGCCCTCATGGAGTTTACACACTACTGACAGGTAACTATATATGTGATCATTTGAGTAATACAGTAAGGATCAGGGAAAGATCATTGGATGGAGACAGGAAGATACCCTATGTCAATTGTGTGTGTGTGTGTGTGTGTGTGTGTGTGTGTATGTGTGTGTATGTGTGTGGACAGAGAGAGAGAGAGAGACCTTAGAAAACTCATTGTGCCTTGGTATTTCCTTGTCTTCCCATTTGTAAAAGAGGAATAGAAATCCTTGGCCTTCCTGTCTATGAGTTGAAGTCATCATGAAGTAAGAGCTTTAAGCTAGGAGTGTACAAAGGATGCTTGTTGTTCACAGAGTTTAACTAATCAGTGCTAATTGGCACCTGCTCTCCTCATCTTGACAGCTGCAAACATGGTAATGTGGAACCCAAGAGAGGGCTCAGTGGCCATTTTGCTAAGCCTAAATTTCAGAAACTCCCACTGCCCGCCCCCTTTTCTGTAGGGCAATGAGGGTTAAGTGACTTGTCCAGGGTCATACAGCTAGTAAGTGTCAAGTGTCTGAGGCCAGATTTTAACTCAGGTCCTCCTGAATCCAGGGACAGTGCTTTTTCCACTGTGCCACCTAGCTGCCCCCCACTACCCCTTTTAAAAAATCCCCAAGGGGGACCAGGAAAGGCAAAATGTGTTCATGATTCCCCCATCCTCAACCCTTTCTTGTGACTGGCATTGTGAAGAGGGCCTGTTCCCATCTCCTAGCTTTCCATTGAATCATCAATTTATAGCTGAAAGGAACCTCAGAGATTATTTAATCCAAACCCCTCATCTTACAGATAAAAAAAAAATTGAGGCCCAGACAATGTCATCCAAGGTCACACTACTACTAAGGAACAGAGATGAGATTTAAACTCCTTCTCCAAATGTGGTGTTTTTAAACACTTTACCATGTTGCCTGTGGTCCATCCTCAGGAAAGAAAAGAGGAGAAATCATTCAGATAAGAGGCAGAGAGGCAGTCACAGATAAGCGGAGAAAAGCAATAACAGTTATAGGGACGAGGTGGCCACGCTCCCTCAGCTGTCAAGCTCTCTCTACACATCTCTCCCCTTGTTCCAGAGGCCAAAGGAAGTGATTTCTTTCAAGGCTAAAGATTCCACTAATCCACCATAGGCTATTTATAGTGTTCTTAGAGCCCTCTGAAGTGCTGGGAGACACTGCATGTATAGTTCATCCTCACTGCTACTAAACTCTCTAAGCCAACAGGGGGAGCCCACTTCTCAGAGGTCAGGGACCCAGTTCTTTAAGGGCTAATTTCCCACAGAACTCTGATCTGCCTGGGTAATGTGAAATAGGAAATGGAGTACGAGTGAGAGTCAGAGTTATAGAGGTGACCCTTTTTTGTTTCCTCTCCTCTTTCCATGACTCTAAATAACAAACAAACATCCTCTGAACTTCAGTGAGGTTCTATAAAAGGGGGGACAGTGGGGTTAGGACATAGAATGAACTGCTAGGGAAAGACTTTGAAGCATAGGAGACTGGAAAAAGAATCTTCTCTAAGAAATCTCTCCAACAACCCTCCGGCTTCTTCCCTTCTTTCCTTATGCACTTTCTCTAACTAGCAGAAGTTGTTTGAGGGAACTCTGGCACTCCCAGGCTATGACATCATAGCTATGGCAGTACTGATATATTCATGAGGAATCCATAATACAAACTGGATCCCTTCAGCTCAGGAGTAATTGAACATGTGCCCTGGGTAAAATGCCCTTTCTCAATGAAAGTAGCCCAGATGCCAGATACCATGCCCCCAGAATGTACCCAGCTTGCAGCTGACCGGGATTCACTAGGGAAAAGGGAGACATTTATTCCCCTCCCTTTGTGGCATATGTCTTCTTCCCTCATTTTCTCCCTGCCATCCAGGGTAAAGTAGGAATTTGGTTGGTTTATTGGGATCCTGTCTCTCAGCTCTCAGGAAAGGTTAAGTATGAAGAAACCATAATTGGCTAGGGCATATGCTAATTGGCACTCTCTCAGTTATTCACGGCTGAAGAAAACGTAGGAAGGTGACTTAGCCACAACTCAAGGGACTTTTTACTGTTTACTTACAGCTCTCAGAATTGTAGGACCGGTGTTGAGAGCAAAGGAACCAACCACCTCTGAAGAGCTAGGGCAACAGAACCAGATCACCTGAAAAGTCACCTGAATTAACTACTGATTTCAAATCCCCTTTGAGGTTGTCCAGAAGCAGTGCTGTTTCTTCATTTGACAATAATAACAATGAAAGCTAACACTTATACAGTGCTTACTATGGGCCAGGCACTGCATGCTAAGTACTTTACAATTACATCTCGTGTGATCCACTTGTAGTCTGTATTCAGCTATTTCTTTCTGTTTGGTTTGTCCACGGACCACTCAGAAGCTGAAATCACAGTTCTGTCCCTCTCCATTAATCTTATCCCAAATGCTCTCTCTCTACCATGTTTCCCTCTAGTTCCTGGGTTTCCTCACATGGAGATATCTTCTTCATACATAATCATATTCAGTGCCCTTTCCTCTCCCCCTAACGCCCCCCCCCCGCACTTTATTATGTTCCTTTTGGATAAGTTATACCTCTTCAGGTCTACATTCCTATCATGAGTCTCACCCTAACAAGTCTCAGTTATACCTATAGGATCAAATTTGCCTCCTTGCATTTGGATCTCTGGTTTGCCTTGCCTCCTATCCATCATTTATGCATTTGTGTAGAGATATCTGAGGCCATGGGTTTTATTGTTGGCTTCTATAACTGTATTTTGTCTCCTATAAATTTCAGGGCATGTCTCCTAGTATTCTTTCTGTGTTGTAACAATTGCCTAGGATATCTAGGTTGGCAGCTTTCTCCTACTCTCTTCCTTTTCAGTTTAAAGCCCTTTCCATTAGATTTGCAATTCCCCAGATAAATACATTCTTACCAATACATGTAAGGCATACTTCATCTCTGGCCAGGAGCCGGCCATTCTCATTCTAAACCATGATACAGAAATCCAAATCCCATTTTCAGAGACCATATTCTTTTCAAAAATGTATTGGTATCTTTTTTTAACCTTCTCTTCATTTTTTAAGATATCCCTCCATAACTCCCTTACCTGGGGAGCATTCTCTTGTAATAACAAAGGGGATGAACTGATGTTCATCAAAGCTAACCAACACATCAAGGGAGTCTGGCAGTATCTTCAATGTTCTACACCCATAGTTCCTTAGCTAGGTCTCTAGTGAAATGAGGAAAGTGCATTTTCTCATCTCTTCTTCAAGTGTAAGTTTGGTATATAATTATGCAGTTCAGTGTTCGTTGTTCTTTCCATTTACACTGTTAGAACCATTATGTATTTTGTTTTCCTGGTTCTGCTTACTTCATTTGGCATCAGTTTATATGTCCTCCCTTGCTTCTCTGAGTCTCTCAGTGTTCCTTATAGCCCATTAACATTCCATTCCATTAATATATCCCAGTATCTTTAGCCATTTACCAATTGATGGGCATCTACTTTGTTTGGAGTTCTTTCTTGTCACACATATTGATTTTTTTTCTATAAATATTTTGATGTATAGGGGAGCTTCATTTCTAAGTCATCATATTCTTAGCAGGCTGTTCACTTTTCACATAAGCCTTTCTTTTCTGAAGCCCTTACCTTTGATCAGCAAAGGTGATGAAAACACCACCTGTACCCCTACGGTCTTTAGTTTCTTGTCCAAGACTTCATAATCTTTAGCAATGCATTCTAGATTCCTTTTGGCAGTCTCATTTGTGCCCTCATGAATCACCACCAGTGGAGAGTTGTCCTGGAAAGTTGTTTGTCATGTGCTGGTTACATACCCTGGGAATACAGCAGACCTCTATCCTTTTTATCAGGCAGACAAATAGCTGCATCGGTGCCCCTCGGGCACCACTACTCATTTCTTCTTCCTCTGATCCTTCCTGGATGATCTAATGCCTCCTGGCACATGTGGATGCACATTATCATTCCTTAGAAAACAAGCAGCTGTCCCCTAAGGGTCCAGTCCTTTTTCTCTTTCAAAAGAACCTCACATCTGTTCTTTTTTAAAATTTAATTTTTTTTAAATCTTAAAACAATTTTATTATTTTCCAGTTCCATGTAAAGATAGTTTTCAACATTTGTTTTTATAAGATTTTGAGTTCCAAATTTTTCTCCCTCCCTTCCTTCCCTCCTCCCTCCTCAAGACAGAAATCAATCTGATATAGGTTATATATGTATAGTCACATTAAACATATTTCTGCATTAGTCATGTTGTGAAACAAGAATCAGAACAAAAGGGAAAAACCTCAAAAACAAAAACAAAAAAACAAAAAGGTAGAAACAGTATCACATCTGTTCTTTAGCATCAAATATTTGGTGGTCCTTCTCTCTTTCTTTTTCCTCTATTCCACATTCTCCCACCCTCTACCCTTCCGACCCAGGTTAGGATTCTTGTCTGTCTCTTCAGCTCCCATTTCTTCTTTGTTCTCCCGTTAAAAGCCTCTGTCCATTTTTAAAGGCATATCTAATTCTATTGAGAGACATTCTTCAAGACTCTACTTTCCCTTCTACTATTGAGGCTAGCTTGCACTTGGAGTATAAATAACAATTCCTTGGCTGTGGCGAAAAGACAAACCACATTTATGTAGGTCACCGCAAAAGTAGCCCTGCTCGGGGGCAGCTAGGTGGCACAGTGGATAAAGCACTGGCCCTGGATTCAGGAGGACCTGAGTTCAAATTCGGCCTCAGACACTTGACACTTACTAGCTGTGTAACCCCAGACAAGTCACTTAACTGTCATTGCCCTGCAAAAAAACAAAACAAAAAAAAAGGGAGCCCTGCTCTCCATACATTTTTTTATGAGGCAACTGGGGTTTAAGTGACTTGCCCAGGGTCACACAGCCAATAAGTGTTAAGTGTCTGAAGTCGGATTTGAACTGAGGTCCTCCTGACTCCAGGGCCGGTGCTCTATCCACTGCGCCACCGGGTGGCTGTCCCTCTTCATACTCTCTATAGACCAGACTCAGTCCTTCAGTATGAAGAATCTGCATTCTTCTCTTTTCTAGACCTGGGAACTCCTCTTGCCCTGGTACACAGCCATTCCCTAGGCACTAGAGTGCTCCCTATGCATCATGTTCTGGATCTGACGCCAGTGTCTGCAGACCTCTCTGTTTGTTTCACTGTGCCAACCTGGCTTGGACAAAGGACTCGCTGACTTTTTCTGGAGGGAGCTCCGCTATACTGCTCCCTACCACGCTTTCACTTTTTTGTCAACCTACAGCAATAACTAATAAAATAATGGTGGTCATGATGACAACATTGGTACAGTATGCCCTGACTACACGGGGGTTTCCACATCTCTTATGTATATAAAGGGTGGTGAGGAATCGATTCCTTCCTTCACACCTACCCCCAAATAAACTTGCTTTGCTCATCTTTCTCACACAAAGAGAATTAAACTATTTGAGCTCAAAGAGGATTTTCTCAAAGGGCAATGGGGCCTATAAGGACCAGTAGTGTTCCACCCTCTGCATATTCCACTCCAAAGTCTGACTCCCAGCAATGAGGCCTTGTGACTCTGGGGACGACTTCAAATCTTTCTCTTCAGAATTAATTAGATATCTATATTAAATTGAGACAGCTGGATGACTCAGTGTCTTAAAGTACTGGAAATACTCAGGAAGACATGAGTTTAAATCCAGCTTCATCAGCTAGGTGACGCAGTGGAGAGAGCGCTGGGCCTGGAGTAAGGAAGCCCTGAGTTCAGATTTGGCCTCAGACATTTACAAGCTGTGTGACCCTGGGCAAGTCTCTTAATCTTTGCCTCAGTTTCCTCATATGTAAAATGGGGCTCCATTTAACAACAGCATTTAATAACAACAACAATTACCTCACAGAGTTGTGAGGATCAAATGACAGTATTCGTAAAGTGATTAGCACTATATGAATGCATATTCCCTTCCCTTCCTTTTCCCTGACTTTTTATATCTTTAAAAAGGGAATCATAATAACATCTACTTCATAGGGTTGTTATACAAATCAAATGAGAAGTATAAAGCAATTTGCAAACCTTAAAGTTTATATATATGTATATATAATAATAATTATGATTATTACTATTATTTCTGGAACATTACAAAGCATCCTAGCATAATCATAATAGTCTGTGTCTAGTGCTCTGACATTGTGAGGCGAATGACAAGAAATTATGCTTCCACATAGCATCCTCCTAGTTTTATCTGTCTCCAATCCAGAGTCCTAAAAAGATTGATCTCTAATATTTGGGATATATTGAGACTTATCTGAGACATTGAATGTCAAGTTATTTGAAACCAGGCTCAGGCCATTGGCTTAAAAAAAAAGAGTGAAAAAGCAAGCCCTAACTGAAAGTAGATAGTGAATAATAGCATTCATGATAATGACAATAACATAACCAGGATGTGAGGATGCTCAGTATCCTAAAATAGAACCAATCCCTCCATACACTTCTAAAGCCTGGAATCATTTGTTGTGTATTGTCAGTTTGCATGTTGACACCTCTGTCAATTTTAAGAATTGTTTTCTATCAGAGCTATTTTGCTGACTTGGAGCAATGCAAAGAGGGCTGATGACTGGGAAAGAAAGAAGAAAAAGCAAACAAGAGCAGACACTGTCTTCTATTTCTTTGAATTCCTTTGTGACCCCTAGTGCTGGCCATACTGAACTCTTGTAGATCATTCTCCTCTGACATTGCCACCAATCTAGTGCAAGCCTTTATCTCCTCATGCCTGGATTACTGCAGGAGCCCACTGGTGGGTCTGCCTAGCTCAGGGCTCTCACCATTCTAATTAGTCCTCCACTGGCAAATTGATCTCTCTTAAGTATGAGTCCTGCCATCCATATCACCTGATTCAAAAACCCCCGAAATGATTCCCTTTCACCTCTAGGCTCAAATTTAAAACTGTTTAACATTCAAAAATCCTCCATAACCTGACTCCCTTCTACCTTTCCAGGGTCACTTTACCCCCACATACTCTGTAATCCAATAACATTGGCCTCCTTGCTCTTCAGTAAGACCCTTCATCTCTCAAATCTGGCCATTTTCTCAGGCTGTTCTCCATACCTGGAATTCCCTCCTTCCTTAACACTGCCTCCTGGCTTCCATAGCTTCCTTCAAGTCCCAGCTAAAACCCTACCATCTATAGGAAGACTTTCCCAATCTGCTTTAATCCTAGTGCCTTTTCTCTAAGATTCCCTCCAATTCACACTTTATACATCTTGTTTGTATATTGTATGTTGTCTCTCCCATTAAACCATTAGCTCACAATTTCTGGCACATAGTAGACACTTAATAAGTGCTCATTGATTGATCACATTTTCCATCAATACCAGCGGCTCTTTATCTAAACACACATACATGGGGCGGCTAGGTGGCACAGTGGATAAAGCAGTGGCCCTGGATTCAGGAGTACCTGAGTTCAAATGTGACCTTAAACACTTGACACTTACTAGCTGTGTGACCCTGGGCAAGTCACTTAACCTTCATTGCCCTGCACAAACAAACACACATACACAGTGATTGCCATCTGCCTCCCTACCCAAAGTGTTCTCCTACTGCACAAACTCTATAATCCTAGATTTTATCTCAAAAGGCTGGAGTTCAAATCCTAAAGGTGCTACTATCTACCTATGGGACAATGCATAATGGGTCACTTAACACCCCTGGCTCTAATTTTCCTTATCTCTAAAATAAAAGAGTTGGACAGGACAAGCTGTAATATTCTTTCTTTAAAAAATAAAACAACCACCTACCATCTGTTGTATATTTTAATTACAAACTTGAGAAATTACAAACTTTAATTGTAAACTGAGAAAGACTACAACAAACAAGTGTAAATTCAATGTGAGTTGTTTCACAACAAGGAAAGACAGAGCTATTCTCTCTATATATTCACAGTGTCCCCAAAATCTAAGTGCAGTTTTAAGCTTAAGACTAAAAAAAGAGAGGGGGGAAGCTCAAGTTTAAGACTGCACTCAGATTTTGGGGGCAGCTGCTGTATATGTGTGTGTATATATATATATATATATATATATGTATGTATGTATGTATGTATGTGTGTGTGTGTATGCATATGTGTAAGTATTCAAGTTCTATTTCAGGAAAATGTCAAAGTAGGAAGAAATGCAATCTGCTGATATGATATGAATTAAGAAGTATATTTATCAGTCCCCTCATCTTGAGGCTGGAGAGGGTATTATTCACCTTATTTTGAGGTCCATACATTTTGGACCTCTAATGGAAAATTTCAGAACCTTCTAATTCTAATTCCAACATTGTAGCAATGCTACTCAAGGCTATCTGTACACCTGGGCAGAGAGAAGAAAGAAGCAGTGAGCCAATGGTTCTTTTCCTTCCATGGCCTTGCTAAGCATGTTCTCTAATACCCATTTCACTTTTGCATGGGGAACATTCATGTAATTCACCCGTAATAATTTTGAATAACTGACTTTTATAAATGCAATGTAAATGCCTTAAGCTGAAATGGTTTCTAATGTCCTTTCTAGCTCTAAATTTATTATCCTGTATTCATTTTCTTCATTCACTTTCCCCGGTGCTGCTCCTAATGCTGAACTAGACCAAACTGCTGGATCAGCCTTAGAAACTGCCCCTTTTGTTGCCCCCTTTCCCTGCTAATATTTGATCTAGTACAAAGAAAAGACAGTTACCCCCGTTTGTTGATGATATGAATGAGCAAAGAAACTAATTGAAACAGTTACTTTTCAACAAAGTTGCAGGCTATAAAATCAACCCACAAAAATCAACAGCATTTCTACATAAAACAACAAAATACAGGATGCAATGATTGTAAGAGAATTTCCATTCAAAATAACTACAAAATGCATAAAAAACTCAGGAGCGTTATCAAAGCACATTCAATATCTGCTTAGATTCTATTACAAAAAATGTTCCTTAAAGAAATAACAACTTAAGTAGCTAGAATATTCAGTAATCAGGGTTAGATCATGCCGATGTAATAGAAATGACAGTACTACTGAAGTTAATTTACTGATTTAGAAATATACCAATAAAACTAACAAGGGATACTTTACAGAGGTAGACAAAATAATAACAAAATTCATTTGGAAGAACAAAAAACTAGAAAATCAAGGGAAAATAATAAAAGGTATGAATAAGGGTGAATAACACATCAGATATCAACCTATATTATAAGAAAGGAATTGTCAAAATCATTTGGTATTGGGTAAAAAATAGAAAAGTAGAAAATGGAACAGAAAAGACAAAGAATAATGAGAAATAATTGAACTCAACCTTGTATTAAGCCCCCAAACCTAAATTACCTAGGAAAGAACTCTTATTTAACAAGAATTTCTGGGAAAACTGGAAAGCAATCTGGCAGCAATTAGATTCAGACCAACATCTTATGCCATATTCCACAACAAATTCAAGTTGGATATGGGACTTGAATATTAAAGTTTGTCATAAAAAAATTAAATGCCCTTCACACCTTTGAGAGAGGATGAATTCTTAACTAAATAAGGGAAAGAAGCAGTTATGGAAGATAAAATACATAATTTTGATTGCATAAAATTGAAAAGCTTTTGCAGAAATAGAACATAGGATAAGAAGGGAAACAGTGGATTGCAGGAAAACATTGTATCAAATATCTCTGATAAGGATGTTCTATCCAAGATATATAGGCAACTGAAAGCAATATAGAAGACCAAAAGTCACTTACCAATGAGATAAGTGATTAGGGGTTATGAACAAATAATTCCTAAAAGAATGTGAAACTATTAAGAACCAATGAAAGGGGGCAGCTAGGTGGCGCAGTGGATAGAGCACTGGCCCTGGAGTCAGGAGAACCTGAGTTCAAATTTGGCCTCAGACACTTGATACTTACTAGCTGTGTGACCCTGGGCAAGTACTTAACCCCAATTGCCGAAAGAAAGGAAGGAAGGAAGGAAGGAAGGAAGGAAGGAAGGAAGGAAGGAAGGAAGGAAGGAAGGAAGGAAGGAAGGAAGGAAGGAAGGAAGGAAGGAAGGAAGGAAGGAAGGAAGGAAGAAAGGAAGAAAGAAAGGAAGAAAGAAAGAAAGAAAGAAAGAAAGAAAGAAAGAAAGAAAGAAAGAAAGAAAGAAAGAAAGGAAGGAAGAAAGAAAGAAAGAAAGAAAGAAAGAAAGAAAGAAAGAAAGAAAGAAAGAAAGAAAGAAAGAAAGAAAGAAAGAAAGAAAGAAAGAAAGAAAGAAAGAAAGACTTTGCTAAGAAGGGAATGCAAAGAAAAACAACCGTAAGGTTTGACCTCACATTCAGCAAAATGATGGAAATAGTGTTTGAAGGGAAAGATGGGCACACTGGGGCATTGTTGGTGGAGCTGTAAATTTGTACCACCATTCTGGAAAACAATTTAAGATTATGTGAAGAAAGTGATTAAAGTGTCTATACTTTTTGATCCAGATATTCCACTGCTAGACATATACTTCAAATATGTCAAAGATTTAAATAAAATTCTGGGGGCAGCTAGGAAGTACAGTTGATAGAGCACCTGCCCTGAAGTCAGGAGGACCTGAGTTCAAATCAGGTCTCAGATGCATGACACTTACTAGCTGTGTGATCCTAGGCAAGTCACTTAACCCTGATTGCCTGGTTAAAAAAATAGAAAATATATTAAATAAAATTCCCATATGCACCAAAATATTAATGGCAGAAACTTTTTGTGGTAGAGGAGAACTCAGAACAAAGTCAGCGCCCTTCTATTGGAGAATGTCTAAACAAATTATAACACAGGAATGTAATAGAATATAGAGTGTCCCAAAAGTCTCAATTTAAAGATTGAGTAGCTTTAAACAGCAATCAAAGCTTTGGGGGACATCCTGTATTACTCTGCTGTAAGAAATTATGGAAGTGATAACTATAGAGAAGAATAGACATATGAATTGATACAAAGTGAAGTAAACAAATATACACATTATTACAATAATATAAAGGGAAAGAACAATCACAAAACATTTGAAACTGAGTGTTGCTTAACTTTTGGGGCCAAGCCCCAAAGAAGAGATGAGAAGATTTGGAGATAATAGATGAGACGCCCTCCTTTGTAGAGCTAGGTGCTCCATGGGTATGATATGTCTTTCTATTCTTTATTGCGTGTAACATTAGGTCTTTTTAATATATTGATTTGTTATTCTGAGTTGTTTTTCTCATATTCCTTTAAAAATTATTATAAGGGATGGCTCTCTGGGAGTGGGGAGAGGAAGGGTTACAGGGGGAAATGTAGGCAATGTAGAAACAAGAGCTATTGGAAAAAAGTTTTTTTAAATACCAAAACAAAAAACAAAACCCAGAAATTGTCCCATGCCCATGATATGGCAAGGAAGCCTATGAATTTCCTTTCATCATTTTCTGGAGCAAGGCTACCCTGATAAGCACATAGTCCATATGGCAAGAAGATCCAGTTTGAATGAGCATTGGAAGGGCTAATTTCATTTTAAGTTTGCTCACAAGTGGGGTTTGCTGAAGGGCCCAGTCCTCACGTGATGAAAGATTTGAGGGTAAAGGGTGGTCTGCACTGTGAAGAGTCACCATCTTCAGAGTGTACCAAAGCACCATAGAAAAGGCCTCCCTCCCCAAGAATGCTGCCTTTGTCCTAATCCCAGCATTCTAGACAGCTATCCCAGGGTTCCAGCTGCCTCTCTGTTGTTCCAAAAGAAATGGAGGGCTCAGCTTTCTAGAAAAGATACTCCCTTCTGCCCCCACTGTTTAGTATGTCCTGGAAACCTGGCTGGGCTGTTCTCAGCCTGATTTCATTCACTAGGGCAGGGTTTCTTAAACTTTTTCCACTCATGACCCCTCTTCACCCGAGAAATTTCGTGTATATAACCTTTTACAGTTGCCAAATTTTTCACAACCCCCACATTCAGTTTCTCTATCCACAGTTTAAGAAGCCCTGTACTAGGGCAATGAGTATCATGGTCGGCCTAGAGGGCTTCCCTCCTCAACAGGGTAGGTTCACTCTCCTGCTCCAGGCACATCGATTATCTCATGTGAATTCCTTCATTTAACCTGGATTATTTACAACAGTCTTTTCCTTTTTTTCCTTAAAAAAAACAAAACCAAACCAGAAACACCATTGCCTTCCCCAAATGTTATCCTTTTGTTTATCGTATATTGAGATAAACTTTCTAATTTACAAAGGAGAGGACTCCAGGTCTATTATATTTATCTAGGAATAGGCAGGAGGGGATCAAAGCTAAGGAAGGTTGTGAGATGAGTATTAAACTTTTGCCCTGTGCAAAGTTAACTTGCCCCAAGAGAATGGACCCTGTGACTTTGGCCTTGTTAGCAATAAACTGGATTTAAATGAGTCTGTGCCTAACCAGGCACTGCCTAAATCTTCCTTGATTCATGGAATACTCACAGCGTACATCTCTTTGATCCCCTGGTCTCTAGGCAGGATAACAATGGCCCATTCCAGACATTGTGTTTTTCTATCTTATTCTGCAAGATCTCAAGGAAGGAGATTTTCCTTAACCATCCTCTCTACCTCCATTCCAGCTTCTCACATTCCATCCGATTTATATATGGCATAAAGGGTTTCAAGTAGTCCTGTGGCTCCTCAGACAACTTATTCAGAGAATCTTAGAGGCTCAGAACTGGAAGATATCCCCCTCTCCCATCTAATCCAATTACTTCAATAAACAAATAGAGAAACTAAGGCCAGAAAAGAAGTGACTTTCCAAGGTCATATACCTAGTTAGTGTATGTGTCACTGGACCAGAACCCAGCTTTCCTGACTACCAGGCCAGAGTTCTCTTCTAAGCCTCGTTTCCCCGTGCTTACCTTGGAGGCAACAGACCATTTGCCTTTTCCCTCAGGGCTCTTTCTGGAATTAGCAGCTCTGCTCCTCATAGTAAATCTGAATTAAGAATAGGTTTTCAGGGGGCAGCTAGGTGGCACAGTGGATAAAGCACCGGCCCTGGAGTCAGGAGTACCTGAGTTCAAATCCGGCCTCAGACACTTAACACTTACTAGCTGTGTGACCCTGGGCAAGTCACTTAACCCCAATTGCCTTACCAAAACAAAACAAAACAAAAAAAAAGAATAGGTTTTCAGTGTCTGGTGTCGTTGTGTTCAGTCATTTCTGACTCTTCATAACCCCATTTGGGAATTTCTTGGCAAAGATACTAGAATGGTTTGCCATTTCCTTTTCCAGCTCATTTGACAGATGAGGAAACTGAGGCAAACAGGGTAAAGTGATTTGCCCAGGGTCACACAACTAGTAAGTGTCTGAGGCCAGATTTGAACTCAGGAAGATGAGTCTTGCTGACTCTAGGCTTGTCACTCCATTCACTGAGTCATCTAACTGCCCCTATGCCACCTAGTTGCACTGTGTATTTTCCTATATAATGCAATGCAAAAATCCCAACCTAAATATATATATATATATATATATATATATATATATATATATATATATATGCCTGAAATACATTCTGCTCTCAGACAGATACAAATGTCATTTCATCTATAATATAGCCTATGTTCAGAATAGGAAATGACACACACTGATGGATCTTGGGAGAGGGTGGGACAACTGGGCTTTTGAAAATGTCAGGGGTCCTGACTCTTGAAAACATCACACACACTTTGTGCCTGGGAGAAGAACACTGTACCGTGGGGCTGAGCAAACCCAGCCCCCTTCCGGAGAAACTCAGTCACATCAGTTTGGCTCCTGGGCTTCTCTTAAATTGCTTGGTTTTGTTTTTCCACATTTCTGATTGGCTAATCCATCCTTTGCTATCTTCTGTCCTCTTCTGGTTTATTCCCTGGAGGGATTGAAGATAAAATTTCAAAAATCTAGACCTATACTTAGCCATCATTCAACCACAAGGAATAAGAAGGCATGAATAGTGGCCTCTGGCTGGACCAGCACATCTGGATTGTGTCACTGCCTGGGCCTTATGGGAGCTGATCTGTTGGCGGCTCCCATTGGCCATTAGCCAGGGTCTATTTGGGGGTGGGTTTGTTGGGAACTAACTTTCCAAAGGAATTTGGAAAGAGTAGGGCTCTAAATCTGTCTTGTCACATAGAGGAAACATAGGTCTGAGGAGTCAAGGGACCTAGATTCCAGTTCCAGCTATCCCACTGAATAGCTGGAGCATTGGGCAAGATAACATCCAGGCAAGAAGTATGCAATATGGTGCAGTGCATAGTATGCCAGGCCTAGGGTCATCTTCATGAGTTCATATCTGGCCTCAGACACTTTACTAGCTGTGTGACCCTGAGCAAGTCATTTAACCCTGCTTGCCTCAGTTTCCTCATCTGTAAAATGAGCTGGAAAAGGAACTGGCAAACCATTCCAGTATCTCTACCAAGAAAACCCCAAATGGGGTCCCAAAGAATCTGATGTGACTGGAAAATGACTAAACAACAACAAAGTTCAATATAGGAAGGGAAGGGACTGTAACCTTAATTGTAACTTGACCTATCTTCAACAGCCATAGGAGAAAGCCCAGGTATCAGGTGTGATCAGCTATAATACCTTAGGGATAAGGAAAAAATAATCTAAATTTACAGTTACTGCAATCGAGTTGTAGACTTAGTTGACTGTCTAAGCTAGTCACTTCTTTGAGTTTGGACACCAAAGTGCCCTGAGCTAGGTTGAAATATTCCCAGGTCTAGGGAAGAAAAAATTGTTTCTAAGTTCACCCTTAACTCCTATTGTTTGTCTCTTGGCCATCAGTACTCAAACTATCCTAGAAGGCCAAACATGTTTTGGGGAACATGGGAGTTGTTTTTTTTAAACATGACTATGTGTCCTGTCATCCCTGGAAATGCTCCCTTGTGATCTGATATCATGGACATGTGCTTAGTCTATCTCCAGAGATTCATGACCCCCTTCATAATGTCTATCTGCATATTTCCTATGCCATTTTGTCTTTTATTCATTGAAAATAGTCTAGTTGAACACGTGGACTTTCTTACAATTTTTTTCTTTACAATTTTTTAAAAAGTTTTATAAAGTTCAGCAAAACCAACCAGCACATTCATAGTGTATAATGGCATATACAACATTCCAAACCCATAGTTCCCAACTCTTCCAAAAACTGAGGAAGACACATTTTGTTTCTTTTCTTCTCCATCATTATTATTACCTTTACCAGCTCCTTGCTAGGAGCCAGGGACCTTCTCCTTCCCTGCTAATGGGTATCAGGAAAGCAAACTACTGACACCTGCTGCATTGAGGAGAACCACTGTTATTGCCCCATTGCCCAGTTGCCACCAGGTACAGGATGACCACTGTCAGACAGTTGCTGATCCCCAGATCCCTATCTCTGCTGAAGATACCCCAGAGCTCCACTCCATCCTAACACTTGAACTAACTTTCCTCTTTCTAGAGGACCATTTACCCCACCATAGATCCTCTGTGTCTTGTCATTTACCCTGCTACTGACAACTGACTAAGAGTCCCCAGTACTGTCCGGCTTTTATTGTCATGAACTGGACATAAACATGAACCTTCCTTTAGGTGCAGTATTGACCATTTAGAATATAAACTCCTTGTCAAGAAAAATGTTCTCAGGGCAGCTAGGTGGCAGAGTGATAAAGCACTGGCCCTGGATTCAGGAGGACCTGAGTTCAAGTCCAGACTCAGACACTTGATACTTACTAGCTGTGTGACCCTGGGCAAGTCACTTAACCCCCATTGCCCCACCAAAAAAAAAAAAGAAAGAAAGAAAGAAAGAAAGAAAGAAAGAAAGAAAGAAAGAAAGAAAGAAAAGAAAAATGTTCTCCACCTCCAGAGAGAGAACTGATAAACTCTGAGTGCAGATTGAAGCATTTTTTTTCATTTAATTTTTATTTCTTTTTTCCAACATGGCTAATATGGAAATGTTTTGCATGACTTCATGTGTATAATTGATATATCTTATTGCTTATCTTCTCAATGGATAAGGGAAGGGCTAGAGGAAGGGAGAGACTAGGGAATTAAAAAAAATTTAAATGAATATTAAGGTATAATTACTTTTTTAAAAAAAGAAAAACAAACAAAAAAGAATATAAGCTTCTTAAGAGCAGATGTCTTGATTTTCTACTTTTGTTTTCTGTCTTTAGTACAGTGCTTGACACATAGAGCTTAATAAATGCTTTTCCATTTCACAACATTCCATCCTATTTTATTTTTCTCTCTTTATATTGTCTGTCATTGTATTTATAATTTTCCTGGTTCTGTATCAGTTAATATAAGTTTTCCCATGATTATCTGAATTCCTCATAGTTCCCTTTTCTTTGGTGAAATATTATTCCATTATATTCATAATTTATTTAGCTGTCCCCCAATTGTTGACCATCTACTTTGCTCTTTGTTATCATTAAAAGTTCTGCTATGACCATGTAGATATATACAGGATCTTTTTTTATGTCTTTGACCTCCTTGGGGTATATATACCTAAAAGTGAGATTTCTGGGTCAAAGGGACCAGACAGGTGTCTCACTTTTCTTTTTTTTACACCATTCCAAATTGTTTTCCAGAATTGTTAGACCAATTCCCAGTTCCTACAACAGTAGACCAACATGTCTTTCTTCTCACAGCCTCTGCAACATTTCCTCTTTCCATCTTTCTCGAACTTTTTTCTATAGTTATACTATAAAAAGCCAGGAAGCCAACAGAGAAGGAAGAGGAGTTCCCTATCTTGGCTATTGACACTGTTTTTCAATACAATAGCACTTAAACATTTTCAAGGCAGCAGGGGTGAACAGATGATGGCAACACTGCTTCCAACTTGACTCAGAAGACTCAATAGTATATTGCAGAAAAGGAACAAGAGTTGCAGAAATTTAGGTGTATTTACACATTACATCATTATCATGCAAAATATATCATGATGTTTAAATCATGGTCCTTAAAGACACCGAGGAATCAATAGCTGAAACACTTTTAAAACAGCATAATCATTGGTATAGAAAGTTCATCTGTGCTCTGTGGAACATGTCTGACTTGTAGCTCTAGCAATGGAAACTCACAACACTGAGCTGTCCACACATTCCTTTATGGCCAGGGGAATGAATGTTTCTGTGAGATTGCTGAATGGGCTGGGGGCTCAGTCTATGGCTAGGGCTAAGAGTTCATCTTTAGCCAGAGTTGAAAGTGAGTCAGTGAGTGATCAGAGTTAGAGGCTCAAACCCATGATCCCAGCCGTGCATCTATGATGGAAGAAGTCTTATGTCTCCAAGTTGAAGCCATTTTCCTGAAATGTTTTTCCCTGAGGGGGAAGGGGGAGGGTAAGGACGACAGGTAGCAAGCAGCATGCAGGCAAGCAACTACAGATGTGGGGTGGGAGAAATCTGTGATTAGTTGCCATGGAACCAAGGCCCCAACAAACATTGAGTCATCTATTGAGCTCATAGAACAGGTCTCCTTTCCTGCCACAAGCAAATAGAAGCACAAGTTAGGGGAAACTCCCAGCACGTGATCCATGTTTGAAAAAAGCGCTCCAAGAGATTGGGAGGGTGCAACTTGCAGAAGCTAGAGCCCAGAAGACTCTGAATTTTTCAGGATATACCTTGTCAGTCACAGCATTTCCAACAGGCCCACGGTGTGTCAAGCTTAGGGAATATATTGGGTCACTCCAGAATGGCCCTGGCGAAGAGAAATGGGCTTCTATGTTTTTGCAAATTCCTTTGGAAGCTCTGTTCCTCTTGTGTGAACCTGAGGTCACCCATTCTCCATCCTGGTAGGACAAGGTAAGAGTCTGCTGATCAGGCCAGTCCCCAATCAGGGGTCTGCCCCTTTTCCTTCTTTGCTTTTGCACACATCATTCCTTCTCTCCACTTAGAATGTCCAGTGTCTGGGTTCTACCACCCCATGTAACTAGTTCTTTCAATGCCCACCTCAGAATTATCTCCCCATAGAATACTGCTTCACATTGTCCACTCTCATCCCCTGCGTTGGCCAGCACTGTTAAGTAATTCATCCTATGATGTTCTGCATTTTCTGAAAAGTTGTGTTCTCAGAGCTTTGCCTTCATGAATATTTCAGCATGCCAAGCAGGGCATAAATTCCTCCAAGGCTCAGCTCCTGCTTTCTCTTTGTCTTCCGTTTCTGTGGATTCCGCAGGACTATGCAGCTGTCACTGGGGCTCTTTTGGAAAGGTCACAGAGTCATAGAACTAGAGCTGGAAGGAAACTGAGATGCTCTCTAGTCCAACCCCTTCATTTTACTCCTGAGGAAACTGAGGCTGGGGAGAAGAAAGGATTTGCCCCAGATCACACAGGTAGTCAGTAACAGAGCTGAGATTCGAACCTGGCTGGGTCTTCTGACTCCAGAGGCAGTTTTCTTCCTACTCTATCATGTTGCCTACAGAGAAACAATGAGTCAGGGTGCTAGAATCTGGGCGGTGCCAGGCCAGGAGAGTGTTGTTACAAGACTTTTCAAGGCCTTTGGTTTTTTGGTTTGTTTGTTTTTTGTTTGTTTTTGTTTGTTTTGTTTTTTTAGACAATTGGGGTTAAGTGACTTGCCCAGGGTCACACAACTAGTAAGTATTAAGTGTCTGAGGCCGGATTTGAACTCAGTTCCTCCTGACTCCAGGGCCGGTGCTCTATCCACTGCGCCACCTAGCTGCCCCCAAGGTCTTTGTTAGTTGTTGTTTAGTCATTTTTCAGAGATGTCCAATTCTTTGTGACCCCATTTGGGGTTTTCTTGTCAAAGATACCAGAGCAATTTGCCATTTCTTCTCCAGCTCATTTTACAGGTGAGGAAACTGAGGCAAACAAGGCTAAGTGATTTGCCTAGGGTCACACAGCTAGTAAGTATCTGAGGTCAGATTTGAACTCAGGAAGATGAGTCTTTCTGACTTCAGGCCTGGCATTCTATCCACTGTACCATCTAGCTACTGCACAGATAATCCAGCACAGACAGGTACACTGCAGTTTATTTATCTACTCAAGACTGTGATACACCCCATCAGTAGGTGATGGACATGTGTGGCTCATAATTCCACAGGTCATATATGTGTGTGCACATATGAACTTATACATACATACATACATACATACATACATACATACATACATACATACATACATACATACATACTCTCCTGATCCAGAGTTTGGGTAAGATCAGGAAGGTTATATATGCAGGCTTTCAAATCACTCAGTAATATCTGATAGGGCATGTAGGCTGGTAACGAAAAAAGATGCTTAAACTGTTACAAAGGCCTTTAGTATAGTCATTTACACTAGTCCAAAGAAAACTGTATATTCTTTATCAGTCAGTTAATTAAGATTTGTTAAGCTCCTAATATATGCTTTATTATGTAGAATTCAGAGAAGTGGGTGAGTTTCTGGACCAACTGAAAGTCCTTTATTAACTAGTAAAGTCACTGGGGGAAGGGTGGTTCTAGAGGATACGTTCAGCACATTTATACGATATCAGCAAATATAACCCATAATGGAGTCAGTTATGTTCTCCTAAAAATCCACTTTCAACAGTATATAAACCCAAAAGGTGGGTTTGCAAGATGGAGGGGAGGGTTATGCTTGCTCTGACCAGCAAAATATATATGTTCTTCTTTCCCCTGTTCTACTCTTAATTCTTTTGTGTGTGTGTCTGTGTGTGTGTGAGGCAATTGGAGTTAAGTGACTTGCCCAGGGTCACACAGCTAGTAAGTGTCAAGTGTCTGAGGTCGGATTTGAACTCAGGTCCTCCTGACTCCAGGGCCGGTGCTCTATCCACTGTGCCACCTAGCTGCCCCCTTACTCTTTTTGTTTGTTTGTTTTTTAGTGAGGCAATTGGGGTCAAGTGACTTGCCCAGGGTCACACAGCTAGTAAGTGTTAAGTGTCTGAAGCCCGATTTGAACCCAGGTCCTCTTGACTCCAGGGCCGGTGCTCTATCCACTGCACCACCTAGCTGCCCCTGCCCCCTTACTCTTAATTCTTGAGAGAGTGGGTTGAGCTGAAGAGACATCAAAGGCCAGTCCCAGATTTGACTTTGCAATGCAATGAGTGGCTCGCATTTGCACACCTGACTGGGAGCTTTGTAGACTCTTCAGAGGGACATCAAAATACAAAGCAGCATCCACCCTAGGGCTGAACTGAAATTGCACCCACTCCCAGACCAAACCACTTGATTTTGACTTAAAAAGTCCTTTGCAAACAACATCCGATTTGGAGAGAAGTGCAATGAGAGTGGCAGGATTCGTGGGCAGGAATCATTCAATTCCTGATTTTTGGCTTTGTCATATACTGGCAGGCACCGTTTAATCACTCACTGCCTTCTTTATTGCTCCCTGGTGTGGGCTTGGGGCAGACAAATTCAGCTGTAGAAGCCTGAGCCAACTATATATCTAAGCCAACTATATATCAGATGTGAAACCTGAGGTTCAGAAGAAGGCCCTGTGATGTAATCCAAATCCCCTGACCCTGCTGGGTTTTGGAGTGGGAGGGGACTAGGGAATAGAGAAAGGTCTAGTACTTGGAGAGCAGAAGCTACTGTCTTTTTTGTCTTTGTTCCCATCTCCTAGACCATAGCCTTCACATACCAGGAGCCTACAAATGCTCATTGGATAGAATTGATTTCCTGTGCTTCACATCCCCCTTTGTTTTTGTTGTTGTTGTTTTGTTTTTAGTGAGGCAATTGGGGTTAAGTGACTTGCGCAGGGTCACACAGCTAGTAAGTGTCATGGGTCTGAGGTCGGATTTGAATTCAGGTCCAATGCTTTATCCACTGTGCCACCTAGCTGCCCCAAGGTTGTCCAAATCTAATGGAGGCAGCATGGTGTATTGGAAAGGGTCCTAGGTTATCCTCCCAGCTCAGCTGCTAACTAGCTGTGACCTTCAACAAATCACTGTACCTTTCTATGCCTCAGTTTCTTTTTCTCTAAAATGAGAGTTGAAGCATACATTTGTTGTTGTTGTTCAGTTGTGTCTCTTTGTGACCCCATTTGAGGTTTTCTTGGCAGAGATGCCAGAGTGGTTTGCCATTTCTGTCTCTAGCTCATTTTACAGATGAAGAAATTGAGGCAACAGGGTTAAGTGACTTGCTCACTTAACACAGCTAATAAGTGTCTGAGGCCAGATTTGAACTCAGGTCTTCCTGACTCCAGGCCTAGTATGTCACCTAGCCACTCAGAATATAAATTAAAGGAATGCTAAAAGGAAGTTGAACTCTGAGTGATTGAAAGACCAATGAAATTCCAGGAGAATAGAGGTGGGGAGCCTACTAGGACAGAATATTCTATACATGGTTGTCAGAGGCAGTCACTATATTAGATGTTTTGGCTTAATTGTTTTTCTTTGTCACAAAGTAGGCTTCAGTCTGGAAGGACAAGAACTGAATTAACTGATATAAAGACCAAGTGCATCAATAAAAGTTTTTAACAATTAAAAGTAAAAAATTTAAATGAGAGTTGGATTAGAGCAGATTCCTAGCCCTTTTTATGTCATGGACCCCTTTGGGCAGTTTGGTGAAGCCTATAAGGACTCCTTCTCTGAATAATGCATAAAATATAATACATCACATTACTAAGGAAATCAATGGTTTTGAAATTGAATACAATTATTTAAATCCGGTGCCTGGTTAAATAGTAGGTGCTTAATACTGATTGATTGGAATGCTAAAAAACCCAAAATCACAAAACTCCTGAAATCTATCCCTGTTGGGGGGGAGGAGAAGGGAAATAATGGGAGTATAACTTAAGCTAGGAACCCCTGGACTAAATGATCTCTGAAATCCCTTCCAGCTTTAACAATCATAAATGGTAGAGATAGGATCTGAAGCCAGAATCTCTGACCCCAAAATTAGCAAGAGCAGGGAGATTATAATACATACATGCCTATAAATAGGTTGTATTTATATGATATTAGGTTGTATTTTTATGATGTTAAAAATCAAAACCTGTTATTTGCTGCCCTTTATTACTAAATTCAACTTTTTTGCTGTGATTGTTTTACTGCATTATTTCAAACTATTTGGTGTGTATAGACAGCATCTGTCTCTCTCTGAATGACAAAGATTTTGATAGAAAAGACTGATCATCTGTTCTTTCAGAGTATCTTCTGTGTTTGTTTAGATATAGAGACTGTGTTTTACATCCTTGGTGGTAGGCTAGGGGTCTTCAAATGAGAGAGGGTTATGGTTATAAAGGAGTAGTGATTAGTATCTCATCTCAACCCTCAAAGGTATGTGGGCCTAGCCAGAGATAAGAGGAAGGAAACCCTGGAAAGAAGGCATAAAAAGTTTTATCACTTCAATGCTTGGCATACTGGGAGCCGGGCCTTTGTTCCGAGCTGGCCGCCCCTCAATTCTTGTCCTTCCAGCTTCAGAGCTGCTAATCATGCCTTTGTGGTGGGAGCCTGGCTGTGGGCGGAGGCCATATTCCTTGACACAAAAGCCCCTTTGCTGAATGGGCAGAATTGGGAAAAGAGAGAAAAAAAAATATAGAAATTGTGCCAGAGAGAGGGTCTGAGTAATTACAGGATATCTTTACCACGAGTCCAGCAGAAGAGAAATCAGGGCAAAATTTGGTTTGTTTATACCCTGTGGATTAGGAGCAGGGTCCTTAAAAGGGTGTAGTAAGTGTGTCTTCAGCCACAGCTGAATTTGTGCTGATTAGAGACCACTAAGTAATACACTCCTACCCCTGGCTCAAAATAAGAATTGAAATGCCACTTGAATTGGCTCATCACTGCGTTTTTTTCCAAGTTTGTATCTATGGTCCTCTAAATACTTGAGTATAATTGAATTGTGGGAGAGTTACCTGCATAGGCAATCTGACCATGGGCAAGGACTTCACCTCTCAGAGCCTCAGTTTCTTTCTTTTAATTTAATTTATTTCAATTAACAAGCCTTTATTTTCTCTCCTTCCCATCTCCCCCTCCCTGAATTAGGAGGGGAAAAAATGGAATTCCTTGTAGTAATGCATAATCAAGTAAAGCAGATTCCCAAGTTTGCCATGTCCATACATGTATGCCTCATTCTACATCTTGTATCTATTACCTAGCTCTCTGTCAGGAGGTGGGTAATGGGCTTCATCATCAGTCTTCTGGTCTCCACATTGACTGAGTTTTTAAGCCTTTCAAAATTGTTTTAGAGTGTCTTTAGTGCTAGATTGTTTTCCTGGTTCTGTTCTCTTCCTTCATTATTGGTTCACAAGGATCTTTTCAGGTTCCATCATTTCTTATAGCTCAGTGATATTCCATTACATTCCTAAGCCATGATTTGTTCAAGTACTCTCTAATTGATGCTCCTCTTTGGTTTCTTCCCCTTTGCTAAAAAAAAAAAAAGAGCTGCTATGGATATTTTTGTACCATTGGGTCCCTTTTCTCTTTCTTTGATCTCTTTGGAATCCTAGTCAGTAATAATGCTGAGTCAAAGGCTATGAACAATATAGTGGCTTTGGGGGCATAGTTCCAAATTGCTTTCTGGAGTGGCTGGACACCTCAGTTTTCTAATATGATAATATTATTTGCATTACCTACCTCAGGGGTCTATTTTGGGGAAAGCAATTTGTAATCATGAAGCCCTGGGGGATTTGTTATTATCATTATTATTACTATAGGGGAAAAATTTCTGATAATTAAAAGTTAGGATTAAATGACCAAAATGAGCTCTCAAACCTATTTGCTGTCACTGAACCAAGGCAAGACAGCTGGGGTATTATCTTTTCTGTGGCAAAGGATCACCTGGTCACAATGCCCAGGGCTGCTGCCCTCTCTGAGGAGAGAGGGTCATCCCCCTGGGAACTAGCGATGTTGGAATGTCCAGGGACTCTTAAGCTACTGTGGCGCCCTCTCCCAGGAGAGGAGCCTCAAGAGGAGTGTGTTCCCCTTGTCCCTAGGGGATTGTTGCCCCCATCTCCCTCTTCCCTTCTTCTTCCCCCTTCCCTCACACTCACTTCCTAAACTGGATAAGGGAGGCTGGATGGCATAGTAGATAGGATGGTGTTTAATGAAAAACTCTTTGCAAACCTTAAAGTGCTTATATAAATATGAGCTATTATTATTAATTCTATGCCCTGAGATATGTTTTGTTTGCTCTGCCTCTCTAATTTGGAGCTGACAGGAAAGCTGAGCATGTATGTGACACATAGATACAGCAAGTGACAGAGCTAGTCCTTTGGGTTTGGAAGATGTCATGCTCCAATGTTCATGGACTAGGTAGAGTCAGGTGACAGCTAAAATAGCAGCTTCAAAACCATACTCATACAGCCTGACTCCCTTCATCGAGATCAAAGGTCTGGCGGGAGGAGCTCCTTCAGAAAATAGATGGCAGCTGCCCAATGAGCCCAAGGGGGCTGTGTCCCCAGGCATACTGACCCATGCACTGTATGCTAGGTTTAGAGAAATGCCACATGACAAGCAAGCAATTCCGGCCTGGCACTATAGTGGTGCAGACATGGTTTGGGTGCTCAGACTTTTTCCTTCTAAATAACTAAGAGCTGGGCAGCTAGGTGGCACAGTGGATAAAGCACTGGCCATGAATTCAGGAGGACCTGAGTTCGAATCCAGACTCATACACTTGACACTAGCTGTGTGACCCTGGGCAAGTTGCTTAACCCTCATTGTCCCACAAAATAAATAGATAGATGATAGATAGATGGATGGGTAAATGAATGAATGAATAGATAGATAAATAGATGAATAAATGAATAATTAATTAGTTAATAGATGAATAAATGAATGAATGAGTGGATGAATGGGTAAATAAATAAATAAATATGTGGGGATGAGATGATTTCCACCTGGCTAGGGACTTGATACTACAGAGATCAAAAAGAATCTCCTCTTAATTTTAAGTCCCTCTAAGCTCAAAAGGGAGCCTCTAGGCCTCTACCAAGGCTGTCCCCCATTTCTGGAATGCACTTCCTCCTCACCTCTGCTTCTTAGAAGCTCTAGTGTCTTTCAAGGCTCATCTTATTTGCCTCCTTCTATGTGAAACCTGTCAGTTCCTTGTAAGTGTTAGAGCTCTCTTTCTCATAGGATCAAGGATGGGGAGCTGGAAGGGGCCTTAGAAACCATCTGTCCAATCCCCTCATTGGATAAAGGAGGAAAATGGACTACAAAGAGGTTAAATGACCTGCTTAGGGCCCAAGAAGCATCCAGGATAGGATGTGAGCCCAGAGGATCAGACTCCAGAGGTAGACCTCTTCCCATACTACCACACTGCCTCCTCTGCCTCTCAATACAATATAATCTCCTTTAGGGCAGGAGTGATTTTTTATTTTGCTTTTGTGTCCCCACCACCTAGTAGAGTGACCCACATATATTAGGTGCTTTAAAAAATGCTTCTTGGATTGGATTGGAGATGTGGCAAGCATGACCTCAGGAAAGGATGGATGAGTTCAGGTGACTCAGGGTCTAAAAGGACTCCTGGGAAGTCAAGCAATCGAGAAAGACCACTAGAGTCTTAATGTACTAAATAGCCTTAATGCACCAAGTCAATGTGCCCATCGAAGCCTTTAATTTATTACGAGGGAGTAATAGACACCAGGGAGAATAATGCACTGTTCTTCCAATACTGAGAGGCTATTCCCAGCCCGCCTTGGTCCAGGAGTGGGAATGGGCTACACTGAGCCACATATACTCTCACCAGGTACAGATTTGTCTGTGTTTAGGCAGCAGAGGAAGAAGGTTCAGGAGCTCTGCATTGTATATTAGCCTAACAAATAGACTCAATCACTAGGTTTCGTTCTTTTCCCGTGTTGGCTCATTTATTAACTGTTTAAGAGTCTGCTTTGGCTTATTCACTTTGGCGGAGAGAAGACTGAGGAGAAACTGAATCATTTTTTCAGTTTATTTAAAGCTATAGAGGCAGCTAGGTGGCGCAGTGGATGTAGCACCGGCCCTGGAGTCAGGAGTACCTGAGTTCAAATCCAGCCTCAGACACTTAACACTTAGTAGCTGTGTGACCCTGGGCAAGTCACTTAACCCCAATTGTCTCACTTTAAAAATAAAAGAAATTTAAATTAAAAAAAAAAAAAGCTATAGAGAAGATGGTAAAGGACTTTTCTCCAGTAACACTGTAGGCAGAATAGAAAAGCACAGATGTCCTTCCACAGCCGTGTGAAGGATTTAAATAGGTATATAGAATGGACTTAGAGATGAAAATTAAGCCTGATTAGAAGCACAATGATAGGAGCAGCTAGGTGTTGCAGTGGATAAAGCACCAGCCCTGGATTCAGAAGGACTTGCGTTCAAATCCAGCCTCAGACACTTGGCACTTACTAGCTGTGTGACCCTAGGCAAGTCACTTAACCCTTATTGCCCTACCAAAAAAAATCACCACGATGGTCTAGATGACATTTTCTACTTGTTTCCCTCCCTGAAACTATGTGATTGTAAGCACAAAACAGGTATTTGCTGGCAGAGTAGGTATTAGGGATGGGGGTGGGGGCAGAGATGAAGGAAGAAGGGAAGGAACAAGCATCCCCCCAAACCCCACCCCAATTTGGGTGAGAACCGAGATATAGAGCAGAAAAATTCTCTTAGAAATCAATCACCTTAAAATACTAGCATTTTTAAGTGTTTACTATGTGTTAAGCCCTGGGAAAACAAATTGAATAAGAAAGAAAGAAGGTCCTTCCTCATAGATGTAGATGACATGTGAAAGAAAACTGAAAGGGAGGCTGGCAGTAGGAAGAACAAAGGTATGCTTTAGGGCGAGGTACATGAAGTGCTGAGTGCAGTGTGGAGAGAAATGAAACATGGCCGACCCCGGTACCCTCCTGAAATGGAGATTCTGGAAGAAGCCATTCAATCAGAGGGAGAGGACACAGGGGTGGAGGGCACTTCCAGTGTGTGAATTCTATTGTTGCAGTGAGACTTCAGAATTGAAGAAATGGGGCATGTTGGGATCAGGATGGTACAGCAAGTCTGGAGTACGGCCCTCTGTTAAACAATGCCAGTGCATTCCAGCAATGCCAAGCACCCAAAAACACAAATGTTAAAAAAAATCAAAGGGCTCTTATTTAGCAAGGATTTTTGGGGGGCGGCTAGGTGGCGCAGTGGATAAAGCACCGGCCCTGGATTCAGGAGTACCTGAGTTCAAATCCAGCCTCAGACACTTTACACTTACTAGCTGTGTGACCCTGGGCAAGTCACTTAACCCCCATTGCCCTGGCTTTCTGGAGACTGTCCCCAGTGTTGGGCCCCTAATTCCAGACCTGCAGAACTTAGAGGCATCCAGTTCAAAGAGTCCCTTCTTGGCAAGCCCTAAATGCCTCCCACACACCTGTAACTGCTGCCTCTCACTGCTGGGTTCATGAGGTCTTGTTGGTTTTGGCCCCATTAAAGGGGAATTGATTTTTGTTGTTTCTTTTGATACTTCAGGCAGTTCTGGCTAACCTCCCAAGTTGAAAAAGCATTGGTTTGGCACATAGAATTGCCCGCTCCACAGGTGGGGTGATGGACTCTTCAGAGGTCATCCTCCCCCTCCTCCTGCCTCCAGGCATGGCTCTATATAAACCATTTGAGTTAGGTTGGAGTCTTAAAGGAGAGTTTGTACCTCCCCACCTCCTCTACTCCATTCCTATGTCCCACCAGCCTATCAGTGTATCATCAAAGTGTTTTTATTTCTCAAATCACCTCCAGGCCAAGAGATAGAGATGTGATGCTGCCTGGCCTAGGACAACTTTCAGACCAGAAAGTCATCATTACTAAAACTCTCAGAAGTGCAGTGAGGGGCATCCAGAGCAGTTCCTGAGGCCTAGGTCTTCACACAGACATAAACCTGTCTGAATTACTTAAGTGAGGAGGAAAGGCCCAGTGACCTTCATCCTCCAAATAGCTAAGAAGTGTCAGAGGCATGATTCAAACTCAGGGCTTCCAGATTACAGGTCCAACACTTTATCCACAGCAACACTTTATTTCCCATGTCATTTGCAAGTTGTCAATGATGGAAAGACAAAAGGAAGCAATTTGGTGTAGTGAAGAGTGACAAATTTGGAGTCTCGGGACCTGATTTTAGATCCTGCCTCTGCCATTTACTACCTGTGCCTCTGAACTACCCTACGACGATAATCCTATGAGAGCATTAGGGGTGATTGAAAGTCCCGCAGCTTTCTCTTCATGTGCCAGTACTTCAGGGTTTAGTTGCCAGACTTGATTTGGAGAACAATCCAGGACTAGGAATGCCAGTGAGTTGAATGTTGTTCTCCTACCTCCCCTTGGCTTCACCTTTTCAGCCAGAGGTCTGCTGGTACTTGCATGAAGATGGTTTTCTTCCTTCCTTCCTTCCTTCCTTCCTTCCTTCCTTCCTTCCTTCCTTCCTTCACTGATTGAGAAGGCAAGCAATATGATATCAACTATACATGTGAAATCGTGCAAAACACATTTTCATATTAGCCATGTTGCAAAAAAAGGCAAGGAAAATAAAGTGAGAAAATTACACTTCAGTCTACACTCAGAGTTCATCAGTTCTCTCTTTAAAAGGAGATAGTATTTTTTATCGAGTCATGAAGGTGATTTTCAAACACAACCTCAGATGAAAGAGAATTAATCACCTGCTAAGAAAAACCAAAAGGTCTTAACAGACACATTGACTACTATCCCCTTCTGCCACTTCTTAGCTGTGCCTTTACCTGCAGGCACATAGTAGGAAGTGGGAAAATAGGATTGCCTTCCACCAACTCAGAGAGCGCCTCACCCCAAGCTCTTACATTCAGTAGAGGCTATCTGGACCCAGCATGATGTCACCTTCAGTGCAAAGCCTTCTTCCTGGAAAAGGCAGGCTAGCTATGCTGTACATTGTAGCAAGGCAGGATGCCAGGAATATGTTCATATACTTAAGGAAGGCCTTAGGGTTTCATCATGGACTTTTCCCTCTAACTTTTACCCATATACCTGTAGAACTGGAATGAGCAACCAGCCTTTGGTCTTGTTTTGTCTTGGACACTTAGTGGGATTAGAAAATAATTTTTCACTAGGGTATTCCTTATTCACCCACCAAAGAAGCCCATTTCCTCCCTACCATCTAAATCTACTCTACACACCCAAAAAGTGCATCCTCAGAGAAAACAAACTCATTTTTACAGCCTGAGCCCAACTGAATTTACATAGTCAAAACAAAAACCCTTGATCATCATTTAATTAAGAAATCCATATCATTTATTCCAAAGCTAAACAGAAATGTTATCTGATAACAAATAAAGTTTTGTTATTTGATATTTTAAGTTATCTATGGCACTACCTCTTTCTAGTAATGTAGGCTGTTGAGCACTTAAAGAAATGAATAATGTCACACTTCTGCTCAAGAATCTTCAGTGGCTCCCTGTTATCCCTTGTATAAAAAACAAACTCTAGCATTCAAGGACCTCCATAGTCTGGCTCCAATTCACCTTTCCAGCCTTATTCCACACTATGCCATTTATATACTATACATTTTTAGACTATAATCTGTTCTTTATTTCATCCTGCCTTCTTCCAATTCCATCCCTTCATTCAAGCTATCCTCCATAGCTAGAAAGCATTGAATCCATATCTCCACCACTTGAAATCTTTTTATTTTCCCCCCTACTCATATGGCAAAACTGTATTTTGCCAAATGTTGTTTTACATACTTTATTAATGCATCTATAATCCACAAGTAGCAATTTAGCATCAAGAAGTTAAAAATATCTTTCAATGAAAGTGATATAAGTAATCATCAACTAAGGTAGATGTTACTTATATGCATGTCCCTTGTAGTTATCCTAGTAATTTGATTACATGTATGGTATTTAAATTCTAAGTTCTTAAAAACTTGAATCTTTCTACCTATCATACCTCGATCAAGAAAGCCTCCTACTGGGGCAGCTAGGTGGCACAGTGGATAAAGCACCCGCCCTGGATTCAGGAGAACCTGAGTTTAAATCCGGCCTCAGACACTTAACACTTACAAGCTGTGTGACCCTGGGCAAGTCACTTAACCCTCTTTGCCCCTCCCCCCAAAAAGTGTAATGGCAAAATACTTAACAAAATAAATAAAAATTCAATAAAAAAAGAAAACCTCCAACTAATCTGTTATTCTTCCCACCATTATAGGCTCAAACTGGGTGCATCCTAGTTAACCACCAGAAAAGTATTCTCTTTGAACTACATTTAGGTCTTAAAATCACTTTTTAAAAATTACACATCAGATGTTTCATAAACAAGCTGGGTTAACTTTAACAGATTTTAGAATAGTAGACACTCTAACATTGGGAGGCGAGACAGGGAAGGAGAGAGGACAATTCTTCCTTAGGGACAAGAACAAATCTATTTACAAAGGCATTCAGCTTCTGTTAATAAGACAGCAACATTCCAATGGAACATTTTTTTAGTGTAGCATTCTTTCACATGCCACACTCACTCTTCATTTCCAACCAATGCTAAGTTCACAAGAGCAGGAAAAAACTACCAATGCTTGAATGCTATGATATGAAGATGATGGTGATCTGTAAATGTCAGAGTAGTCCAAATAAAAGCTTTACTTCCTAGGGGAGGGGGGAGGGAGGGGTGGGAGGTAGAAAAATCTGAAATTGTAAAGCATGTATAAACAAAAGTTGAGAACTATCTTTACATGTAATGGAAAAAATAAAATACCTCATACATTAAAAAAAATAATTAATAAATATATAGTATAATCCAAAAAAAAAAGCTTTACTTCCCCATTCTTTACACATTCATCAGAATATGATCCATAATTGGGAGGGTTGTGGAATTGAAATCTTTTTCTACAAATCTCAGCTGATCATCCCAGCTGAAAATGATCTCCCTCTTCTCAAATATTCCTAGCAGCATTTTTTCTGGATCTTTCCTTTGCACCTATTATGGTCACCCTTATATCATACTTCTTTGTATAGATGTTGAATTCCCACAATTAGACTGGAAGCTCTTTGAGGGCAAAGACCAGGTTCCTAAGTCTCCCCCACTATCTGCCACCGTTTGCATCCTTTCAGGGCAACCTGAGTTCTGTAGATCCTAATGGGAGAGGTAGTCAAGCAAAGTCATCCTGTCATTTTTTCATCTTTGTATTTCTAGTGCCTAGCATAGTACCTTGTATTTTTTTAGGTACTTAAAAATATTTGTTAAATAGACTTAAATTGAATAATCAATTGAGTTGGACTGAATTCCATCCCTCTATTCAATCTGCCCTTCCCCCATCTGCTTATGACACTTATCTTCCAGCTCAGGATTGAAGGGATTGAGCTGCCCTTGATCTCCATCAAGCCACTGAGGAGCAAGGTGGGGGCTGGGGAGGCAGGGGAAGGGAGGATCAATCAGCTACCTCCATCTGTCTTCTCAACCCTAGTAAGGAGGTAGCCCAGAGTTGTCTGGGATCAGCCTGAAGACTGGGTAGTGGCTGCCCTAGCTGGATTGGACCATTCTAAACCTCCAAAGAGGAATAATCGAAGGATCCAAACTGCAGAGGACCCAGGCTCAGTGTAGAGAAAGGCATTGCTTAGTATCGATGATTCCTCCATTGCATCTGAGAGCACCATACTCAAAAGAAATTAGAAACGTTTTCAGGATCCACAGTTGAAGCATCTCACTGGACAGAGGGATGTAGCAGAGGACACTCATGGATGACAATAGGAAACTGGATGGTGAGGACATTTTTTCCCCTTTGTACCAATGAAGTCTACCACTACCACTACCAACCCCTAGAGGAAAAGCTGCTGCCACCACCATCATCCCAAGGGAGATGCCAACCACTGCTGTAGAAGGCCAGCCATCTGCCCTAAGCTTGGCAGAAAGGGCAGTATGCAAGGTGGTATATGGTGCCCCACGGCCACGGCCCCTCCTGCTCCCTGTGGGCCTGGAACTCTGGCTTTATGTGCAGAAGATGCGCAGTGTACAGAAAAGAAGGTACAAGGTACCCCCTGGGAGGGAGAAACAGAGAGGGCTTGCATACTAGATGGTAATCCAAGCCTTGGGAGGTCAAATGACTCAAATGACTAAAGTGGGTTTGGGAGATGGAAGAAAGGTGGGCCAACTGGTTTGAAGGGTAGTAATTTGGTCTTCCCAAGATGACTAAGGTAAAATGTCTACCCTGAGGTAATGGAGGTGGAGAGTGAAAGAGATGGAGCAGCACTGATTTTTGTATTGGATAAGCTGCCCTGTGGTTTGTCTCCTGGGAACAAGCCTGGTTGGTTTGGGGGAAGTCATGTCATATCACCCTGGCAATTTTCCTTTGACACTTGGAGTCAGGTTAGGATTCCCCTTCCCCTTACTTACGTTCTACCCATTCAAACTGTAGCCATGGTGGTGCTGGTTTAACCATGCCCAATCCTTAGATCTTTAGAAAACCACATTTTGTAAATTTTTTTAAAATCTATGCCTACCTAGTAGAGTTTTTTGAACCCAACTCCAATTCCAATAATTGGATCTGTTGGAAAGTTATTATCTTGCCCAGAAACCATCAATTGCTTGCATCATGTGCTCTGCATGTAAAACTGTACAACTTTTTGTTAACCAAGATTCTTATCCCTGCTTCTGCATTCTGCTAGAAGAATAATAGTAAACAGGCAAGTCCAACAGTCAGCAAAGACACAGCTCATTTAAGGACAAACAATTTTTTAATTAAAATACACTGTGAATAACCTGGGCTCACCTTGTGTAGCAAGGGGCTAATAGTCCATCTGATTGATCACCATAGTAGCCCTCTATTACCTGAGGCCCTCACTGTTTGCCTTTCTTGCTGGCAAATTAAATTTAGGAGGGAGGTAACTGAAGATGAGTACAATTGGTGGACTGGGGGCCTTGGGATAAGAACAGCTTAGCCTGACCGGGTGGTTCTGATTTACTATTTATTTTGGACCTATAAGGTGCAAAAAAAAAAATACAGAACGTTCCCAAGACC
The DNA here is from genome assembly GCF_019393635.1 of Dromiciops gliroides. NCBI lineage: Eukaryota > Metazoa > Chordata > Mammalia > Microbiotheria > Microbiotheriidae > Dromiciops > Dromiciops gliroides. The sequence continues at coordinate 431,771,181 of NC_057862.1, read as the reverse complement.
AGGTTCCTAAGTCTCCCCCACTATCTGCCACCGTTTGCATCCTTTCAGGGCAACCTGAGTTCTGTAGATCCTAATGGGAGAGGTAGTCGAGCAAAGTCATCCTGAAAAATGATTTGCAGAATGTAACTAACATCACTGCTCTTATCATGTGAGGGTATAAGTCGGCCGTTTCTAAGGCAGGGAAACAAGGAGAGGAATGTGTTACATGGGGAGAAGCAGCAGCCAAAGTTAGCACATTACTGAGCCAACGCTTCTTCAAGTGGGGAAGAAAGACAATAGCATCATGGCCCTAGATCTTAAAGAAGCCAGCTAGTCCAATCTTCTCATTTTACAGTGTGGAATCTGAAGTTATGTTACTTACTCAGTATCATACAGGTAGAAACCAGGATTCAAATCCATGTACTTTCTGATGGACTAAAGAGTTGACAAAAGCCTGGAGCGAGTCAAGGAAATCTGAGCTAGAAAGCCAACCAATTCTCCCCCTTGTCCTGCTGTTCCTCCTCCCCAGGTTATGATCAGTAGATCTCTCGTCTTACCTACCCTGGTACAGATGCACTGTGCTCTATTTACCTGTCTCTGCTTATTTCCTTCTACCTATGGACCAGGGAGGTCCCTTAGGTTCCTGAAGAGAGCCTGAAAAAATGTCATTTGGGGGCAGGGTGAATGGAGGGGATGAAGGGCCCGTGTCGGTCAAAGGAACCTAATGAGACATTCGCCATTAAAGAAACACAAGGAGTACTTTTGGCATTGTTTACCATCTTTCCTTAATGAAATTAACATTTCTTATCGGTAAAACTTACATCTCCAATAGTGGGAACTTCAGCTGGCATTCTCTGCCTCAGTGCAATAATTGGCCATAACTGCATTTTAGACAAGTCTGGAGGGAAGGGGGTGTTAACTATCCAAGGATAGTCCCGCTATGGGTATAATGACGACTAGAAAGGAAGCATCCCTCTGCTTCCCAGGGGTCATGGGGGAGGAAAACCCCAGGAAAAGGGTGCCGGAGATGGGACTCTGGGGTGGGACAGTTGTGTCACATAAAACCACAGATAATAATGACAGAGGAGGACGAAATATTTCTCCTTTTCTTTCGAGGTCTATCTGCAAAATCTCCCCTACTCTAGCTTCTTTGATGGTTCTGAAAACAGTTTGCAGAAACATAATTACATTTCCCCCTTTCCCTCTCTCCTATTCACTCATCAAAAGATTAGCTTAAGGCAAGGTCAGCGTGTACACAGCAACCAGTAATAGCCTCCAAGTCAAACAGAAATCTAGCCACTTGGAGAAAAAAAAGAGCTTTTTATTGGTCTTCCTCTCTCTCTCTCTCCTCTCCATAACTCTGCAGTCACCCCCAGCTAAGAGCTCCCTTGGGGACCAGTTACTTTTCTTTTTTTCTTTTTTTTTTGGTGAGGCAATTGGGGTTAAGTGACTTGCCCAGGGTCACACAGCTAGTAAGTGTTAAGTGTCTGAGGCCGGATTTGAACTCGGGTACCCCTGAATCCAGGGCCAGTGCTTTATCCACTGCACCATCTAGCTGCCCCTGAGCAGTTACTTTTCCATCCAAGCCAAGGCAATTTTTTTTCTGGAGTCCACGCTGGTCAGTCCTAATCTGTTCACCTCCAGAGCCACTTCCTAATTACCTCTTGGCTGTCCTATGGCCTTATGTTAGCAGCATTCAGAAAACATCTATGACTCAAAATCTTGGCTACCTCTTTTTTTTTCCTAGTGTCCACCAAGCTCTGTGTTTCTGCAACCCTCTGCCCCGTGTGTCATAGGTACCAGGCACATATGCCCTAAAAGACAGAGCAGCAGAGATGTGATCCACTCTCTGCCATTTAAAAGTTTTCTTTGATTCTGCAGCATCCCAAGCCAGTCTTCCAGTTGCCTCAAACCAATCCGGCTAAGCATCACTGCAGAAACAGATCGATTACATTAGAGACTGGACCTAAAAATGTTTGTGTATGTTGGTGTGAAAAACAGGAGGCTACATACACACACACACACACACACACACACACACACACACACACACACACACACACACACACACACACACACCCCGAGGTCTCCAGTCTTTTTTTTGACACAGGTTCAGACACCATTGCAAAGCTCTGCCCAGGGTATCTACCCTCTGAATGTGCCTCTACAACTCACATCCCTGTAGATGGAATTGTTTAGGGGATAGGCTAGTCAAAGAATAGCATTTGTCAAAATCACATCAGGGAAGATGGTGGAAGGGAATGATGAAGGACAGTAGTTTTCAAACTCAAGTAGAAACCACAAATCGACTTAGAAAGTCACAAATTAACATGTTGTATTGTACTTTTTTATTTTGTTAAACATTTCCCAATTACATTTTTTTTTTTTTTTTGCGGGGCAATGGGGGTTAAGTGACTTGCCCGGGGTCACACAGCTAGTATGTATCAAGTGTCTGAGGTCAGATTTGAACCCAGATACTCCTGAATCCAGGGCCGGTGCTTTATCTACTGCGCCACCTAGCTGCCCCCTTCCAATTACATTTTAGTTGTTTTTTTTGTTTTTGTTTTTAAGTGAGGCAATGGGGGTTAAGTGGCTTGCCGAGGGTCACACAGCTAGTAAGTATTAAGTGTCTGAGGCTGGATTTGAACTCAGGTACTCCTGACTCCAGGGTCGGTGCTCTATCCACTGCGCCACCTAGCTGCCCCCCAATTACATTTTAATCTGTTTCGGTGCATACTGTTTAAGCCACAAATTTGACACCTCTGATGAAGGACTAGTTTGGTTGTCTTACCAACCCTGAACATGAGGGATAGAAAGCAAGGTAGGAGTACATAGCCTGTCTGTCTCATACTCTCTCCCTCATACTCTCTGTTTGGAGTAGGGCCCTAATTAAAGAGAACCAGAATGTTGACTTTTCCTCTAGGTTTCAGCATCCTTTTTGGTAAAATGGGGATGAGGGGAAAAAGTTTGGAGTAAATGGTCTCTAATGTTCTACTTAATATGACCTGATGATCTTTCAGACAAAAATCACATTCCAGTAAACCCACCAAGTTCCTCTAGGCTAGAAGGAGCTTCATCTGGTCCCCCAATGTACTTGTCCCTGTGGTCTCACAACCAAGGCTAGGAGCAGGGTGAAAGAGTGGCTTCACTGCCCAGGTGGCAGATGGGACTGCAGCACAAGCAGCTTTTCCAAGAGCAGTGTCACAGCTTCCATCTGTTCTGAGTCTGGGAATGCCAAAAAGCCTGCTTATCCTGAGCTCTCCTCCCAGGGCAGGCCTGTCTTCTGGTGAAGTGATTGTCTCCCAGATGACTGTTATTGCTTCTAATGAGCACATAAGTAATGGGACCAGGCATCCAGTCCGTGGGGCTTCCAGAAATGAATTGGAACCCTGGAGCAGGGATTGGGCAGAATTTTCCCAGGATATTTGCTTTATCATGCACTAGTCAAGCCACCAATTTTCTCCTAAATAGCAAAACTGGAGCATCTGGTCATCCAATCAGCCCCCGATGACAAGCCAGCTGAATGTTCCCGTAGTTGGGAAAGGCAGGTTAGCTGCTCACTGTCCTGTTGTCCCTCTGCTCACATTGGGTCCAGCAAGTTAGGGCTGCTGGAATGAAGTCTCAAAGTAGAGTTTCACAGGTGACAAGGATGACAGCTCTCCAAGAGGAAGGCCAAGAAAGCAAGGTGGTGGTGTGAGGCCCCTGCCTCCTGGAGTTCAGCCAGAGACAGAATGAGTTTACAGAGCGGATGAGAAAGAAACAAAGGCAAGGGCAAGGCCTGTGGGTTCTTAATAAGAAGAAAGGAGATTCAACTGAGGGTTGACACAGAGCATTGTGCTGAATTCCAGCTCAGTAAACGTCTATTAAATACCAGCTCCATGCAAAGCACTGTTCGGGGTGCCCAAAACACAAAACTTCATTACAAGAATGCAGCTGCATGCAATTCTATACTTGCCTGTCCTGGAGGCTCCTTTGCAAGAGAGGCATCATAGTATAGTGGATAATGAACTAACCCCTGAGTTAGGAAGAGCTGGGTTCAAATCCTGCTTCTGACACAAACTGGAAATGTAATTGTGGGCAAATCATTTAAAATTAGCATTCTCTTAATATTAGTATCCCCATCCAACTTGATCATAAGTTACCAAGGTTACCAAGATAAAAGAAGTTCTTCATTGGAGCTCCTTATATCAATATAATCATAAGTCCTATCCAGAAAAAAAAGAAGGGGAAGTTTGGGTATGTCATCTCTTTAAATCACCTCCATGACTCCGTTCTGCCTGGGGCCATACTGAGCTAAGCGGTGTGGTGGATAAAGCACTGGGACCATAATCAGAAAGCCCTGAGTTCAAATCCAGCTTCAAACACTTACCAACTTTGCAGCCTTGGGGGGAAGTCACTTAATTTCTGTTCGCCTCAGTTTCCTCAACTGTTAAATGAGGATAACAATAATACCCATCTCCCAAGGTTGTTATAAAGATAAAATTACATCATAATTGTAAAGTATGTAGGACAGAACCTAACACATAGTAGTTAATAAATATTAAAATTAAATAATAATTTAAATTAATTGAAAGTTTAAGTGCTTAAAAATGCTTGCTTCATTCCTTTGGTGTGGTCCTATCTTTACTCAGCCACAACTGCCTAAGGAAGCCAGGAATGTTTCTGTGCTTGGAAACATGACTTCATTTTGTAGCCTGCTAGGGGTTGCTGGCAATGGGGAGTCAATGGATTTCATCCCTCAGGTCCTGTTTGTATTTAGCTGCTATTAAATGTGATTGGCTTAGGATGGTAGATTAAAGTACTCTAAGAAAGGAGCAGCTAGGTGGCATAGTGGATAAAGCACTGGCCCTGGAATCAGGAGTACCTGAGTTCAAATCCGACCTCAGACACTTGACACTTACTAGCTGTGTGACCCTGGGCAAGTCACTTAACTCCCATTGCCCCACCAATAAAAAGGAAAGAAAGTACTCTAAGAAGGGAGGACAATGTGCACTAGCTCTCAAAGTAAATGGGAATGGAGATCACAGACTTGTTCCCTGAACCTCCCGTTGCTAGAACGAGAATGTTCCCTTTGGTCCTTGGTGGAGCTACTTTTAAAATCAGTCCATGGTTGACCTCTATCACACATAAACAAGCAATTTTTGGAATTGCTTTTCCCCAGAGGTAAAACACAAGTTGAGTAGAGAGTATAGGCCCCAACCAGATCTAGGTAAATCCTTGGGAAAGATAGACGTAAGGCATGTCACCAAGGGACACTGAGAGCGCTTGAGGTGAGGCCTCCCCCTTAGTATGCCCTTAGTACCTAAAATCATAGATTTAGAACCAGAAGAAGCCTTAAAGGTCAAAGATAGACCTGCGTTTGGAGCTGGAATGAACCACAGAAGCCATCCTTGTTTGGCAGATAAGAAAATATAGTTCTACTGAAGGGAAGTGATTCACTAGTGGGCATATAGGTGATAAGCAGCAGTCAATGAATCAATAAACAAGCATTATTAAGCACTTGTGTTTCATACATTCTAAGCCAAGTGGATATAAGGAAGGGCACATATATGGACCCTGCCCTCAAGGAGTTCATATTCAAATTGGGGAAGATAAGATGTAAATAACTGTGTATATAAAAGGTATATGCAATTTTGTTGTTTAGTCATTTTTATTTTCAGTCATGTCTGACCCTTTACGATCCCTTTTGGTATATTCTTGGCAAAGGTATTAGAGTGGTTTGCCATTTCCTTCTCCAGCTCATTTTATAGATGAATAAACTGAGGCAAACAAGGTGAAGTGACTTGCCCAGCATCACATAGCCGGTGAGTGTCTGAGGTCAGATTTTAACTCAGGGAGAGAAGTCTTCCTGACTCCAGGCTTAGCACTCTATCCACTGTGCAGATGTCAATCAAACAAGAAACATTTATTAAGCATCTGTTATGCATCAGGCACTGTGCTATTCTTATTATATTCTAATGGGGAAGGCAATCTATACATAAAAAATACACATAAAGGAACCATTATAAAGTTAAATAGTTTAATATAAGTTAGTTTGGGAGGGAGGGCACTAGCAGTTGGGGAGATCAGGAAAAGCTTCATGCAAAAGACAGCTGAGGGGCAGCTAGGTGGCGCAGTGGATAGAGCACTGGCCCTGGAGTCAGGAGGACCTGTGTTCAAATACAGCCTCAGACACTTAATACTTACTAGCCATGTGACCCTGGGCAAGTCACTTAACCCCAGTTGCCTCGTCCCCCCCAAAAAAGACAGCTGAGCTGCATGCTCAAGGAAGAGGAGGACCCTGAAACCAGAGTTTCAGGCATGAGGGACAGCCAATTCAAAGGCACGGGGATGAAGTGAAGAAGAAGAAGGAAAGGGCTGGGTGGCCTGCATTGCCAAGTGTGGGAGGGGGAATAATGTCCAGGGAGACCAGAAACATAAATTAAGGCCAGCTTGTACAGGACTTTAAAAGTGAAATAGAAAAGTTTTTATTTTATTCTAGTGGCAATAGAGAGCACAGGATTTGATTGAGTAGGGGAGTCTCATGATAAGATCTGTGCTTAAAGAAAATTACATTGGCAGCAGTGTGTAGAATGGCCTGGAGTGGTGAGAGATTTAAGGCAGAGAGGTCAAGTAGGAAGCTGTTGAAATAATCTAGAAGCAAGGTGAAGAGGTCCTGAAGTAAGATGATTGCTCTGTGAGTGAAGAGAAGGGAAGGTCGAAACAGCAAGGTTTACCAACTAAGTAGACATGTGGGGTGAGGGAGACTGAAGAATTAAAAATAATGCCAAGCCTACAAAGCTGAGATACTAGAAAGATTGTGGTGCCTTTGATAGAAAAAGGGAAGTTTGATAATGAGTTCAGTTTTAAACATAATGAGTTCAAGATGTCTCTGACTCTTCAGATTCAAAAAATCTAATAGGAGATTGGTGTTTGTTGTTCAGGCATTCAATTGTCTCTGACTCTTCATGACCCCATGGACCATAGTGCACCAGGCCTTTCTATCCTCCACTATGCCTACAAGTCTGTCCAAACTCATGTCCATTGCTTCCATGACACTATCCATCCATCTCAGCCTCTACTGTCCCCTTCTCCTTTTGCCTTCAATCTTTCCCAACATTAGGGTCTTTTCCAATGAGTCCTGTCTTCTCATTATGTGGTCAAAGTGTTGAAGTTTCAGTATTTGACCTTCCAGTGAATAGTGTGCATTAATTTTTTTAAGTACTGACTGATTTGATCTCCTTGTTGTGCAAGGATCTTTCAAAAAAGTCTTCTCCAGCACCACAATTCAAAAGTCAATTATGCAGCACTCAGATTTCCTTAATAATCCAACTCTCACAGCCATCCATTGCTACTGGGAATACCATAACTTTGACTGTATGGACCTTTGTCGGCAAGGTGATGTCTCTGCTTTTCAGTATGCTGTCCAGATTTGCCATGGCTTTCCTTCCAAGAAGCAAGCATCTTTTAATTTCACAGCTGCAGTCACTGTCTGCAGTAATCTTTGAGTCCAAGAATATAAAATCTGACACTACTTCCATTTCTTCTCCATTTGCCAGGAAGTAATGGCACCTGTTGCCAAGATCTGATCCCCAACTAAAACTCAGGGGACATACTGGAAGTGGATATTAGATCTGGAAATCATCTGCATACAGATAATCATTAAACCCATGGGAATTGATGAGGTTACTGAGAGTATATAAAGAAGGGACAGAATCTTGGAAAGCACCCACAGTTAGGGGGTGGGATGTAGATGATGAGCCAGCAAAGGGGACGCTGAGAAAGAACAGTTAGATAGGTAGGTGGTGAACCTTGTAGTGTTACAAAACCAAGAGAAGAAAGTATCCAAGAAGAGAGAGTGGTCACTACTGTCAAATATAGCAGATAAGTTGAGAATGATTAGGACTAAGATAAAACCATTAGATCTGACCAATTAGAACTCATTAATAACTTTGGAGAGAGGAATTTCAATTGAGTTATTTGGTCAGAAGCCAGATTGTAAAAAGTTGAAAAATTAATGGGAGGAGAAAAAAGTGGAGGCAGATAGTGTAGATAGCTTTTTCAAGGAGATTGACAAGAAAAGTGAGGAGTGATATAAGGTGAGAGCAGCATGTAGTGAAGGGGTTTGGTTTTGTTTTTAAGGCTGAAGGAGACCTACCTAGACATGTTTGAAGGTAGTAGGGAAGTTGTAAGAGAGCGGTAGAAGATTTGAGATTTGGGGACTGATTGGGAATGGAATCTGCTGAAGAAGACAAGAGGAGATGGGGATCAAGTGCACATGCAGAGTGCTTGGCTTTGGGAAGAAGGATCCCTTCATTGTCAGAGAATGGGAGAAAGGAAAAGAGAGTAGGAGATGATGCCAAGGGGTTTTGAGATAAAAAGAATGGGAGATGACAGAGCTCATGTTAAATGGTCAAAATTTCTTCGGTAAAGAAAGAGGCCAAATCTTCTGCTGAGGGAGATCGGGGAGAAGACTGTCTGGAGGGCTTGGGGGGAAGGAGAGGGATGGTCAGGAAAGGCTTCCTGAAGAAGATGGGCTTTGAAATCAGCATGAAGAAAACCAGGAGAGCCAAAAGGCAAAGGTGAGGAGAGAGATCCTTCCAGGTTTGGAAAATAGCCACTTCAAAGACAAGGATCTGAGAGATGGAGCATCATGTCTAAGAAGTGGCCGAATTGACTGAATTGTAAAATATATGGTGGGTGCATGTGCAAAAAATATTTATAGCAGCTTTCTTGGTGATGGCAAAGAATTGGAAATCGAGGGAATGCTCATCAATTGGGGAATGGCTGAACAAGTTGTGGTATATGAATGTAATGGAATACTATTGTGCTGTAAGAAATGATGAGCAGGCAGATTTCAGAAAAACCTGGAAAAACTTAAGTGGACTGATGCTGAGTAAAGTGAGCAGAACCAGGAGAACATTGTACACAGTAACAACAACATTGTGTGATGATCAACTGTGATAGACTTGGCCCTTCTCAGCAGTGCAATGATCCAAGACAGTTCCAAAGAACTCATGATAGAAAATGTTCTCCACATCCAGAAAAAAGGAACTGTGGATTCTGAACACAGATTCAACCATACTGTTTCTACTTTCTGGCTTTTTTTTCTTTTTTGAGGTCTTTCCCTTGTGTTCTGATTCTTCTTTCACAATATGACTAATGCAGAAACCTATTTAATGTGATTGTACATATATAACCTATATCAGATTGCTTTCTATCTTGGGGAGGGGGGACGGAGGGGAGGGAGGGAGAAAAATTTGGAACTGGAAATCTTATGAAAACAAATGTTGAAAACTCTTTACATGTAACTGGAAAATAAAAAAATACTTTTATGATTTTATATGTATATATGTATGTGTATACACACACACACACACACACACACACACATATATATATATATATATATATATATATATATATACATATATATATATGGTTGGTGTGAAAGTGTAAAAAGCCTGAAAAGGTTAGAAAGATACAGGTTGTAAAGGGCTTTAAAATGCCAAACAGTGGATTTTTATATTTGAACCTGAAGGTAACAGGCAGCCACTGGATTTATTGAGTACTAGAAACAAGATCCTGGGCCAAAAGCCTTGTGAACATAATCCCTTAGGGGCTGTTGCTGTTGGGCTGATGTTTCAGTCCCTGGGGAACCCCATGCCCAGTCACTGAGTAGTTGGCCAGATCTCTGTGCCAAAGTCCTGTTTACATAATCCCTGCTGCAGCTTCCGTCAGTTTCCTTTTCCTTGGTTTCCCCAGGATGGAGGCCTCCTGCCTAGAGCTGGCCCTGGAAGGTGAGAGGCTCTGTAAATCTGGAGATTTCAAAGCAGGAGCTGCCTTCTTTGAAGCTGCAGTCCAGGTGGGGACTGAAGATCTGAAGACACTGAGTGCAATCTACAGCCAGCTGGGGAATGCCTACTTCTACCTGAAAGAGTACTCCAAGGCTCTTGAGTATCACAAGCATGACCTCACTCTGGCCAGGTAAAGCTGGGGACCCCATACGGATTTGTGATTGTGTGAATGGGATTTGTGTCACTGTGCAAATGTGAGACGATGTGATTGTGTGTGTATATATGGAACTAGACATCTGAAACTGAATGTCTCTCAGTACATGTGGCTGGGTATGTTTATCATGACAGGTGGGTAGGGGGTGTTAACTCTTAGGGCAACATGAAAAGAGAATGGATTAAAATTATTTCTCTTCCTTTACCCATATTGGAATACCCAGGTTTTTGCCCAGATGTTGATGTCCAGTAGGTACTCTCCCTTCCTCCCTGCAGAGTATTGCCTATAGACTGGCACCAACTACCTCCTACACATTGGCTACTATCTCCTAGGGTTCCATGACCATCACAACTCTCTCTAAGATGTGTCCTACTCTCCAAGGACATTTGCTGCAAGCACACACCCCTCTCCAAGATGCCACTTAACCTGGGAATCCAGTCGTCTTCTCCATCCCCTGCTGTCTTCAAATACCTTGGCTTTCCAGTCCCTCAGAACTCCAATTCCTATGATTTATTTTTGCAGTCTGCCTCACTGGAATGCACGAATGGTTGGTCATCATACCACAGATCCTCACTCCCCATCCCTGACTCATCACCCCAAAGTTATTTTCATTTAACCCACCTTACCCTTTTATAATATGCCATGGGAGATTCTGATAGTGACAGACATCATTGTCATCTGTGCTTCCTCCTCTTTCCCCTTCCCTGACTTGAACCCTTGCCACCCTGTGCTTCCTCTGGGATGTTCCACATTAATAGAGCTGTGGTATTTTTTCCAAATTCATTATTTATTTATTCTTAACATTTAAAAAAATTCTGAGTTCCAAATTCTCTCCCTCCCTCAAGTCCCTTGAGAAGTTAAGCAATACGGAATCAATTATACACATGAAATTATGCAAAACATACTTTGATATTTTGCATAGATGTTGCAAAAAAGCAAAAAAATAAAGTGAAAATATACTTCAATTTGTACTCAGAGTTCATCAGTTCTCTCTCTGAAAATGGACAGCATTTTTCATCATGAGTCCTTCAGAAATGTCAGGTCGTTGTCTGGATCAGAGCAGCTGATTCTTTCACAGTTAATCATCATTACTCTATTGCTACTACTGTGCACAGTGATCTCCTGATTCTCTTTACTTCACTTTGCATCAATTCGTATAGGTCTTCCCAAGTTTTTAGGAAATCATCCCTCTTGTCATTTCTTGCAGCACAATAACATTCCATTACAATCATATATTACAACTTGTTCAGCCATTCCCCAATTGATGAGCATCCCATTTCCAATTCTTTGCCACCATAGAAAAAGAACTTCTATGAATATTTTTGGACATATTTTCCTTTTTATGTTTTATCCCTTTAGGACACAGACCTAGTAGTGGTATTGCTGGATCAAAGGGTATAGCTCTTTGGGCATACTGACATATTGTTCTCCAGAATGGTTGGACAAGTTCACAATTTCACCAACAGTACATTAGTGTCCCTGTTTTTCCACATCCCCTCCAGCCTTTGTCATTTTCCTTTTCTGATATGTTAGCAGATCTGCAATAATTGACAAGAGGGTTATACTTTTCTTCCCTTCAGAGTCTTGCAAAGCCTGCCTCCAACCAACCCCAAAATATATACAAAGTAGTACTTGGAATTTACCTATCTGTCTATATGTTGTATTCCACCCTTCGCCAGTATGTAAGCTTCTTGAAGGGAAGAACTGTTCATATTCTATCTTTGTATACCTAGCACTTATCACAGTGCCTAGCACATAGTCTGTGTTTAATAAATGCCTTTTCCACTCATTCACTTATTTATTTACCTGGCAAATATTCATTGAGTTGAATTGAACCCTGGGCCTTCAGACTGAAAATAAAAGTCCTCTTTGGGTCTGACAAAAGGAATAAGTATTTATAAAGTATCTACTATGTGCCAGGCACTACGCTAAGTACTTTACAAATACAACCTCATTTGATCTTCACAACAGCCTTGCAAGATAGATGCTATTGGGGCGGCTAGGTGGCGCAGTGGATAAAGCACCGGATAAAGCACCGGCCCTGGATTCAGGAGTACCTGAGTTCAAATCTGGCCTCAGACACTTGACACTTACTAGCTGTGTGACCCTGGGCAAATCACTTAACCCCCATTGCCCTGCAAAAAAAAAAAAAAAGATAGATGCTATTATTATCCTTATTTTTATAATTGAAGAATCCAAGGCAATCAGGTTATATGAATTGCTCAGGGTCCTACAGCTTATAAGTGTCTGAGGTTGGAAAGATTGAAAGAAGACATGAGTGACATCTTTTAAATCATAGAAGAGGGGGAAGCTAGGTGGTGCAATGGATAAAGCACCGGCCCTGGATTCAGGAGTACCTGGGTTCAAATCCGGCCTCAGACACTTGACATTTACTAGCTGTGTGACCCTGGGCAAGTCACTTAACCCCCATTGCCCCACAAAAAAAAAAAAGAAGAAGAGGGGGCAGCTAGGTGGTGCAGTGGATAAAGCACCAGCCCTGGATTCAGGAGGACCTGAGTTCAAATCCGGCCTCAGACACTTGACAGTTACAAGCTGTGTGACCCTGGGCAAGTCACTTAACCCTCACTGCCCTGCAAAAAAACAAACAAACAAAATAAATCATAGAAGATAGGGATAAGGAGAAAGAGGATTTACTAGAACTAAGGGTCCCTCTTAGAGAGCCCCTAAAGAGGTAGTTTGGGGATGAGTTGGTTCATCTAGCAAGGCTTTATGAAACTTGTTTCCCTAGAGGTCAGAGAATTTAGTTGCCTTAAAAGGCTTCAGGTGGGAGTTCTGGTTGGAGAGAGGCTCCTGCTTTAGATAAATGGTGTTTAAACATTAATTTATAGCTTTAGCTTGCCAACAGGCATGAATCTTCTTGTAGAAACAACATCATGTTTCCCTATGGGAATCCCCCTGCCCCCCACTCAGTCTTTGGTTTGCTAAGCCTCTGAGAGCATCACAATCTGCTAAAGCCTGAATTCTTTGCACAGACACACCAGGTGGTGTCTGAACTGTGTCCTCAAGACATTCAGACACTGGTCACCAGAATTACAGGCTTTTAGCTGCCTGATAGGCCTAGGTGTGAGTTCAAGAAGAACAAGAAGGTGGTCCCTTTTAGGACCAAAATCACAGCTTCTATATCAGGATGACTGAGGGGATGAGCTACAGTGCTCAGGGCCTGTGTGGGGGAGGAGAGGAGGAGGTCATCTGAGCCTGAAGGCCCCAACTTCTGCTCTCTATCCTTCCTGCTGAGCTAATCTTTTGCCTTCCCACCTCCATTCCCCCAGGACTATCGGGGACCGCATTGGGGAAGCCAAGGCCAGTGGTAACCTGGGCAATACCCTCAAAATCTTGGGCCGCTTTGAGGAAGCTGTTGTCTGCTGCCAGAGACATCTGGACATTTCCCAGGAGCAGGGTGACAAGGTAAGAGCCCAAAGGTGGAATTCTTCCAGAGGATGGATCTTTTCCAGAAGCCTTCTATATCCAGGTCTCTCTTCCCATCCCTATCTCCCCAGACTATACTACCCCTCTCCATCCAAAGTGACCACTTTTGGTGATCCTTCTTTCCTGACCCAGTCTATATCCAAACCAATGGAGAGGCAACATTTCATTCACAAACCCAGAGGTGTTACTTTGTTCAAAGCCCAATCATCTGTATCATTGGAAGAGATTGAAAGGGAGTATAGATATGTCTAATCCAAAAATTTGGATAATTTCTTTAAAATCCCTTTTAGCTTAAGAATACAGCTACAGGCTCAACATCTGAATACGGGTGTGTCACACTCTCAGATTTCACAAACTTTCAGCCTTAAAGAATGAAGGCACAGGGGGCAGCTAGGTGGCACAGTGGATAGAGCACCGGCTCTGGATTCAGAAGGACCTGAGTTCAAATCTGGCTTCAGACACTTGACACTTACTAGCTGTATGACTTTGGGCAAGTCACTTAACCCCAGTTGCCTCACCAAAAAAAAAAAAAAAGTACGAAGGCACATTGTGAAGAGCGATCACAGGAATCAGTCCCCAGCTTCCTCATTCTGCCCCCTCCCCTCCTCTCTACCATTCAGTCCTTGCAAAGGACTGACGGCATCACTTCTACTACACCAAAATTAACTAAGCTCCTAATGTGTGCTGGGAGCTACAGAGACCAAGACCAAAAAGAAACGGTTCCTACTCTCAAGGAGTTGATGTTCTATCAGGGGGAATTAACTCGTGGCCAGATAAAAAAGCAGCAATCCTAGCAGAATTTCCTGCTTTCCCTTTCAGTTTCCTTAGGTTCCTGAATCATACCTTCTCTGGAATCAGGGGAAATTTGGTTTCAAAGGCCTTATTCCCAGCTCCTGCTGGGCTAGGTAAAAAAGTGAAGAGAGATGGCCAGCCCAGGACTTAAGCAAAATAGGGCAAGAAAGTTAAGAATAATATAAAAACCCAACTTACTATTTTATGTATAATCAATACCAGGCTGTGTTAAATTATTCTGGTACAAAATTCCAGGTCAGACCACAAGTATCTCATTTTTTATAATGTATTAGACTTAATTATATAGTCTGCCTTATTCTAAAAAATGCTTTTTTGAGAGGAGGATCTCGGGAGTGTGAAATAGGTAGTTCCTTACTTGCGGGAAGGTGTTTTTTCTAAATGGTTTGTACCTCTACAGGTGGGGGAAGCAAGAGCCCTGTACAACATCGGTAATGTGTATCATGCCAAGGGGAAGCAGCTGTCCTGGAACTCTGCCCAGGACCCTGGCCACCTGCCCCTGGATGTCAGGGAGACATTGCAGAAAGCTTCAGAATTCTATGAGTGAGTAGCCGCTAGGGATACACCACATCAGCTCCAGCCAGTGCGTGGCTACCTTTCTCCCCTCTAAGTCTCCTTTCTGGCTCACAACTTTTTGTGGGAGGTAGCTTGGGAGCTGGGTCAATAAGAGAAGCTCCCCTCTGAAGAGGGAAGGGTAGGCCACTGGCTTTCAACACTGTGAGCAGGAATGATTACTCAAATGGACTCTTGGGATCCCACAGGCGGAACCTGTCTCTGGTGAAGGAGCTGGGAGATCGGGCTGCCCAGGGCCGGGCCTATGGGAATCTTGGCAACACCCAGTACCTCTTGGGAAATTTTAGTGAAGCCATCACCTTTCACAAGGAGGTAAGTGATTATCCCTGGGGCCTTTTTCCTTCTTTCTGGGGTCAAGTGTGTCTCTCCTGAAGCATGAAATTGCTTAAGAAGCAACCTCAGCTTTTTCCTCTGTAAAAAAGGGGAAGGCCTGAAGGAAGGAATTTATTCGTGGTAACAGCCAGTTAGGGGCAACTAGGTGGTGCAGTGGATAGAGTGCCAGGCCTGGAGTCAGGGCCCAGATGTGCAGTCAAACTACTTAGCCCCAAGTTTTAAAAAATAAACTCTGGGGGCAGCTAGGTGGCGCAGTGGATAAAGCACTGGCCTTGGATTCAGGAGGACCTGAGTTCAAATCTGGCCTCAGACATGTGACACTTACTAGCTGTGTGACCCTGGACAAGTCACTTAACCCTGTTTGCCTCAGTTTCCTCATCTGTAAAAATGAGCTGGAAAAGGAAATAGCCAACTACTCCAGTATCTCTGCCAAGAAAACCCTCAATAGGGTCACAAAGAGTCAGTCGTGACTGAATAAAACAACTGAACAACACAGCCAGTTAGTGGTAAAGTCAAGACTGGATTCCAGGTCTCCCAATGTAGTGTTCTTTTGATAAGTACCAATGCTCTCTCCCATCTTCCCCGCACACACACATACTCACACTTACATTGCACATATGCACACACACGCCCTCCAGATTGTCCTGTGTGGGGCTGTCTCCAAAGAGAAGCAAAGAACTAAATAAGACACAGAATTCCAATTCTCTTATACATAATGGATATAATTTGGACATGTTGAGTCAGGAGATGTCTATGGAACATCTAATTCAAAATATCCAATAGGCAATTTGTGATGTGGGACTGGAGTTTAGGAGAGAGACTGGGACTGAATATATAGACATTCGTGAATCATGTGCATAGAGATACCAAAATCAGGGGAGCTGATGAAGTCACTGTTTGAGAGACTGTAAAGAGCAAAAAGAGGGACCAGGACAGAGGACTGCCTTGGGGTATACCTACTTTTAAATGTGGAGGGGACTCCCTGTTAATGATTAGGACCAAATGTGATAATATATATAAAGCACTTTGCAAACCTTTAAGGGCCATGTAAATGCTAACTATAATTCTCTTACCACCTCTGCTTCCCTATCCCTTCAGATACACTGACTGAGTTGTACTCATCCTCCCAGCTCCGAAGCTCTTCCCATGCCTCCAAAGTGGCTAGGTGACATAGTAGATAGGATGCTGAACCTGGATTCGGGAAGCCCTGAGTTCAAATCCCGATTCAGACACTTACTACCTGTGTGACCCTGGGCAAATTACTTAATGTGTCTGTTTCCTCCTCAGTATAAAGAGATAATAATAGCACCTACTTCCCAGGCTCATTGTCAT
Organism: Dromiciops gliroides; assembly: GCF_019393635.1. Taxonomy (NCBI): domain Eukaryota; kingdom Metazoa; phylum Chordata; class Mammalia; order Microbiotheria; family Microbiotheriidae; genus Dromiciops; species Dromiciops gliroides. The sequence goes on along the minus strand of NC_057862.1, from coordinate 431,754,717 downwards.
GGATAATATGAGATATTTGAAAAGTGTTTTACAAACCTTAAAGTGGTATATAAATGCTGGCTAGCATCATTATTAAAATGGTATATTCCTTATCTTGATTGGAGGAGAATAGTGACAAAGACAATGCAGAAACAGTAGATGATGAGAAACAGCATAAGTGAGCTATACATAATGGAGAACTTCAGTTTCATATCCAACCTTTTTTCTGTACTACTACATATGTGGAAATGCCCATTTTATTTGCTGTTTATTGAGTTCAGAATAATAGTAGAGAAAAAAAGAAATCAGTGGGTAATCCACAGCTAGAAATTCCAGTTAATTTGGAAGTTCATTTAGTGATTAATTATTTTATAGACAAATTTAACCCAATTTAAAAAAAAAAGTTTACCTTTCCAGAGTACAAGGTGCTTGTCGCTAGGTAGAAGAATTATCTACCTATGGTAGATGATGGAGAGGATCTTAGTTGCTCCTGGAGGCCCTAATTGGGAATGGCGCCTCCCCTCAGCCCACCCCCAACCCCATTTGTTGGTTTTCAGTAGCAGGATTTATGAGAAACAATGCCTACTCTACGAATACTCATTCATTACTTTTCCTCTATAAGCTCTGTGTATGGATCTTTGTTTTTCAGAGACTTGCCATTGCTAAGGAATTTGGAGACAAAGCAGCCGAAAGGAGAGCCTACAGTAACCTAGGGAATGCCCACATCTTCCTGGGGCGATTTGATGTCTCAGCAGAGTATTACAAGTAAGTGATCTTCCTTGGGGCAGTCTGGCTCTCAGGAGGCTGGAGCTAAGACCGTCCCTAATGTGGCATTTGATTCCCTGGGGACTCAAATTTGAAGGCCAAATCATTTGAGGAGATGTCATCTGTTCTGGGCCTCAAGGGGATTTTCAAGGATTTCCTCAAGGTCTTAGAAAGAATACCTTGATCTGAAAGAATATAGTTGTTGTTCAATCATTTCAGTGCCTCTACTCTTTGTGATCCCTTTTGGGATTTTCTTGGCAAAAGCAATGGAATAGGGGCAGCTAGGTGGTGCAGTGGATAGAGCACCAGCCCTGGAGTCAGGAGTACCTGAGTTCAAATCTGACCTCAGACACTTAACACTTACTAGCTGTGTGACCCTGGGCAAGTCATTTAACCCCAATTGCCTCACTAATTAAAAAAAAAACTAAAACAAAACAAAACAATGGAATAGTTTGCCATTTCTTTCTCTAGCTCATTTTACATATGAGGACATTGAGGCAAACAGTGTTAAGTGACTTGCCCAGGGTCACATAGCTAGTAAGTGTCTGAGGCTGAATTTGAATTTAAGTCTTCCTGATTCCAGGCCTTATCTACTATATCACTGTCTCCTGAATGTCCCATAGACAACTTAAACTCAACATAGCCAAAACATAGTTCATTATCTTTCTCCAAAAACCCACCCCTTTCCACACTTTTTTGTTACTGGTAAGGGCATCACCATCCTCTATCTACTCTATCCACTGAGCCACCTGGGTGCCCAAGATATCTAAAGAGGAGACTTTGATAGACTAATGTTTAGGTAAATCAATTAATCACAAGTAATTATTAAGCACTTACTATCTGCCTGGCACTGTGCTAAACAATGGGGGTACAAGACAAAAGGGAAACCCCTGCCCTCAAGGAGCTTACTCTCAATTTAGGAACCCACAAAGGGAATGAGATGTCCTTGGGAGATCAAAATATGGGACAAAGTTTCCAGGGGCCCAGGGCGCTGCTCTTCTTTCCCCTACCTCTCTCCCATATGTAGCCAAAAGGTCCACAGAAAAGGGTCCCAGTCTTTATTTAGGACAGTGACAGATATCACAGGATGATAGATTTAGAGATGGAAAGGACCTTGGACGTCATCTGGACCAACTCCCTCATTTTATAGATGAGGAAACTGAGGCTTAGAGAGGGTAACTGGCTTACCAAATTTGATGGCCTTTTCCCATCTTTATCCCCCTTGACCTCTATACAGCTTTTGACAGTGTCGGCTGCCCTGTCTTCCTCCTTGGCTTTCCATGGCACTGGGCTCTTCTGCTTCTCCTCCTCCCTGTCTAACCATTCCTTCTCAGTTTCCTTTGCTTATTCATCATCCAAGCCACTCACAAATAGTAGGTGAAGGCTCTGTCCCGGGTGGTCTTCTCTTTGCTCTCTATAGTCTTTGACTTGGTGATATTAACTCCCCTGGGTTTAATTGTCATCTCTATGCACATGATTTCCAGATCTGTGTATCCAGCCCTAGCCTCTCTTCTAAGCTCCAGTCTCATGTCACAAACTTCTTATTGGACATTTTGAACTAGATGTCCTCTTTGTTGTGTCCATTCAGTTGTGTCCAACTCTTTGTGCTGTCCAGGAGGTTTTCTTGGCAAAGATATTCGAGTGGTTAGCCATTTCCTTCTCCAGTTAAGTGACTTGCCCAGGGTCACACAACTAGTGAGTGTCTGAAGCCAGATTTGAACTTACATCTTTCCCGACTCCAGGTGCTAAGCACTACACCACCTAGCTGTCTCCTGAATATCCCATAGGCAATTTAAGCTCAACATGGTCAAAGCATAGTTCATTATCTTTCTCCAAGAACCCACCCCTTTCCCCATACTTCCCTGTTACTGTTAAGGGCATCACCATCCTCCCAGTCGCACATGTTCACAACTTGAGTGCCATCCTTAGCTCTTCACTCTTGCCCCATATATCCAACCAATTGTCAAATTTTATAGTGTTTCCTCAATATTTCTCATATGTCTCCCTCATCTCCACTCACCCAACAACCATCCTAGTTCAGGTACTCATCACCTGACACCTGGACTATTGCAATATCCTCCTTTTTGGTTATGAAGGTGATTTTCCTGAGCATAGGAAAATGATTGTCACCCTTCTACTCATTAAATTCCAGTGGCTCACTTCTACCTCCAGGATCAAATATATTAACTCTGTTTCATATTTAAACCCTTTTGTAATGTGGGCCCTTCCTACCATTCCAGTCTTTTTATATTTTATTCCCCTTTGAATCCAGCCTCCTCCATAGCCATCTTTCCTCTCTGTGGTTTTGCAGTAGTGGTCCCCACTGCCTGGAATGCACTAACTCCTCACCTCTGACTCTTGGAATTCCTGGTTTCCTTCAAGTCTCAATTCAAGTGCCACCAATGTGAAGCCTTTCCTGATCCCCACCCCCTCCAGCTCCTAGTGCCCTCCCTCCCCAAACTACCTCAGACAAGCCCCTACATCCCTCTGTTCCCAGTCTTTTCAATGACTGTCCTCCGTACCTGGAATGCTCTTCCTCCTCATCCCTGCCTCCTGGCTTCTTTCAAATTCTGCCTAAAATCCCACCTTCTACAGGAACCTTTTCCTAATCCCACTTAATTCTAGTGACTTTTCTCTGTTGATTATTTGCAATTTATCCTTTATATAGTTTGTTTGAGTATGATTTCAAATCTGGCATCATTTTTTTATTTCATAGGACAGTGTAGGGGAAGTACTTTGGTTTTGTTTTTTGTTTTTTTGGTGAGGCAATTGGGATTAAGTGACTTGCCCAGGGTCACACAGCTAGTAAGTGTTAAGTGTCTGAGGCTGGATTTGAACTCAGGTCCTCCTGAATCCAGGGCCAGTGCTCTATCCACTGTGCCACCCAGCTGCCCCTATATAGTTTGTTTGAACAAAAATTGTTTGCATGTTGTTTACAAACACACACACACACACACACACACACACACACACACACACACTAAACTGTGAACCCAGATCAAACACTTTCACCTTTCTTTGGATCCCCAACTGTTAGCTCACTGCCTGGCACATAGTGAGTGTTTAATAAATGTTTATTGACTAAGAGAGGGAAGCAAACTCAGAGGTCTTCATCCTCTGGGGAAAGCTTCTGAAACAGTCAGGAATAATCTTGATGCTTACTCCTCATCCCTATCCTCTCCTCCCCCAAACCTTTTCTACAGGGGAACTTTTTGGGAGGCAGAGTGGAAGAAGATCTCTGCAGGAAACCAAACAAGTTGTTTGCCTCCTGGTGGCCATACTAAGAAGTGTAGGAGATGACAATGCCCCAAGTGTTCACCCAAGGAAGATAAAATCCCCTGAAATACTGCTTTAAGGGGCTACCAGAAAGGATGCTGGGCAGTGCTCATTACATTTCCCTTTGAAGGAAACTCCAATAGTTCATATGGTTTGTTTTTTTCTTAAACCCCCAATCCAGGCCACATCTGCAGCCCTCACTATACCCCTAAACCTGACCATAGCCCTATCTTTAACATATCAATGACCCAGAACATGTTCCCAATTCTGAATACACTGGCTGTCTTGACAATGACCCTATTCCAAGCATGGCCTCACCCACCCACCTACCTACCTCTACAGTTTTTGCTTTGGGATGAGAATTGAGTGAGCAGAGGAGACTAGGGAGAAACCTCCCTCCTACAAAACAGAACTAGGTCATGATGGATGAACCCTGGCCTTTTTGTCATTCAGCCTGTTCTCCATCCAGTTCTCATGCAGTCTTGGTCGTATCACCAACTAGCTCCATGAGGTGCTCTGGATCACAATTTTCCCATATGTATCACAACTTAGATCTAGTGCTGGATCAGTCCTTAGAGGCCATCTAGAAGGCCAACCCCTTCATTTTACAGAGAAGGAAACTGAAGCCAAAGGAGGTTGAGTGACTTACCCAAGGTCACATAGGTATCAGAGGAATGAGAGGAGAGGATTCAGTTTGACACTCTCCAACGTCCCTCATAGTTCTAACATTCTGCGATTGTTTTCTAGCTGTCCCAGACCCCTTTCCTGGCAGCCTGGCCCGATGGGAAAAATCTTTTTGTCTTAAATGCAGAAAGACCCTCCAGCTGTCCCGACAACTGAAGGACCAGGCTGTGGAGGCCCAGGCCTGCTACAGTCTTGGCAACACCTATACACTTCTGCAGGACTACGAGAGAGCTGTCGAGTACCACCTGCGACACCTGCTCATCGCCCAGGAACTAGGGGATAGGTAGATATCCTCAAGCTCAGGCTGCCCTCATAGACGGCCTAGGGCCCTGCACTGTCAGACTTAGGTTGGGGAGGGGACACGGGGGGAGAAGAGGATGGAGAGGAAGGACCTGGGCTGAGGGCAAGAGTTGATAACCATAAAAAAGAGAAGATGGCCAGGGAAGGACTACATACAGTATATATGGTGTGTGGGGGGAGGTGGGTAGGGGTGAGTGTATATAATGTGACTAGGAAGTTGATCATCAGACAGATTTTAAGTTTCTGGAGGACAAGGGGCTGATGAGTCCTGTCAAAGACCTCCAGCAGCACTCCCCATGGGGTCAGCCCTATATAATCTCTGAAGCCCAAGGTTTCATCCCTAACTCTTCTCAGTCCTGTGCCCCCCCAACCCCTGATGCTCTAGGCCTCTGCCCGAGGAGGAAAAAGGATAGTAATTGCCGCAGAACTGTGAGTTCTGTCCTGCCACTAGATGGAGCAACAACATCAAACTTGTAAAGAAGGGACAAGAGAGATTTGGGCGAGCTGCTGCTCCAGTGCCAGGGGAACTCCTGATATGAAGGGAGGAGTCCTGGAACTTCGCTTTTCCCAGTCTCAATTGGAAGACACCTTAGGAGGTGGAGCATGAGGAAATGAAGGCTCTCTAAGGCCAGAACCATTTGACTGGGCCAGACTTTGGGTCAGACCTATTTAACTGGGCACTTAACTCACATAGGCGAGATGATTTCCCTAAGCAATCTAGCTGACCAAACAGTGTATACTGGCCCATGCCACAGTCATACATTAATTCATTCGCTCTATTCATATTTGAGCACCATTTATGTGAAAGAACCTAACCAGCCAAACAATGTCCCTGTTTTAAAGGAGAATGCCCACTAGAGTTGTGGATGGGGCTGCCCTTGGAGAACTTGGCCTTGTGGTAGGTCTCCTAGGGTGGGTAAAATGGCATGAACCTTAACCCCAGCTGACTATAGAGAAAATACTCTAACTGTGCAGTCTTCCTCCTGACTGAAGGATGCTCCCCTGATCTCACTACTTGGTGATGTCAGAACTGTTATTTTTTTTTATTACATGGGGAGATTTTGAAGACAAGGCGGGGTAGAGGATTTAAAAATAGACCCTGCCATACAGAAGTCCCTTTTAGCTTGGTCTTGGTCAGCATCAGATGTTGTTTGCTGTGGGTTAAGGGAAGAAGGTGATGCAAGATCACAGTGCTTAGACCATTAGCTTCCCTCCTCTCTCACTGTGGAATGAATGGGTCTTGATGTTTCCCCTTTGGCAGAGTGGGTGAGGGCCGAGCCTGCTGGAGTCTGGGAAATGCTTATGTGTCCCTGGGAAGTCATGAACAAGCGATGACCTTTGCCAAGAAGCATCTCGAGATCTCCCATGAGGTGAGATGAGTCCCTCCCCTCCAAAGATGTTTGGTTTGCAAATCAGTCCTGCTGGTGAGCTTCTGAGGCGTTCTGGGTAGACTTTGGAAGTCCCTAATCAATTATTTTTCTTTAAGTATATTTTAAATCCTCAAGCTTCAGGGAGAATAGGGTTGTGGGGATTAGATGATCTTAAAGGATCCTTTTCAGCTTTAAAATTCTAGGATCTAGGACCTAGATGAGTGCCTGAAGGATAAACTTGAAATTCCTTTGGTCTAGCTCTCAGAGGGAATAATAGAGCCCTGGGCTTGAAGTTAGGAAAACTGGGTTAAGTTCCAGCACTGATGTATATAACTGTAGGAACCTAAGCAAACTCATTTAGTGGCAAGTTCACTGCATTTGAAGTCAGAAAAACTGGGTTTCAAATTCTACTTTAGATATTTACGAGCTGTGTGACCCTTGGCCAAGTCATTTAAACTTCCTGTGCCTTGGTTTCCCCCTCTGTAAAATGAAGAGGTTGGGTTCAATGATCTCTGAAGTCCTTTCAGGTTCTAAATCTATGACTCTGTGACCTCTGGGATCCCTAATCACCTCATTTGAAAAAATTGGGACAGGAATATTTGTATTACCTGCCCCGCTCCTTTTTAAGCTCACATTTATTATAAAGCACTTTAAGGTTTGCAAAGTGCTTTACAAACATTTTCTCATTCAGTTCTCACAATAACCCTGTGAGGAAAATGCTACTGTTATCCCCATTTTAAATCTGAGTAAACTGAGACAAAGAGAAATTACCTTACTTTCTCAGAATCACATAGCCAACAAGTGTTTGAGGCAAGATTTGAACCCAGGTCTTCAGACTCTTGTACCTCCCCAGTATAGTGAGAGGGAAAGCACTTCATAACTCTTAAATTTAAATATAAATGTGAACTACCAGTACAGTCTGCCTCCTCTCCCACCCCCCACCAATCCCACATCCATTGGTTCCTTCCCACTAAGCCTCTACACCAACTGGGAAGGTTGTCCCCACAGCCTCCAGCCCCCACACAACCACATATTCCCTTTTAGCTCTCATGCTCCCCCCCTCACCTGAAATGCCCCCCCAAATCCCTTGTGACTATCTAATCTTACCCACTGTTCAAGGCCCGTCTCAACTATTGCCTCCTCTGGGAAACCTCCCCTTACTACCAAAGGCTGAATAAGTTTTCCATTTTTCTGAATTCCCCTAGCACTTAATGTCTATGTTTCTCACTTGGCACTTAACATAGACTTCCTTGTGCTTTTAGTTAATTTTTTATTTGTATGTGCTTTATCTCCCTGACTGGACGAAGATTCATGAGACCCTGTCTCAATTGTTTCTATATTCCCCATGGTACCTACCACAGAACTTGGCACACAGTAGTATTGGCATCAGTAAAGATTAGCTGATGATGATGACTGATTCCCTGCTCTTTGACCCTTCTCTCCTTATTCTGGCCACCAGTAATCCTCTGGGAGGACAAAGAAAGAAAATTGGTAAAGGGATGGAGGTCAGGGTATGAGTAAAGTGTGTCCTAGAGCAGGGATTTGTAACTTTTTTGCCACATAAAGCAGTTTGGATGCCTGGTGAACCCTATTGAGCCCTTCTCAGAAAAATGTTTTTAGCACAAAATAAAATAGCTAGGATTATGAAGGAACCTAATTATATTGAAATACAGGCATCCAGGGCAGCTAGGTGGGGCAGTGGATAAAGCACTGGCCCTGGATTCAGGAGTACCTGAGTTCAAATCTGGCCTCAGACACTTGACACTAGCTGTGTGACCCTGGGCAAGTCACTTAACCCCCATTGCCCTGCAAAATAATAATAATAATAATAATAATAATAATAATAATAATAATAATAATAATAAATGAAATACAGGGATCCAAATATTTTTTAAAAATAAGTTCATGAACCGCTGGTCAAGAGCTCTTGGCCTAGAAGATGAGAGAGTGCTCTTGGTTAGGATGGCAAGGCCTGGTGGTGACTGAATGGAGCTCAGTCCTTTGACATTTGTCTACAGAACTGAGTGGTTTTCATTCCCAGACAGTTTAGAGCCCCAGGCATCTTGGATCTTGCTATGTTCTGCAGAGAGCAGGGCTTTTTGTAGAGGAAAAGGGAGGGAGGCAGGGGAGATGTGAGGAAGAAGGCACTCAACCATGAGAGAAATCACATTGTGCCTAGAAGTCCTGCTCAGTAACTGTGTGGGCCTTTGTGCTTCTGTTGATTGGCAGGAATGGGAACCCTTCCCCCCCTCTCCCCAATGCAGCAAGGGTAATGATCCCCTGGACTGGGCTGGGCTGTCTTCTCTCTCCTTCACTGAGGAAGCACACTAACTCCTCAGCTCTGAGCTTGGAAAGCTGCCTGTTTAGTTCCAAGCTTCCAGCCGGAGGCCAAGCCTGGGAGAAGCACAACCGAGCTTTCTTAAAGAGGGGATGGCAACAATGCCAGGGCTGTCTGCCGCTTCCCCAGCTTGGGGGAAGGGAGTCGGGGAGTCAGGGAAGGACCTTGGAAGCTTGCAGGTGCTACTTGGGGACATTATAAGGATAGACTCCCCCCAAAGCTTATCACCCTCCAAACCCCCCAGTGCCAGGAAAAAAGAGAACCAGAATGAGGGCAGCTGTAATCAGTTCATCAGCATGTATCTGTTGTCCCCATCCTCACAAAATCACAGCTCCTTGATATGCTGACATATTTATTGTTCCTCTTGTGTATGGCTACCACTGTACTTGGTACAGGGAAGAATGAGAAAGGAATATTAGGAATCAGTGGGGGATGAGGAGCAATGAAGGGGAATTTGAACTGGGTGGGAACCCTTGAAGGGTGAACTCGACAACAGTATATCTGTTTGTCCCCCTCTCTTCTCAAGCTAGTATCCAAAAGGCCTAGGCTGCCTTACCGCTGTGTGTCTTTGGGCTTTTTTCCTACCTTCTCTGGGCCCCAGTTAAATATATGACCTCTTAGTGGGTTAGGAAGCAGGAAGGGGAAGGAGTTAGGAAGCTAAGGAATTTTACTTCAGACTGATAAGGCCTTGGTAAGAAGAGCCCAAATGCTGAGCAAAATGTTGACACCCTCCTTGTCTCATCTCCTAGGTCAGGGTATCAGAATAGCATTCTCTAATCGAGAAAAAGTCAAGGGCAGCAGAGTGGCCTCCGAGAGTTTCCCATTCTTCCTTTTTTCTTTTCTTTTCTTTTTTTTTTTTTTTGGGGCAGGGCAATGAGAGTTAAGTGACTTGCCCAGGGTCATCCAGCTAGTGTCAGGTCCTCCTGAATCCTGGCCTGGTGCTTTATCCACTGTGCCACCTAGCTGCCTCCTTCCCATTCATTTCTAAGACAAACTGGAATTTCAATGTGACACTATTAGGGAACAAAATTCATCATTATGTAAATACTCTACTCTCCAAAGGACTTTATTAAATTATAGCTTTCTCTATAGAGAGGTCCTTGAAAAGAATCAAAAGATACTAATTAACAATATTTTTAAAAATAGTGATAAGCATCATGCCTAATGTTTGTCCAGCACCCTGTTGAGTGGTGTCAAACCTAAATGGAAAGGGAACTTTGTGGGCTAAGGATTCTTGTGGGCTGCACATTGACTTAGAAAACCACACATTAACTTTATGTTCTATTGTATTTTTATTTATTTTGTTAAATATTTCCCAATTACATTTTTTGGTGGGGCAATTGGGGTTAAGTGACTTGCCCAGGGTTACACAGCTAGTGAGTGTCAAGTGTCTGAGGCCAGATTTGAACTCAGGACCTCCTGAATCCAGGGCCAGTGCTCTATCCACTGCGCCACCTAGCTGCGCCCCCCAATTACATTTTAATCTGGTTTGTGTTTGACATCTCTGCTTTGGAGTTTCCAAAGGAGCCCCACATGTATCTCCAGTCCTTAGCACAGCACATAGCAACTAGCTCATACTTAATAAATGCTTGTTGACTGACTGACATCCATTATGTTATTTGGTCCTCACTACCTTGTGGAGCAGACTCATCAATATAAAAGGATAGAACTGGAGGGAATCTTAGAGATCATCTAGCCCAGCCCCCTTATTCTATGGAAGACTGAGGGGCAGAGAGGGGAAGTTCATGCAAAACCTAAGTAGCCAGAGGGCAGCTAGGTGGCGCAGTGGATAGAGCACCAGCCTTGGGTTCAGGAGGACCTGAGTTCAAATCTGGCCTCAAACACTTGACACTTACTAGCTGTGTGACCCTGGGCAAGTCACTTAACCCTCATTGCCTTGCAAAAAAAAAAACCCCAAAACCAAAAAAACCTAAGTAGCCAAATCAGAATTAGAATCCAGGTTCCTTGGGGCCCTAGGTGACGCAGTGGATAGAGCATCGGTCCTGGATTCAGGAGGACCTGAGTTCAAATCTGGCCTCAGACACTTGACACTTACTAGCTGTGTGACCCTGGGCAAGTCACTTAACCCCAATTGCCTCACCAAAAAAAAAAAAAAAAAGAATCCAGGTTCCTTGACTCAAAGTACAATGCTGATTCCCAGTCCAGAGCTCTTTTAATTCTATTCAACGAGCATTTGTCAGTCTCCTATTTTATGCTAGATGCTGGGAATATGAAGACAAAAATGAAACTAACCCCAAGAGGCTTACAGTCTACTTGGGGGGAGCAATATAAGGACACAAATATCTATTGCCAAAAAAAGTCAAAGTACACCATGATTCAATCCTAACTTTCTATAATTTTTACATCCTGTCACATCCTGCTGTTTAACAATCTCTTTCCTTGATCCTGTAGCCTACCCCCTCAAATATTCACTCAGTCCTCCCATCTTCCTTTGTCTCCTTCCCTCCCTTGTGACTCTGCCCTTTTTTCTGTGCCACCCCCACCTCCTAGAAACAGCCTTGCAATTCCACATCATGTCACCTTTCTAAACCCCATCTAGTCTAAAAATTTCCCAGTGCCTACCCCTGACCCCACCTCCCCAACCCACTGCATTGTGATTGCTGTATTCAGCATCAACATCAGCAGGTTCTGGGTGCCATGCGCCAAGCTAGGGAGCAGGCATCAGTAATAACTGCCCCTGAGCCTGGGCTGGATGGTACAGAAGGAAGAGGCAAAGAAGTTCTCCCAGGAACTCTTAGAGACCCCAGTCAACGGGTCTAGTGATAACAAGTAATGGAATTTTATTTTATTTATTTATTTATTTATTTATTTTGTGGGGCAATGAGGGTTAATAAGTGACTTGCCCAGGTTCACACAGCTAGTAAGTGTCAAGTGTTTGAGGCTGGATTTAAACTCAGGTTCTCTTGAATCCAGGGCCAGTGCTCTATCCACTGCGCCACCTAGCTGGCCCAAGTAATAGAAATTTTAGGGACATCAAGAAGCCCACCTCCCACAAAATAACTAGATGATGCCTGAAATGGCAAACATTAGGGCTTCATTCCTTTGTCTTAAGACAAAGAGGAATACTTGAATTCAAATCTGACCTCAGATACTCACAAGCTGTGTGAATCTGGGCAAAGCGATTAACCTCTGTCTGCCTCAGTGTTCTCCCTGGGTCATTGAAACACTTTGCAAACCTTAAAGCACTATATAAATGCTAGCACTATGATTAAATGCATAAAATAAAATGCACAGAATTACAAAGGAAACTAATTATGTTGGAACACAGTTATCAAATGGGAAAAAAAACAACAAGGTCACAGACCCCAGGTGAAGAACCCTTGCTGTATAGGGAGTTCTAGGTGCCTGTTTCTGCCATCCTAACATGCACACCTTTCCCTCCACCCTGGTGTTCGTTCTGCAGATTGGAGATAGGAATGGGGAGCTCACAGCCCGCATGAACATCGCCCAGCTCCAGCTGGTCCTTGGTGGGGATACCAACACCAAGGCAGGGGACAGGCCACACTATCCTGGCTATGAAGCTCAAGGTAAGTTTGTTCTGGGAACCTGCTGGCCCCCACGTTGTCCAGAGATGTGGGCTAGAGGAATGTTATGGCTGCTTGGTATATGGAAGGGACAAGTGGGCCTAGTCATCAATTTGTACCTTTTTCATGAAGCCAACCTGGCCAAATCCAATGTTAAGATTAAAATAGGATGGTGTTGGGGCAGCTAGGTGGCGCAGTGGATAGAGCATCAGTCCTGGATTCAGGAGGACCTGAGTTCAAATCTGGCCTCAGACACTTGACACTTACTAGCTGTGTGACTGTGGGCAAATCACTTAACCCCAATTGCCTCACAAAAAAAAAAAAAGGATGGTGTTACCTTGTGGCAACAGAACATAGGGAGGAAAACAGGAATTGGAATGAGAGAAATAAGGATGGTTTGTATCTTGTTTCACTGAAGAAAATGAGGCAGAGGAGGATTGGTGCCTCATTTTATCAGGAAAAAACAAGTACCACAGTGGCTTGCAGGGAAGGGCAAGAGTTATATTATATTCAAGACTTTGGTCTCCGTGTCCCCAGGACTTAGGGTCCCTGGGGGGGGGTGGAGAAAGGACCCACCCCCACCCCCACTCCCACTCCCTGGGTGGTCCCATTGGGCCTGGTTGTTGATAGCTCCTGGATTGTGCCCTCCTCTAAGAGTGTGCTCTGGACCTGAGAAATCTGCAGCCCTGGCTCCAGAAGACAGGAGAAGAGCAATACTCCAAAGAAGGCTATGTGATCCCAGGCCAGACATTACTCCCTGGGGTTGAGGGAAGTACTGATGGGGCTATCACTCTGTATCACACCAAGCCATCTGGAGTGCTGCAGCCAAGTCCATACCTGCAGTGTTCTATGCAGCTCTAGCTGCTACATTTTACAAAGGTCATTGACGGGTAGAGTTAAAAGAACCCTTGTTCTGAAATCAGAGGATCTGGGTTCAAGTCCTGCTTCTAACACTCACCACCTGAGTATCCTCTGGCAAGTCAGTTAAACTCTCTGGGCCTCAGTTTCTTCATCTATAAAATAAAGTTGTAATAGATGGTCTTAGGTCCTTTCCAGCCCTGGATCCTATGAAGCAACGGGTGATTGGAGAAACATAGAGAGCAACAAGCGTGGTATAGCAGATAGAGCACTAGATTTAGGAAGACCTGGTTTCATATCCTGCCTTGGGTACTTGCAAGCTGTGTGACCTTGGGCAAATCACTTTACCTCCATAGGCTTCTGTTTCCTCATTTATAAAACTAGGATGTTGGACTAAATGACATCCAAGGTCCCTCTCTGCTCCAGATCTATGAGACTGTGGTGAGGGGGACTCAAAACTCTGTTGTATAAGAGTAGGCAAAGTAGGTGGGGGTGGTTCACCTGGAGAAGGAGAGATTGAAGAGGGGCGAGGTGTAACTTTAGACAAATATCTGAGGGGTTGTCACGTTGAAGAGAGAGCAAACTTGTTCTGGGAGTTTCTGAACATCAGAAGTGGGACCAATGGGATAAGGCGGTATATTTCTACATAATATGAGAAAGAACTTTCTAACAATCAGAGCTGTCTGAAAATAGAGTAGGCTGCCTTGGTAATGAGTAAGCGTGTTCAAGCAGCCATGAAGGGCCATCTGTCAGGGATGCTCTAGGGGGGTTTCCTGTGCTGGGTGGGAGTTTTAACTAGATCATCATAATAATTCCTCACTTTTACAGAGAACTCCTCTGTTTTTAAAGTGCTTTTTACACGTGATTTCTGAGATTCTTTGAATTCTTAGCCTAGGAAAGACTCCTATCAGGCCTGCTTTGGGGTCAGTTCCCTTTCACCCTCCTCCCCAACTTTCCACCTCCACTTCACAGCACCTGCTTGTATCTTAGTTCTTGTCCATTAGATTCCCTCACCCAAGGCAATATGGGTTAATTGACTTGCCCAAGGTGACACAGCTAGTAAGTATCAAGTGTCTGAGGCTGGATTTGAACTCAGGTCCTTCCAAATCCAGGGCCGGTGCTTTATCCACTGCATCACCTAGCTGCCCCCTTCCATTAGATTTTGCAAACTTTTTCAGCATGTGACTTCTTCCCAAGGGCCTCCCACAAGCCCTTTGTTTCATATCCCTCACCACTAATGACTCAATCAGTTGGCCTTTAATGCCTGGCATTAAACTAGGTACCGGAGAAATAAAAACAAAAGTGAAACCATACCTGCCCTTAAGGAGCTTAGAGTCTAACCAGATGTGACAACATATAGATAGGCAGGAATAAACAGAAGATACCAAGTTTGGCAATTGGCAACATACCTCCTCCTCTACAAAATTCCCCTGTGATCCTCCCACCAGTCTTAGGAAATCAGCCTTGGTGAGAGACTGGGCATGTTGTTCCAGGAAGTTTTCGATTATAAAGCATCCCGTTTCCCTAGCTATTCCAAAGATGTCATGTCCAAAAGGTCCAGAAACCCATGGTGGAGGCAGGTGACTTTGCAGAGGTCACTGGAAACAAAAGTTCAGTTTTCCTTTCCCACCTTCATGGAGACAAGCAAGGAAGACAAGGCCAAGTTGTAGGGATGGATGTGCCTTCCCACTTGGAAATAAGAGTATACAGTGGAGAAGGAGGGGGAGAATGCCCGGGAGTGTGTATGCCCTGTTAATTAGGCAGCATTTGGCATCCAAGACCCAGCTGTCTATAACAACCTCATTCATTGGAACTGCCACTGATCCACTTCCCCAGGTCAATTCTGTTCCCAGCACAAGTACAAAATGTTCTCCTGGAAAAAAAAAAAGTAGAGGGAAGAGGAGGGGGAGGTTTGGAGAAATACAGAGAGGAGGAGTGAGAACGGGGTGATAGAAACTATATGTGCTTCCTAGAGGAAAAGAAGGGCTGGACCACATCAGAGGGCTCAGCCTTCCCTGTCATTCTCAGGACTGCTTACAGTATTTGTTCAGATTTCTTTCCCTATAGCTTGGGGTAGAGTGATGGGGTGGCTTCCAGGGCTTTCTCCCTGAAAACAGGGGTTCACCCAAGGTCAAGAGAGCTGGACTTGGAATGGATCTCTAAAGCCAGTATAATCCCACCAGTAAATCGGTACTGGTCTATACTGGTTGAGATGTCACAGCTTGGCCAGTTTCTAAGATTCTGCTGGGCCCTGTTGCTATCCTCATTGTTGCTACTCTCATTATGGGGGGAAGAGAGAACAAGGGAAGGGAACAAGCATTTATTATGTGCCTACTACAAGGCAGGCCCTGTGCTAAGTGTTTCCCAAATATTATCTCATTTGATCTTCACAATAACCCCTGAAGGTCAGTGCTTTTTTTGGGGGGGGGGCAATGGGGGTTAAGTGACTTGCCCAGGGTCACACAGCTAGTAAGTGTCAAGTGTCTGAGGTTGGATTTGAACTCAGGTACTCCTGAATCCAGGGCCAGTGCTTTATCTACTGTGCCACCTAGCCGCCCCCGGTCAATGCTTTTAATGATCCCCATTTTATAGTTGAGGAAACTGAGGCGGACAGAGGTTAAGTGATTTGCTGAGGGTCACACAGCTAGTAGTGTCTGAAGCCAAATTTTAACTGGGCTCTTCTTCACTCCAGACCTAGAGGCCTATCCACTGTGCCGCCGAACTGTCTATGGCACAGTTTGGACTAGTTCTACCCTAATTCAATAGTACCATTATCACCAAACTGAGGGAATTTCTCTCTCAAATTGACTCACAAGTTCTAGTTTCCATTCTCCACCTGGAGACCATAGGATTTCCCTACCCGGAGAAGGACTCAGGAAGGAAAAACCAAGCTACCATGGCTGAGCGGTTCAGGCAGAACTGACCAAAGAGAAGAAGCAAAGATTCCTCCAGACTCTTCTCTGGTTTGGAGGGGAACTCCAAAAACTTAGGAGATAGCCTAGCAATCAGCGAACAGATGCCATTCAAATGGGGGTAAGTGGCAGTTAGAATGGGTAGCAGTTGGAGGTACCATTTGGGGCTGATAAAAACAGTTCTAATAGTCGATAGTGCTCTGATGTTTGCCGGGAAGTTTACATGTATCGCATTTGACTTGGGTTGACCTGGTCCCTAGGGGGCACACTTTCCCATGCCTTCCAGTGCGCAGTGCTGCTCAGTGCTAGTAGTATCTTAGTTCATCTGCTAGTACTGGCACCAGAGAGGGGGTGGCCAGTGTCCCCCTGGCCAGTGCCACTGCCCAGAGATGCCACACTCCTCTGTAGGTCTTGGCACAGGCATGGAGAAGCTTGTCAGCTGCAAGGAGATGGGGGAATGGGGCTTATCTTTCTAGGAAACAAAAGGTCTATCTCCCACAGACTCTCTATATCACTGTAGGGTTTTCTTCTCAGACCAAAAGGAAAAGAGGAGGGTGGCAGAATTATTTTTAAGGCTGGTATGTACTAGGGAATAAAGCAACTGTCCCCTCTTCCTCAGTACTTTACTCTGTTTCTGCATGGTTCTGCTAGGGAGCTACAATGGATTGGGGAGGGAGGGAGGGTGGACTTTCTATGGAAACAACTTCCGGAATTCCTTCTTGGAGTCTGTGCCACTGCCTGGAATGACCAGCTTTATTTTCAGCAGTTGAGATCTAGAGTGGATAGAAATTTCATCACATATTTGGAAAGAGGCTGGTGTCTCCCTGGGAAGCACTGGTCCCTCTCACAGAGTTAATAGTGGTTAGAAGAGAGCAAATAGAAGGCCTTGTCACCCAGACCACAGGGAGGCAGGTCTAGAAGGTCTGGCCCAGAGAATAAGTTCTAGGGCTAGGGCTAAGGCCTAAGCTCTCCCTAGGACATGGCGCCTCGGTAGTCAGAAATCCTCAGCACTCCCATGGAAGGCCAATGTAGTGGTGTTCAGCCTACCAAGGTTATGTGGGTGCTAGGTATGCCTTAATTTTATGTGGGCAGCCAGGTCCCAAGGAAAGATAATGGGATCATAGTACAGTGGGAGAAAACCCACCGGAGCCCACAGTCTTTCCATCTCTAACCAGAAATCTTGGACATCCTGCCCTACCCAAGAATTAGTGGTCAGAAGAGACCAAGGAGCATGAGTTCCTACAAAAACCAATGGACAGCATGCTGAAAGTGTATGAGGTAGGCCATGACACAGTGACAGCAAGGAATCCATTGCTCTACTGGGTTCTGGGTCAAAACTCAATGACTCCTTCCCCTCCATTTACAGCTTCTGGCTAAAATGAGATCTGAGACTAAGATTTATTGGAAGACCAAAGTTGGGGCAGAGATAAGCCTGGGGATGGGAGGAGATTAACCCAGCCTCCTCCCTTATGCTCTCAGAGCCTCAGATAGGGATAAGGACTGGGCCTGTGACTTCATGGGTGTAAAGGACTCACAGAGGAGGAAACTCCTTCCACCAGTGCAGGTCAGCACCTTCTCTGCCACTTATAGTCTTAGTTGCCTAGAACAGAGAAGCTGAGTGATTTGCCTAGAGCCATACCGCCAGTATGGGTCAAAGGCAGTACTTGAATCCAGATCTTTCTGGTTCCTAGGCTCTTGCTCCATCCACTACACCACGCCACCCTCAGAACAGAGGGACTAAATCTGAGACACCAGTGCAGAGCTGGAGGGGCCCAAGTTGGGGAATCCCAGTACCGTGGAGGATCCAGGTCCGAGTAGGGAGTTACCACCTCGAAATGTGGGTGGAACCACAGACGTAGTGAGGATCACAAGATGATGGGGAAGAGCTCAAGCTACAAGGAAATCTTTAAAAAGGAAAGCACTGGGCACAAGCCAGTCAGGAGGGAGAGAGAAGAGGGAGGAGTGGAGCTGGGAAGGGGCATGGCCTAGAGAGAGAACAAGTACCTCAGTGAGAAACATTGAGTGGAAGAGGTCAGGGAGGATGAGAAATTGAAAGTAGTCAGGCCATCTTATCGAATATGGATGAACAGATTGGATGCCTTTCTGAAAGCCCGCTGGATTCATCCCCGGGGGAACCTGTGGGACGATAGAGCTGTGCCTAGAGCCCCAGCCTCTGGCATCCTCCACATGGATAGTGCCCACTTCTTGGGGTGTCCCCTGGGCGAATGCCTTCCTGCCTTCCCTAGGGGATGTGCAGCCTTGTTCCCTCCCCTTCCCGGTCCCCTCTCCTGCTGGCAGTGATTCAGAGCCAGCATGGGGGTGGTTGAGTGGGATGAGGGGAACAGCAATCTGATTTTCCCTTCAGCAGCCTTATATGGCTCCTTTGACTAGACAGAGAATCCTTTCACCATTAACCGATATAAGAATTCCTTCCCTGGGAGAGGGCTGAACCACAGACCATTTCAGTGTGTGTGTGTGTGTGTGTGTGTGTGTGTGTGTGTGTGTGTGTGTGTGTGTGTGTGTGAGAGAGAGAGGTGGGGGTAAGCAATAGAGGGAAAGTTCTAGACCTCTCAAACCCTGCTTTACTCTGTCTACATTGGCAAACTTCTAGAAAGGCTAATCTGCACTAAAAATATAAGGTCACCCAAGAGCTAGATTATTCCTTTGTCATACAGGAAGGGGACACTTTTCCCTATTTCCATCCAAGGAATAGCCCCTCTGGAGTATAACTGAGGATATCATAATTGTGCTACCCCTACCATATAGGTCAAGCCCTACTCCCTTGCCCATTGAAATCCCTTTTTCAAGTAGGGAGGAAAAGAGAATGGGTTGGATTTGTCAGTAGACAATGCAAAGGAGGCAGTACCAATTAGGAAACAGAAGTCCTCTCCTTGAAACAGCCCTGCCTCACCTCCTGAGTAATTGACTCTATGCCTTGGGACATATTAAAGGGGTTGGGTGATCTACCAGCAGTGGGGCATAAGGTTCCTCCCACCCCCGGGCCAGTTGGGCCATAGGACGAGAAGAACTGGGCCTTTTAGGCCCCTGTTCCTTCCTACTCCACTTAGTCCTCCTTGAAAAAGGCTCACAAGGTGGGAAGCTAGGTGGCAGAGTGGATAAAGCACTGGTCCTGGATTCAGGAGGACCTGAATTCAAGTCCAGCCTCAGACACTTGACACTTACTAGCTGTGTGACCCTGGGCAAGTCAGCCTTCATTGCCCCACCAAAAGAAAAGAAAGAAAAGAAAGAAGGAAGGAAGAAAAGGAAATAAAGAAAGAAAGAAAGAAACAAATAAAGAAAGAAAGAAAGAAATAAAGAAAGAAAGAAAGAAAGAAAGAAAGAAAGAAAAGAAAGAAAAAGGCCCACAAGATAGGGTCCTCTTGGCCACTTACCCTGCTGCTTCCTTTCTAACCAGTCACCTCTAGCCCTGACTCTCTCTCCATCTGCAATTGTCAAAGGGCAGTGATGAGGCAGGATGAAATCTCAGTTAACTTTCACCTCTGGCTCAGGTGAAGAGTAGAAAATACCCTCTATGGGGCAGCTAGGTGGCGCAGTGGATAGAGTACCGGCCCTGGAGTCAGGAGGACCTGAGTTTAAATCTGGCCTCAGACACTTAACACTTACTAGCTGTGTGACCCTGGACAAGTCACTTAACCCCAATTGCCCTGCAATAAAAAAGAAAAAGAATATACCCTCTAGTGTAGTCCTTAACTTGTTTATTTTTACACTTGGATACCTGTATTTCAGTACACTTTATTTCTTTTGAAATCTCATCTATTTTCTTTTATGCACTTATAAATAATTCTTTGAGAAGAGGCCCATAGGTTTCACCACACTGCCACTGGGAAGATGCAAAAGACAGCCCCTATGGTAGTCTGGCAAAGCCTATGGGCCCCTTCTCAAAGTAACATTCATCAATGCATAAAAGAAAATATATGAGGTTTCAAAAGAAACCTCGTGGCTTTTCTTTTTTTTTTTTCTTTTTGTTTGTTTGTGGGGCAATGAGGGTTAAGTGACTTGCCCAGGGTTACACGGCTAATAAGTGTCAAGTATCAAGTATTGGAGGTCAGATTTGAACTCAGGTTCTCCTGAATCCTCCCTACCTAGTGCCTTTTCAGAAAGAGCTCTCTAGCCAGGTTCAGGCCTTCTTCAGGTAGAAAGGCCTGGTAGAAATCTGGGGCCCAGACATCCAAGAACCTGCAGAAAGCCCTGGACTTGCAAGTTGGCGTGGAAGAAGGAGTGGCAAGGAGGGAACCCAATTTGCCAACACCCCTTTCCTGAAGCCCCATAAAAGTTTCCCTGATAATAGAAAAGGTGCTAAATCAGCATCCAGCTGGGGCCTCTTTCCAGAAGAAAAACAACACTTGTTTATTGGCACCTTTCAGAGAAAGTCTGGAGGAGCTCCCAGGACTCTGGACTGTGCAATAAGCTTCCTGATAGAAGATGAATGTAATGAAATGGAATCATCTTCATACATGATGTGTCCTCATTTAAGCAGCTCTTGGTGCAGAGGAAGTGGGCTGTCCTGAGCCAGCCACATTTTTGTAGCTGGTGGGGGTAGGAGCTTAGTCAATGGCTGAGGTTGGGATATGGCCTGCAGCTAGAGAGCCACTTCATCTGAGCAGGACTGGCAGAAAATGGGGCCAGTTTCCTCTGAACAAGCTGCCACCAGGCCTTGCTTATCATTCCATCTCTCAAGGCTAACCTGCTATACTCCAAAGTCTACACACTAGACATTCTGCCTAGTCTGGTGTCCCATTCGAAGTGGGGTACTAGGAGAGGGGGAGCAAAGTCTGGTGCTCCAGATTCCCCAGAGAGGAAAGATCCTCCCAACCTTGGGCAAGTTCAATCCATAAGCCCATAGGAGATGCCCCCTTTGGTGAGGTCCAAGATCCTGCCTTTGATGGGAAGTAAGGAGCAGCATTTTGAGAGAAGGCATGACCTCTTACAGTGTACAGCCACCAATAAACCCTAGCCTCCTCTAGTGACCTGCTGTGACTCAGTCACCAAGAAATGTATTCAACTTTCTATGAAGCTAGTTTGAATTTCAGGGTCTCCCACCTCTGCTGGCCAAGTTCCTAAAATGTTTCTTTCTTTTTTTTTTGCTGGACAATGGGGGTAAAGTAACTTGCCCAGGGTCACACAGCTAGTATGTGTCAACTGTCTGAGACCGGATTTGAACTCAGGTCCTCCTGAATCCAGGGCTGGTGCTTTATCCACTGCGCCACCTAGCCACCCCCCCAAGTTCCTAAAATATCATCATTACAGGGTGACATAAATCTTAAAAATTACCCAAAGCTCCAAGTGGGGCCCCACCTTTCTTTCTCTTCTATGAATTTATACCTAGTCTGGACATCCTGCTCCTCTGTGTGTACGTGCATGCATGTGTGCGTGTGCATGCGCATGCGCGCACACACATATATATATACACACACACACTCTCTCTCTCACACACATACACACACACATACTCTCTCTCTCTCTCTCTCTCTCTCTCCCTCCCTCTCTCTCTCTCTCTAACCCCCACCCCCTGCTGATACAGTACACAGGCAAACATCTCAGAACAATTGAAAGTCATAAATTGGGAACCATTAAGGCTATTGGCCAGCAACTGTGCTGGTGACCAATTTCCTGTCTCAGGTAAAAGAGCTGCAAGCTTCCAAACACCTTAGGCTATTTATTAAGGGGAGGGGCAGGAAGCAGAAAGGGCCTTGTAAATACACCCTGAATGCAAGCAGTCAGAGGGAAGCTCAGTCAGTGCCTTGCAGGAAAATTTGAACTTTCTAGATTCAAAACACCTCAGCAAACTCCCCAAGACAGAGAACACATTTAGACTCGCCCTAGAGGTTTTCTGACTGTCGGCCACTGCCTAGCCACCATGCCAATAAACACGGAGGGCGGGAGCAGGACCAGCCTAGAGACACATAGACAGAGTTTTTAGTCAGTCAATCTCAGTCCCTCGATCTCCACGTCTACCCCAGCCCCCACGGGAGCCAGACAGGGCCCATCTTCATGGTGGAGGATCAAGTGGTTTGGGATGCCCTGTCCAGAGCCAACGGTCTTGAAGAAGAGGTGGGAAAATTGAGTCTGATTCCCAGGTCCTTGGGCAATGATTGGGAGAAAGGCCCTCCACCAAGACAGGGAGGGAGATGGAGAAAGATTTTCACCGGGTGTGGTAAGTAAAGGGCACTATTGGGAAATCATCGTTGGCCATAATCTTAGACTCCCCCTTGGTAGGAAGATAGGAGACAGCAGAAGATAGAAGAAGTAATCGACATGTTCCCAGTTGTTGGTATTACTGGGTGGGGAGGCAGAGTTATTCAGATAAATTTACCTCCATCACCACTACCACCCTCAAGCAAATTTCTGTTTGACCTTAAAAAGTGTCAGATAATTTATTTTTAATTTTTTGCATCAGACCTACTTTTTTTTTTACTTTGGATTAGACTAAAGTTCATAGGAGTTTATATCCCTGTAGACAGCCAAGGGAGATGACCCAGAAATATATCAAGAGCTAGGAGAAGCCATCCCAACAGATGGGACTAAATGTTCTCACTAATAGGTCTGAGTAGATAATCCCTCCACAGATAATTGAGAGGCTACCTGGTCCCAAAGAGTACCTTCCATAATGGGAAATGAACCCTCATATAGGCAAGGGGAAAGAGAAAACCCTTGGCCAAGATTGGAACCCATCCCCAAGATAATAGCACAATCAAGGTGTGTATTGTCTAGGTAATTTCTGGCGATTACCCATATGAAATTACCAGTGCGAAGACACTGTGAGGCTTTCAGGAAGAACAGAGATTAATTGCCTTAACCTAATGCTATTGCAGACCCATGAAAAGCCGGGAGATGTGTAATTAACCACTCAATGATTAGAAAACCTAGAGCATTTAATTGGCCCTTTTCCCTCCATTTTAGGTCAGGCAGGACTAGTTTCTCTCTCTCTCTCTCTCTCTCTCTCTCTCTCTCTCTCTCTCCAAACCAAGCCAAGTTGGAAAGAAAAAAAAAAACTGCGGAGGATAACAAATGTTCTCAAATGTGACATTTGGAAAAATGGAAGGAGGGTTCTTTTTTTAAAAAATCTTTTTTATGGATATCTCTGCTTTTGAAACATCACCTCCATTTCTGAATAGCTCCCTCCCCCAGCAAGCCACCTCTTTTTAACAAAGATTTAGAAGAAAAGGAGAAAAAGCAGTTTTTCAAAACCAACCAACAAATAAAACTTTTTGACAATATTTGCAATATTCAAGAGTCCCCCACCTCTGCAAGGAAGAAAGGGAGGAGCATGGAAAGTGAATTTAAAAAAGACCCAGGGGGCAGCTAGGTGGTGCAGTGGATAGAGCACCGGCCCTGGATTCAAGAGGACCTGAGTTCAAATCCCGACCTCAGACACTTAACACTTACTAGCTATGTGACCCTGGGCAAGTCACTTAACCCCCAATTGCCTCACCAAAAAAAGGTCACTTAACCAAGATCCTAAGATATTTATATATGACTGGAGTGTGCAGTAGTTGGGGTTCTCTGTCTTTTACTAGCCCTCAGTCTCCTCTAAGGCACTTTACTGCTGTGCTGCCATTTGTGCACAACCCCATGGCCTGCTCTTCCTCCCCACCCCCAGTGCACCTCTGAAGATCCTGTACCTAGGACACTGTGGTTATTTTAGCACAAAAGTTGGCTGCTCACTAGTTGGGTCAGGGGCCATACTGCTCAGAACTCAGCAAGATGCCCTTTTAAAACACCAATTCATTTCCATCCCAGACAATTTCATTATCTAGTATTTGAGAGACAGCAATCCGGGATGTGACCCAAGTCATTGGGAGCCAGAGAAATGGCAGTGTTTGGCAACATTTATACAAGCTACCTTCTGTAGAGGTGATAGGCTCCCTCTTCAGTCAGCCCTGATCTCAGTCAAAGTGAGTTCCTGAGGGAACTTGTTCCATCTTACATTATTCCCCTTGGCCTTCCCTTAGCTGGAAAATACATCTAGTTGTTCTTTAGTTGTTTTCTATCCTGTCCAACTCTTCATGACGCCATTTGAGATTTCTTATCAGAGATGCTGGAATGGTTTGCCATTTCCTTCTCCAGATCTTTTTACAAATGAGGAAACTGAGGCAAACAGAGTTAAGTGACTTGCCCTGGGTCACACAGCTACTAAGTGTCTGAGGCTGGATTTGAATTCAGGTCTTCCTGACTCCAGGCCTGATGATACTCTATCCACTATACCCCCTAGCCACCTAAACACATTGTAGGGACTAGTTAAATGCTGAACTATCTCATCAGTAAGACCTATGGCCCAGAGAGTACTGACCAACTTGGTGTCATAGAAAGAGGATTGGACTAGGAGTAAAGATTCTATCTTTGTTCCTAGCTCTGCTATTAACAAGTGTAAATAGGCAAGTCATTTTACTTCTGGTTGGTCCCCCAGAGAGTGTGAACAATAGGTTGGAATTATGGTTCCCACCAGATTCAACACTCTGCCTTGGAACAAATTACTTCACTTTCGGGCTTTCAGGTCCCCTTAGGAGAGGCTGTCAGTCACAGTGAAAAGGGGACACTGAGAACTCCTATCCCCCACCATGATCCCTAGGCTTTTATTTATTTTTTTTTTGAAGGGGCAATGAGGGTTAAGTGACTTGCCAGGGTCACACAGCTAGTATGTGTCAAGTGTTTGAGGCTAGATTTGAACTCAGGTCCTCCTGAATCCAGGACCAGTGCTTATCCACTGCACCACCTAGCTGCTCCCAGATACCTAGCCTTTTATTGTTTTTTAATTATTAAAGTATTTTAATATTTTCCAGTTACAGTAGAGATAGTTTCAACATTGGTTTTTATAAGTTTACTAGTTTCAAATTTTTTCCCTCCCCAAGACAGCAAGTAATCTGATATCGGTTATATGTATAATAACATTAAATATATTTCTGCATTAGTCATGTTATAGAATCAGAGCAAAAGAATACTATCAAAGAAGAAAAACAGCACCAAAAACAAAAGAATACTATGGTTCAATCTGCATTTATATTCCACAGTTCTGATACCTAGCCTTTGAAAGGAACTCAGGCAACATCCAAAAGCCAGCATTTGTCCATCCCCCATTCCAGGGGGAGGTTGGGGAATCAAGAAAATGTTTGTCTGTGAAAAGTCAGCCCAGGAATAAACATTTCCTGTGGGTCCCTTAATGGAGCATATAACTGCATGCTTGCAATAATTGAGAATTGACTACTAAAACTTAGTTTTTTACTCACTTACAGGGCAATGGCTCCACCTTAGCCAAACCATTTTCAGGTCAAAGAAAATGAAGAAATCAGGTGTATCAAGGTTTTTTAAGCTTTTTGCCACCTCCCTAGGAATGGAAGGGGGACTGGACTGTCTCTTGACCACTCACTTAGAAGTCAGCTATAGGGGCGGCTAGGTGGCGCAGTGGATAGAGCACCAGCCCTGGAGTCAGGAGTACCTGAGTTCAAATCCGGCCTCAGACACTTAACACTTACTAACTGTGTGACCCTGGGCAAGTCACTTAACCCAATTGCCTCACTAAAAAAAAAAAAAAAAAGAAGTCAGCTATAGGGCTAGAAACTTGCAAAATCAGAGGCTCTCTTCCTCTCTCTCCACAGTTTATAGAGCATTTAGCAAACCTTTATCTTCAACTTAACAGTTATTTATTAAGCCTAGAAGGGTCAAAAAAAAGAACTATAAGATCTGCTCTCAGAGTGTTCATAGTTTAGCTGAGTAGATAAAACAACCACACAGGAAAAATTACTAATAATCCAAGGTAGAGTATAATCAGTGCCAAGTGAATAATACTGTGAATGTTGCAGATGAGGAGAGATTACCAAAGGCCTGAGGCAATGAGAGAAGACTTGGAAAAGAATGGGTCTTGAGCTAAACACTGAAAGATGAATAGGCTGGAATGAAAAGCATAGAAGTCAATCTCAGAGAATGTCATTGAGTGCCACACTGCAGAAGGCCTTGAATGACAAACTGAGTGCAGTCCGTGAGGAACCTGCTCCCTCTCTACTCTGCCTTGTTTCCTGGATGGTTGCCTAAGGCACTCAGGTGCCACATGCCTACCGGTACCTAGGGGATACCAGACACGGGCTTCACTCCCACAGCTCCAAGGTTACACCACACTTTATCCTCCACACTTCTATCCCAGGCAAGCTGCCAGAGAGGTTTATGCCTCAGTGTAAAGAGTGAGTGAGATGTTTTTAAAGTACAGGCTGTTCCTTTCTCCTTTTTAGCTTTCACAGGGAACTACATATCAGAGAACCTGTCATCGTGTAGGCCTAGAAATGAGTGGAGGGGCCCCCTTTGTGACCCAACCACCTGCTCTGGACCTTCACTAGACCCTAAACCTGGACTTGACTTCAGCTGGGAAAACGGACCCTGAGGGATTACAGAGGATGGCTTTATTCCCACCTCCTACTTCTAAGCAGAGGAACACTTTTTGGGAGAGAGTGATTCTCTTTCCATCCTCTGGAAAGAGTGGGAGGGGGGAGGGGCAAGAGCTGATCAGAGTTGGGAAAATGGTCAAGTCCAAAGGGACATCGTGGTGTATTGGGAGTGGTTATGGCTGAGGCTAGCTTAGCCATTCTGATGATTTTCCCCCCGGGGTGAAATCAATTAGCCCCTGCCTGGGAGTGGGAGGGGGGGTCCCTCCAGGAGGCCAGAATAGGATCCCTATGGTGGGTTGAAAATCCAGCCAACTACCTTTGACTTCAAGGTTTTGCATGTCACTTCACCTTGGCAAATCACTTACCCCTCCTTCCAGCTTCAAAAATGCAAAGAAAACAGTGTGCATCCCTAACCCCACCTTAGTCAGTGACCATCCATGAAAGTCTAGACGAGATGTTCAATGTTCTGTAGAAAGGTATTGAGGAACCTACTGAGATAGATTTAAGGATTTGTCAAGAACCTGGGATTTATTCTAACTCTCTATCCACACCCTGTAATGTCTTTAGGTTTGACCATGAGTAAGTCACTAACCCACCTTATATTTTAGTGTCTAGTTTTTCAATGCCAGAATGACTCCCTACCCTAGGTAACACTGAAGGAAGGGATGAAAAGTCAGTGATAGGGGCAGCTAGGTGGCGCAGTGGATAGAGCACCAGCCCTGGAGTCAGGAGTAACCTGAGTTCAAGTGTGACCTCCAGACACTTAACAATTATTAGCTGTGTGACCTGGGCAAGTCACTTACCCCAATTGTCTCACACACAAAAAAGTCAATGGTGACACTCCACCCCCCACCCGCAATTATTGGAGTGGGGGACAACTTGAATGTTTTGTTTTCTTTTGGAAAAAGGATACTGTTAGGTCAGTTTCTCTACCTCCCTTCCCACTCTGGAACAAGTTCTAGAGAACTCCATACTCCTTAGAATATCAAATGGAGCCAAGCTGGTTGAGAAAAATAAATCTGTCCACATCCCCAAACCCTCATGTGATTCATTCCAGAAATGCGTTTTTAAAATTCAGCTACATCACCGTCCCATTGCCTTATCACAGGTGTGTGAAATTGATTGGACAAATGTATGTTGCTAGGGAGTAAACCAGAGAAGCCAGAGTAAGGAAAAAAATAATTAGCAAGTTTGTGTGCCTGACTTCAGTTTTGTCTTCTCTAGATACCCTCCTACCTCCAGTTGCCTTCAAACAAGCACTTTTAGTCTGATCTGACATTAGCATGGAAGCAAATGTTGCTGAGCTTGACTCCCTATATGAAACACAAGCAATGAAATCCCAGAATTTGAGGACTGGAAAGGACCACAGCCACATCCAGGCCAACCCATACACAAAGAAATCCCCATTATAGTGCACCTGACAATGGTTGTCTCTCGGCTACTCGAAGACCTTTCCAGTGGGAGCAGGGAGGAACCCCCACTCCTTGAAATATGCCAATCAACTTTGGGTCTGCTCTAATTGTTAGGATATTTTTCTTGATATTGAGCCAAATTTTGCTGCTTTGCAACTCCCCACCCCCCTCGGCCCCTATTTCTCCTCGCTCTATCTTCTGAAGCCAAACAGAATAAGTGTGGTCCCTCTACCTCCATATGGCAGGCTTTCAAATACTTCAACATTGCTATCCTGTTCCCCACATCTATCTCTTCCCTCTTTTTGAAATTTGGGACAATATTTGCCTTCTCCAATTTCCCACGATCTTGCGACTATCACTCACAGTGACTCGACAATCACATCTGCCAGTTCTTCCGAACCAAGGATGTGGTTCATCTGGTCCAGGGATTTGAATTCATCAAAGGCAGGTAGCATCCCATCTTTTAGACATGTGTCCTAAGAGTATAGTTGTACTGCATAGAATAAAACTTGATCAACTAATTCTTTTTCCAGGGCCTCAGTTTCCTCATCTCTAGAATGAGAGGGTTAGACCATAATGGCCTCTGAGGTCTCTATCCAGGTCTAAAGTCTCTATGGTTCTCTGCATTCCAAAAATATAAACAACATTTTCTAGATTTGACTTCTAAGAGAAAGAAGAAATGAGAGAGCAAGACTAATATCGGAGATTTGTCTCCTATATCTTCTCCACCCCCAGTCCTATTTGTGAAGATCACCAATGTCAGAACCACAATCTGAGCCTGGTAAAAATCTCAAGGACTCTACCCAAATGAGGGAAAAGCTATTTAGCGCTATGTCAAAACCATTAGTAAGACAAAAGAAGCAATGAATGGTCATTGGACTGGAGAGCTTGTTAACAAGGGCTTCAAAGGTTTTCTGCTCGACTCCAAGTCAACAACAAAATTCAATTACCAGAATAGCCCAGGTCCTGAGCATTTCTTGTTGACTGAGACACCACCACCATATGAATGGAAGGGCTAGGACTGACTCTGGTTCCCCACTGTCTTCCAGGGGCAGGCCTAAGAGGATCCAGAGGCACAGTGTAGAGAACCTGGATTTACTGAAGTTCCCACTGGAAAAGGTAAGCGCGCGCGCGCACGTGTGTGTGTGTGTGTGTGTGTGTGTGTGTGTGTGTGTGTGTGTGTGATGGGATGGCTTAAGGAAGGGGAGATCATGACAAGAGAGACACTTCAGAATCACTGGGTTGAGGAGATTAAACATCAGTGGAATGGCTTATTGACCTATCTCATTTATATGAAGTCTGCAATTAGCAGATATCACCATCATTCTACAGGATTAAAGAAGGAAGGTTTCCAGGGAATAGGAAACCGCTGAAGACTCTGCAAAAAGGCTCTCAACCCCTGAAAGCCTAGTGAGGTGTTTACAAAGCAGCAAAATGACCCTTTTTGTTAGTACCACCTCAGCATTAATACTTCTTCCCTTTCAGCTCTGTTTGATAAATGTGGACCCTTTATTGCTCTGAGTTGGGCTGAAGGGGGGTGATGAACAGGGCTACTTAAAAGAAGCCCATCTGTCCCTGTTCTTAACCCTGACACCCAAGGTGTTTCCTCTATTAACAGTATCATTTTTAATTTATTTGGCCCATTGCCCACAAAATGCTCAAAGGTTCCACATTGTCCCATTCTCCCCATCCAACCATCTTGTGAATAGAAGTCCTTGGTAGAAGGTGAAGAGCATTTAGATACATTAGAAGATGGCACCCTTGACCAAAACTGGCCTCTTCTAGTAGCTCTTTTCCTTTCTACTCATTTTTAAGAAAGTCATTAAAAAAATAACAGAAAATCATCTGCCATTTCTTTTTCTCCCTCTTGGGCTATATCTGCAACAATAATAACAAAACTGAAAATTTTAAAAATTCAGTCAGGCTAATTAATTATTTGGTGTTACATAGATCAAAAAGAAAAAACAATCGATTAAATTTTTTTTCATTTATTCAACAAACACTAATTAAATTAAGCACCTACACTATGTGCTAAATTCTGGGTTTTATTTCTGGATTCAGTGTGGTTTGTATATATTCTATAACCCACGCAGAAAAATATCTCCATTTATAGACAAATGCCTGAGGGCCAGACTTACCCAGCCCAAAAGAGGAAACCTATTTAGGGAGATTGGTCACCATTAGTCCCATTAGCTTTGACTTGAGCTAATAGGAAGATCTAGGCCAACCAACTGAGCTTAAGGTCTTCAGTCTTTTCTGTCTTTTCAGAATTACCAGCACATAGTATTTTGTAATGGGTTTGCTGTTTAGCTTTTTCTACTTAATTACTCAGCTCCTGGTGATTTCACATGGGTACTACCATTGCTGATCTTTCAAAGTACATTGCCACCTCATTTGTTTCTAAATACCATTTTTTCTCCACAGTCTGTCTATCCTATCTCCTCACTGTTTTCTATTCTTAACCTTCTTATTTCTGTTGATGACATTACTATCCTTCTGAGTGTCCCAGATTTGTGGCCTTAGAGTTACCATTATCTTCTGCCCCCAATTGAATCAGCTGTTAAGTCTTGTTGATCCTTCCTCCTCAGTAAATCTCACCTCTACACACACACACACACACACACACACACACACACATACAACCATAATTCGCACCCTCCATCTCTATTGTCTGAACTATTACAATAGCTTCTAATGGTTTCCTGAATCCCAGCACAGTGCCTGGCATATACTAAGTGCTTAATAAATGCTTGATGACTAACTGGCTGCATTCCCTCTCTCACCTCCCTAATCCATCCTCCACACAGCTGCCAAGCTAATATTCCTAAGGCATGAGTCTGGTCATGTCCCTACCCTGCTCAAGAAGGTTCATTTGTTCCCCCTCTTACCCTGGGAGCCAATACAGGCTCCTATTTGACTTTTATAGCCCCTCACCAATCTGACTATACACTACCTTCTAGGGCTATTTCATTTTACTCTCTTTCATGTACTCTACATTCAGCCAAATGGTCTACTTTTTTATTCTGAGTATAAAACACTCCATCTCCCCCATGCCTAGAATGCATTCTTTCCCCAGCTTTAGAACCTTGGCCCTATAACCCTAGAGAGTTCATCTCGAGTGCTGCTTCCTATAGGAGGCAATTCCCCCCTTCCCCCCAAATAGTCCTTTACCTGGGGAAATTTTTTTTGTTTATATTTTGTATTAAATTTTCTGTGTACATATTGTTTCATTCCAATAAGAATGTCAGCCTTACTAGCTGTATGACCCTGGAAAGTCACATACCCCTGTTTACCTCAGTTTCATCATCTGTAAAATAAGATGGAGAAGGAAATGGCAAACACTCTGGTATCTTTATCAAGAAAACCCCAAACTAGGATCATGAAGAGTCAGATTGGACTAATCAACTCCACCACCACAACAACCACAAAATTGTTTCCTTCCAATAGAATGTGAGCTCTTTGAGAGTAGACTATTTCTTTGTCTTTTTTTTCTCTTTTCTTTTTTGCCATAGCCCCTAGAGCACATGGAAACAAGAATAGGGACTGCACCTATAATTTATTTCATTGGTATAGGGAGGAAATTTCTTTCAATGCCATTTGGTATCTTCTGTACAACTTAGAGTATTAAAGGGTTGCCTAGGGCACTGCCAGTGGAGTGACTTGCCCAGGGTCACACAGTCAGTATGTGTCAGAGGTGGAACTCAAAACCAGGTCTATTCTCCCCTCCCAATGAGCTCAGTTCCATGATCAATCCTTCTGAAGGACCTTTTATCATATTCCTATTTATTTAATTAGCAAGCTATTAAGAGGTACTAGGAATTAGAGGACACCCTGATCTTTAAGGAGTGGGTCCTCCCAAAAGGTCCTTAAGCTCTCTGTGATAGAATCTTGAATTGGATAGACTGTGAAACTGACCTCAGGGAGCATTTCTGGTGAACTTTACCACCACAACCACCCTGAAAATCCATCCAAAGGAAAGTTGGAGATGCCTGTGTGGCTGACCTTGGACTTCACCTCTGAGCCTATTTCCTCAATTACAAAATGGGGGTAATAAGAACTTCCCTGTCTGTCCCACACAGCTGATATGAGGATCAAATGAGATAACATATATGGAAGCACTGGAAAGTAGGAAATGCCTTCTACAAATACTAGTAGTTCTTATTTCTTAACAAGTAAGCTGCCTAGATCTCAAAACAAAACAAAAAGCCTTGCTCAATATTTTCCAGGACCTTTTTCAACATTCCTTCCTTGTTTTCTTTCCCATGGCAGAATCAGAACGGAGACAGCCACCACATGGTGGAGCTGAAGATGGCAGGCAAGGACTTCTTTTCCCTCTCTGTGAAAAGCCAGAAATACCTTGAGGGTCCCCAGGAGGGGTGCGGCTTACCCTTGGACAGCACCCATGACATCCAAATCCAGATCCCCCAGACGGTAAGATATTTACCGCTTTCCTAAGCCAGTTCCCTCTGGGATCTGACCTGCTCTGAGGGGGGCTTCAGGCTGTCCCTGGTGAGGAGGCATTGAAGCCAATCCATGTGCCAGCCCCCTCATCCCTGCATCAAAGTTTGTATCCTGGTGAACTCAGGGTAAGTCATCCAAAGAAGACAGCTGGAGGGAGAGAAGTAGGATCCTAAAAAGGAGGGATAATCATTGGATCTCAGAGCTAGAAAGGACTTTAGAACTCATCTATTCTAATTCCCTCATTTACAGGGGAGGGAACGGCTGCCTATAAAGGGGAAGTGACTCTCCTATCCACTCAACAAATATTTATCGAATGCCTACAAAGCATAGTAGGGCAGCTAGTTGGAGGAGTGGATAGAATGCTGGGCCTGGAGTCAGGAAGACTCATCTTCCTGAGTTCAAATCTGGCCTCAGATACTTACTAGCAGCTGTGTGACCCTTGGCAAGTCACTTAACCCTGTCAGCCACAGTTTCCTCATCTGTAAAATGAGCTGGAGCAGGACATGGCAAGCCACTCTAGTATCTTTGCCAAGAGAATCCCAAATGGGGTCACGAAGAGGTGGACACAACTAAAAAACAACTAAACAGGAACACACAGCATTATATCAGGTGCCGCAAAATTCATGTAATGCATGGCCCTTGCTCTCAAGGACAAGACCAGCACCCATAAAAAGTTCAGTGACAATGCCATAATGAAAGAGATGTCACCAGGTGGCCTATGCTCATTGCCAGAGAGGTGAGCAGGCGATAAAAGCTAATGGCTTTCAGGCCAACAGGGTGGGCTCACAAAGGGCCATTTGATATTGGAGGGCTCCTAAGTGATCTTTTAGTCCCTTGCCTTTGCCTTGGAGAATGGGGACAGTGCTCAGATTTTACACATGGGAGTCTCGTCTGAGCTCCCTGTGACCTTGGTCAGGAAGAGTTGGTGTCAGAAGAGGTGAGGACTGGAGGCTGGGGGGCCAGCTTCCTGTTTCCTGCTTCATTCTCCTATGGCTTTTCCAGCCTCCCCCTCTCCACCCCCTTGGACAGAGCCCAGTTTACTTAGATCAGTCTCTTCTTGATGTTTCCTCACCCACGTGATTCTTGTCTTAATTGTCCTAAGCTCATAGGTATCTATTAGACATTCACAAAAGGCACTCACCAAAAATAGACTGAGTGCCCTCCCCAGGTCTCAGCAGGTGGCACGAAGCCCAATATAAAACAAATCAGTCTTTTTGGATGAGAACCTATCCACCCACTTTTCATATACGGGGCTGTTTGTTAGTCAGGAAAAGACCATCTTGGGAGAAGAGAGTGGGTTTGGGGAGAAAGTAGTGTCTGAACAGCTCCAGATTTTCTTCCAATTTGTGAAGTGGACTTGTAAACTTCATCTCTTGTGAGTACTCCCTCAATGTAACTCTGGGAAATGGGTACAGCAAGGACAAGGGGTCCCCAGATGAGTGGACTAATGTCCTTCGGTGTGCTCTGAGGTCTCCTGAAGAGGATACCTGTCGCTGCCTCTGGCTTCTGGAGTGGTTGTGAAGGTGACCTTTCAAGGGAAAGGAAATTTTGGGTTACAGAGGTGAGATGCTAAAGAGATGAGAAGGGGTATCAGGGCAAGGAAGGGAAAGAACCCTGAGTTCACCAGGATACAAACTTTGATCCAGGGATAAGGGGGCTGGCACATGGATTGGCTTCAATGCCTCCTCACCAGGGATTTCCCAAAGGATCAAGAGAAAAAAGACCAAACACATATAGGAGCAGAGCCCAAGTAACCAAAAACAAATTTACCCAGTTGGTAAAAGCTGCTGCTCCTTTGGGAGTGACTCATCCTAGCCCCTGTGTCAGGATGGGAAAGGTGGTGAGGTGAGTGGCATGTAGAACTGGCATCTTGTCAAGTGGGGGCTCCAAACAGGCGAAGAGACATTCCTAGGAAAGCTTTCCCCATCCTTCCCATTGGCACTCGCACCTGCTGAGCTGGCAGCCCCCATCACTCACACTCAGCCTCCTCCAGCTTCTCCCCTGAGTTCCAGCCTGGAGCTGCTGCCTTAGGACTGGGGGAGGACCCTGTGATAGCACAACCTAGTCTGGCTGGAAGGGAGCTCCCAGCTGCTACCCAGGGCTTTCCTAAGCCCCCTGAGTGGAACAAGCTGGAGAGATTTTTGAGGAGATCCCAAGACCCCCCCTGGGGAAAGAAAGCTCCCTCCAGCCCTCATGGATCAAGGCACACCATGAAGGTAAGAGGCAGAGATGCCTGTGCTCAATCCTATTTGCAGGATTTCTCAGTCCTCCCTGCTTCAAGATGAAAGTGCATTGTTGGTGCTTGCTTCTTGGTGTCTGAATTTGGTGTGGTGCTTTGGGTCTAGGGTCAGAAGACCGGGTTCGGTTGCTGCTTCTGCTCGTTATTTCCTGCGTAACTTTGGACAAGTTTCTGTATCTATCTGGGCCTCAGTTTCCCTATGTAAAAATTAGGATGTTGGACTAGTTCAGAGGCTCTTAACCATGTTTGTGTCATGGAGGTCTTTGGCAATTTGGTGAAGCCTGTGAACCTCTTATCAGAACAATTCTTTTAAAATGCATACAATATAACATATAAGATTACAAAGGAAATCAGTTATATTGACATAAAGATGTGATTTTTTTTCTGATCCAAGATCACAGATCCCTTAAAATCAGCCTGCGCATCCCAAGCTAACAACCCTTGGACCAGGTGATCCTAAAAGAAAAAAGGAACAAATGGAATTTCAGGAATCCCTGGATAAATTCACTGCAGTAATCTAATCCGTTCAGTCTGTCTTTCTGCAACTGGTTGGGGGGGGGAGGAGTTTTTCAGGCTCCTCTTGAAGAGGCAAATACTAAGCTGCAGAAGGTATGGCTATGCCACAGGGCACCTGTTTGAAGTGACAAAGAAAGCACCAGGGCTGGAGTCCACCTTTGCCCAGGAAATAGTTATTAAAACCTACAGTGTCCTACTCCACTCCATTACTATACACAGGATTCATGGTTCAGAGATGGGATTAGACTGGGTATCCTCTCTGCCTGTAAGACTGTAGGGATGAGAAGGCAGTCAGGGAATTGGTTACAATTCCCTAGGGATGTTTTGAAATGAGAGACCTATTCTATGCTTCCGGCAATACATCAAAAAGTATTTCCTAAGCACTTAGCAGGCAATGTGCCAAATGCTGGGCATACAAAGACAAAGATGAAACAGCCTTGCCTTCAAGGAGCCCACCTTTTTTAATGGAAGGGAAAGTGTGTACTATTTCAGTCTTATACATACTAGATAATAGCTAGCATTTATAAAGTGCTTGAAAGTTTGCAAAGCACTTATTGTTCGCCCCAACCCTGAGAGGTGGGTGCTATTAGTATTATTATTTATGGATGAGAAATTCAGGCAGACAGTGGTCAAGTGACTTGCCCAGGGTCACTCAGCTGGTAGTGTCTGAGCCAGGATTTGCCTCCAGGTCCAGCTACCACTGTGCAACCTAGCTGCCAATATAGAAACTATAGATTACTGGAATACCAGGTAGTTTTGGGAAGGAAGGCAGTATTGGCTGAGGGAGGAATAGAGATAGGTTCCTATCGAATCTTTTGCATATATGATGCTTGAGCTGAGTTTTGAAGGAAACAGGGATTTTAGGGAAGCAGAGATGAGGAGGGGAGTACATTCTGGGCTGGAAGACAGGGCACAGGCACAGAACCAGAATGGAGATCTTGGGTAGGTAACAAGAAGTAAGCACTTCCGCTCATTGCCCATGTGCCACTCTCTACTGGACCACTGTTCACATATGACTAGAGGCTCCTGAGCATTCTGCAGTGCTGGGTTTATCTTTGCCGTGGCCCCTCCCATCAGACCTCACAGACCAAGAGCATAGGACTGGATAGAGAGACCTATGGGTGGCTGAAGATGCCCTTTAGGGCCTCATTACCCTGCCCCGCCCCAAAGGGAAGAACACAGAATTGTTAGAACAATAAGAGACCTTAAAGGGGGCCCTGGAAACCTCCCTTACAAGGATGCCTGGGTCAAAGGACAAGGAGTCCCACCTGGAAAAGGAGTCTAAAAATACTTCTCTGATTTGAAGGAAGGGGTGTTAAGGCTTAATTAACATTCCCAGCTCTCTGAAGAGAAGTGTGATCACGGTGGGGTACAGTGTGGTAGCTATAGTATTAGATCCAAACCATCCTCCCCTTCTTTTCTCATTCCTTTCTAAAAAGCAACCAAAACTCCCACGGGACCCTGCTCAGCCCAAATGCCTTGGATAAAGGGTCTGAGCAGCTGGAAGGTCTGGGGTTTGGGATCCTAGATCCCAAGAGAATGCTTGGGTGAAAAAGAGAAGTGTGTGGGAAGGGGCCACAAGGGGAGTGGTGTCTGTGTGTGGGGAGGACAGGGAGGCCATGCACCTTTTAAGGAAGAGAGACTTCTAACAGAGAGGCAGCAGAGGGAGAGTTCTCTTGGAACTGCCTCTGTCAAGCTCTTAGGAAACATGTGTTTGTCTGTGTATGTCAATGTGCATATGTGGCGGATGGTTAGGAGCATGGGCCAAAGGGGCCTTTGCCTAGGGGAAGCTCTAGTCTTTCCCCCCATATTCACTGTCCCAGCTGGGGAAGCACCCCCAGGAAAAGGTATTGATAAGATGTCCGTATAAGGGTGCTAGAGCTACTGAATTTTGTAAACTGCTGTTAAAAAAAAAATCTCAGAAGGATGAAAAGAAAGAAATCAAAGCACAAAGAGTCGGTAAGGCCTGGGGGACAACCATACCATGGCTATTAACATCTTTTGACTTTCCTGGGCTCTGCAGCTGCTTCTCCGGAGCTGAGGGCGTTACTCCAAAGGGAACAAATGAACAGCTTTGTTGTATCTCTTCTGGAGCATCAAGGATGCTCCCTCAACCCGGCCTGAGTCAGGTGCTCCCCCAACCCCAGACCCAAGGAGAGCCATCTGTAGATGGCTGGCTCTCTTTGCCAGACGGGGTCCATGAGAGGGGTCAGAGCCTTCTTCCCCAAACAAAACCCCTTGGCATAGTCTGGCCATGATATATCTCGTGTCATGTTTTAGGGGATAGATTTTATAAGATCATAGATTTAGAGCTAGAGTCAACCCCAGAACTTATCTAGTCAACCCTTTCATCCTCTGAGCCTCAGACAAGTCAAGTGATTTGCCCAGGGTCACACAGGTAACAAGTATAGCAGAGCTGGGATTTGAACGCAGGTGCACTAATTCTAAATTTGTATGATCTACACAAATTCTTATAAAATTCTCATTATTGATTGGGGTCTTTCTGACCCCATTCAGGGTTTTCTTGCAAAGATACTGGAGTGCTTTGCCATTTCCTTCTCCAGCTCATTTTACAGATGAAGGACTGAGGCAACAGGGTTAAATGACTTGCTTAGGAGTCACATAACCAGTAGTGTCTGAGGCCAATTTGAACTCGGGAAGATGAGTCTTCTTGATTCCAAGCCTGGTGTTCTATCCACTGTACCAACCAACTGTCCATGTGTAAATTTCTTACACATGGAATATTCTATTTACAAGAAAGGAAAAGGGGACAGCTAGGTGGCGCAGGGGATAAAGCACTGGACCTGGATTCAGGAGGACCCTGAGTTCAAATCCAGCCTCAGACACTTAACACTAGCTGGGCAAGTCACTTAACCCTCATTGCCCCACAAAAAAACAAAACAAAACAAAAACAAACAACAAAAACAAGAAAGGAAAGGACCTTTAGATATCTCTAGGTCAACTCTTCCTTCTCAAAGATGGAAAACTGAGGCACAAGGAAATTATTCTTGCCCAAGGTTCCCTTCCCCCCTAACCTCAAAGTCAATGGTAATGCCTGGGATGAGAAGTTTTTTTTTCTATGTTTTTTGTTCCCGGGCTTTTTAATAACTAGCAGGGTTATATAATTAGGCCTCACTGCCACTGTGATTGCATCAGTCGATGTGTGTGAGGCTGTGGATAATGAGAGACTTGGTAGACATGGAGGTAGCAGAGAGAGCGAGATTGAAAATCAATTTGTGAAAAGCTAGAAGCTTTTTGATCATCTTATTAGACCACGTGAGATGGTCTAAGCACTAGAACCTTTTCCAGGAATCGG
Source organism: Dromiciops gliroides (assembly GCF_019393635.1). Taxonomy (NCBI): domain Eukaryota; kingdom Metazoa; phylum Chordata; class Mammalia; order Microbiotheria; family Microbiotheriidae; genus Dromiciops; species Dromiciops gliroides. The sequence goes on along the minus strand of NC_057862.1, from coordinate 431,716,352 downwards.
CATCAGCTCATAATTTTCCTGGAAGTGTAATTAATGGTGTTATTTAGTCCTCTCTTCTGTAGGGACAGGAAAGAGGTAGGAGAAATGGAATTGGAGAATGGAAAAGATGGAGTGAATCAACCACCAGCATTTATTAAGCTCCTAGTATGTTCAAGCACTTAGTGTAGAGCAGAGGCGTCAAGTACACAGGCCACAGTGGCCCACAACACTCCCATGGGCTTCCGAAACCGGATTAAAATATAACTGGGGGAGGGGGCAGCTAATTGGCACAGTGGATAAAGCACCAGCTTGGATTCAGGAGGACCTGAGTTCAAATTCAGTCTCAGACACTTGACACTTTACTAGCTGTGTGACCCTGGAAAGTCATTTAACCCTCATCTACCCTGCAAAAAAAGAAAAGAAAGAAACTGAAAATACTGGGAAGATATTTAACCAAAATAATAAAAAACACCATAATATTAATACAGAGTTTTTCTAAGTCAATCTGTGACTCTCAGAGATCCTGCTGGACAGTTCTGTGGCTCCTGTTTCTATTGAGTTTGCTACCACAGGTGCAGAAGTGCCTCTTTTGTTGAGTTTGAAGAAAATAGGGATTCTAAGAGGGAGAGGTGAGGAGAGAAAGATCCCAGGCCTGGGAAACAGCTAATGCAATGGTTGTGGGAAGGAAAATGCAGGTCATGTTGTGAGGAACAACAAACCAGAAACAAGAAGGCAAGCTGTTGGATTGGAAAATGTGTAAAGGGGTGCACGTATAATATAGCCAAAAGATGGCTCATGAAGGGTTTTAGATGCTGAACAGAGGAATGTCTATTGGATTCTAGAGGCAATAGGAAGTAAACTAGAGCTTATGGTTGAGAAAGTGTTGCTTTAGGAAAATCAATTGGCTGCTCTCTAAAGGAGGCTTTGGAAAGGGGAGAGTCTAAAGAGGCTGGGAAACCAGTTTGAGGATTATTGCAATACTTCAGGACAGAAGTGAGAAGACCTGAACTAGAATGAGAGGAGAGAAGCGGTAGAATACAGGAATTTGTGGAGGCAGAAATGACAAGATGTGGGGTAAGGGAGAGGGAGAAATCAGCTATGATGCCAAGTTTTAAAATCTGAATAACTAAAAGGATGATGGGCTTTGACAGAAATAGGGATGTCTGGAAGAGGGGTGGGTGCGCCTTGCCAAAATAAAGAGCTCTTTTCACAGATAGAACATGAAGTCAAATCTCCTACCCCAAAGAAGCTGGCCAGAATTCCTGGCCTATTGGCTAAGTTGCCCTTCCATTTCCTCAGGGGCTTATTGAAGACAAGGCTCCAAAGTTGAGACTTTAATGGTGAAAGTTTCAAGGAGAAGGACTCGTTATCAGCTTGTAGATACCAGATAAGAGCCACCTCCCATCCCAAACCTTACCAATCAAACCTCAGGAGCTCAAAGATGTTGAAGGGCAGATTCCTGTCTGGGGGCTGGTTGGCAGTGGGAGTTCATTCCCTTGGGGGGGGGGGGCGCAGGATAAAAACAGAAGGAAACAGGGTGATTGGGTCATACTTCAAGGGGAGGCCTTCCTGATATTTGCAGATTGAGATTCTCTCAATTTCTTTGGTAGTAGCAGAAAGTGTATCAGCACAGTAGACCTGTGTTCTAACCATCTCTTTGCCAGTAACTAGCTGTGTTTATTGGACAAATTTTTCCTCTCAGCTGGACCTAAGCAATCATCTATAAATCAGGGTAGGGGGGTGCTGTTGAGCTAGATGGTTTCTATGGCTCTTTCAGAGCTAACATTTTTTTTTTGTTGCTTTTTGGTGTGTTTTTTTTTTGGTGAGGCAATTGGGGTTAAGTGACTTGCCCAGGGTCACACAGCTAGTAAGTGTCAAGTGTCTGAGACTGGATTTGAACTCGGGTCCTCCTGAATCCCGGGTTGGTGCTTTATCTACTGTGCCACCTAGCCGCCCCGAGAGCTAACATTTTGATTTCAGGAAGTAAGGTTTCATCTAGCCTTGAAGGATAGGTTGGATTTTCTTAGGTAGAGATAGGGATGGGAGAAGACAATACTGATGACAAGTGACATGTGTAAAGGCTAAAGAGCAATAGTCACGCAAAGAAATAAGTTATACCTCCTCCCACCCCACTCCACTTCAGACTCCCACTCCGGTGGTGTCCTCATTATTCATAGGATCATAGATTTAGAGCGGAAAAGGATATAAGAGGCCACTGAGTCCAACTTGTTCCCCCTCGCTAATTTATGGATGAGAAGATTGAGGTCAAGGGATTAGTGTGTTACCCAAGGTCACACAGCCCTCTAAGCAATTGCAGTAGGATTTAAACTTGGTTGTTCCTGATTTTATCTGGTGCTCTCTCCACTACACCAGTGGATTCCTTTTCTGGTCTGGCACATTGAGTGACAATGACCTGTAGGGCCAGCCTGAGGAGACAGAAATCCTGGTGGAACCCAGTACACAAAGTTGTAATTAACACCTAGCATCACTTCTGGAAAGGAAACAGGTGACTTGCCTTTTAATGATTCACACACAAACAACAAGTTAGCTTTCCCATAGGAGAACTATTTTGAAAATCTCCCAAAAACAAGTACAAATTAGTAGGGTTTTAAGACACTTATGAAACAGCTCCCTCCTTCCAGCCAGGTGGCCTGTCCCTGCCACCTAAAGAGGTGTTTTTAACTTTGCTCAAATTCTTTTTTTTAATTTTATTTTTTCTCAGTTACATGTAAACAAGAAAAAATTTTAAGTATTTAAGTTTTTTATTTTACTCTCCAATATTTACTTTACTTCTTTTACATGGCGTTCACAGCTTTGTGCCAAAATGAAAGGGGGCTAGGTATTTGCTTATTAAATATTTCAGAACTGTCTCACTCATTTTCATTCTTCTAAATCCACATACTGTGATAAAAATTGTTCAAACATTGAAGTAGCTCTGGAAACAACAAAAAAATTAACGTTCATTTTTTTAAATTTTGAGTTCCAGATTTCTCCTTCCCTCCCCTCCTCTCCCCCTTCTTGAAGAGGCAAGCAATTTGATATAGATTATACATGTATAGTAGTGCAAAACATTTCCCTATTAGCCAATGATGCAAAAGTAAACCGACCAAAACCCAAGAATAATAAAGTAAAAATAGTATGCTTCAATCTGCATTCATATGCCATCATTTCTTTCCCTGGGGGTGGATAGCATTTTTCATCATAAGTCCTTAAGAATAATCTTGGATCATTGTATTGCTGAGAATAGCTTAGTCATTCACAACTGACCATCATAACATTATTGTTACTTTGTTATATATTTTACATACATACTATGTGGCTGTGTATAATGTTTTCCTGATTCTACTCATTTCACTTTTCATCAGTTGATATAAGCCATCCTAGGTTTTTCTGAAGGCAAACTGCTCACCATTTCTTATAGCACAGAAGTATTCCATCACAAACATATACTACAACTTGTTCAGCCATTCCCCCACTTGATGAGCATCCCTTCAATTTCCAATTCTTTCCCACCACATAAAGAGCTTGCTATATTTTTTGTACATATAGGTCGCTTCCTTTTTCTTTGATCTCTTTGGGGTACAGACCTAGTAGTGGTATTGTTAGGTCAAAGGGTATACACAGTTTTATAGCCCCTTTGGAAATAGTTCCAAATTGTTCCCAAAAATGGTTAGATCAGTTCACAATTCCACCAACAGGGCATTAGTGTCCCTGTTTTTCACATCCCCTCCAACACTTGTCATTTTCCTTTTCTGTCTTTTAGGTATGAGGTAGTACCTCAGTGTTGTTTTAATTTGCATTTCTCTAATCAATAGTGATTTAGAACATTTTTTCATATGTCTATGGATAGCTTTGATTTCTTCTTCTGAAAACTGCCTATTCATATCCTTTGACCATTTATCAATTGAGAGTGGCTCTTATTTTTATAAATTTTACTCAGTTCCCTATGTATTTGAGAAATGAGGCCTTTATCAGAGAAACTTGCTGTAAGATTTTTCCCAAGTTTCCTGCTTCCTATCTAATCTTGGCCTACATTGGTTTTGTTTTGCAAAAGCTTTGTAACTCAATGTAATCAAAATTATCCATTTTAAATCCCTAAATGTACATCTCTTCTTTAGTCATAAATTCTTCCCTGATCCATAAACATGACAAGTATAAAATATTCTATGCTCCCCCTAATTTGTTTATAGTACCACCCTTTATGTCTAAATCATGTACCATTTAGACTTATCTTGGTGTCAGATATTGGTTTGTACCTAGTTTCTGCCAAACTGCTTTCCAGTTTTCCCCAGCAATTTTTTAACTTTGCTTGATTGTAAGTGAGCATTCTCAGCTCAAGGTGGGTCTCAGCATAAGGATTCAGGGATTGGATGATGCTAGGTTTCAGCAGAGCCTCTGGGACAAGCATTCACTCGCTCTGTAAAAGTGTGGCTCAGTTTACCACTCTTTTCCCATAACTCTGTGGTGGGAGACCAAGAAGAGAGATTACACTCTTAGTGTGGAGACGCAACACAAAACTAAGCAGAGCCTATGTGTCAATAAGGAATTAAACATAAGATTTGCCTGCAGGTAAGCCATAGGCTTCAGATAAGTAGAGAACTGACTGTTTCTATTACTTGCCTAACTGCCTCATGAACAATCATTTGGGTACTGGGTGCAAGACCCTGTGGCAAGAGTGGCTGGGGAAACAAAGTCAAATGTCCTGGTCCTTGCTCTCATTGAACCTGTCTAGCTGGGGAGTCAGGACTAACCTCTACAAAAAAGTTAAACACTGTATATTATTTATGTGATGTTAGGAGTAAAAAATAAGTGAACAAAACTGTCCCACTTATCAACCGGTCAGTCAATTAAGTTAGGTCAATCAAGTCAATCAGTCATGTAAGAATCCATTTATTAAGTGTCTCTACAGGGAGGCCAAAAGTCATGATGTTTTAATAACTTTCTAAAAAAGTATTTTTCTTTTACATTTCTACCATTTATGAAATTTGCTGTTTCACACATAATGTAAATTCATTTCTATCTATACTTTATATGATTCTATGGTATTATAAATTAAAAACAAAAAATAAAGGAGTTATTAAATATTGAAACCCCTTCGTGACTTTTGGCCCACCCTGTATCGTGCCCCAATATACCAAAAATGCATTTGGGAAAAACCAAAAACATTCCCTCTCATCGAGGGGTCTTCCATCTTAATGGAGAGACAACACATATGTAAGTAGGTACATACAACATATGTATGAGAGTAGATGGAAGGTAACTCTAGAGGAGAAGGCAGCTGGCTGACTTGGAAAGGCCTCTTCTATAAACAGATGGCATTTAGAAGTTTAATTTTTTAATCATTGCATCGTTTTATTGATATATTTTATTTTCCCCTTTCATTTCCAAATATATTCCTAATCTCCCCTCCCCCAGCAAGAGAGCCATTGCTTGTACCAAGAATAAAAGAGAGAGGGGAAAGAAAAAAAAAAACAGTTCAGCAAAACCACCGACACATCAAGCCGTCTGACAGAAGTATGCAGTGTTCATACACCCACCTCTGCAAAGGAGGGAGGGAGGTACAGCTGAGCCCTTGAAGAAGCCAGGATCCCAGGAGGAGGAGGAGGTCATGGGGGAGAGAATTTCAGCCTTGGGGGGCTGCCAATGCAAATTCACAGAGTTGGGGAAATCAGCTATCCATCACATGTGAGGACAGACGTGCGACAATAGAGTTCACCAGAGCGGACTAATACATAAAGGAACATTGGACAGATTGGCGGCGCACCCCCAGTCATAAGAACGGGTGTAAATGCCAAACCAAAGGAGTCTAATTTGATCCTAGAGGTAATAGTGAGCCACTGGAGTTTATAGGGCTACACGGGGGTTAGAACTATGCTTTAGGCACATTTGTTTGGCAGCTGAGTGGAGAAACAGATATGGAATGGATGAGAGCTAAGGCAGGACACCAATGAGAAGGCTATTGCAGAGTAGTTCAGGTGTAGAGGAGATATGGCCCTAAGATGAAGGTGGCCATGTAAGTGGGGGATAGTTGGGAGAGATATTGTAAGGAGAAGTAGGAAAATTACTTGCACCTGATTAAATAGATGAGATGACTGAGATAGCAAAGTCAAGGAAGACCACACAATTGTGAACTTGGGAGATCAAGAGAATGACAGCCCTTGACAGTCATAAAGGAAGAGTTGAAAGAGGAGTAGATTTGGGGAGATAGATGATGTCAGTTTTGGACATGTCGAGTTTAATATACCTAGAGGACGTGCTTCTCAAGTGTTCAGTGGCCAATTGGTGACATGGAGTTCAGGGGAGAGGCTAGGGCTGGCTATAAAGACCTGGGAATCATTAGCTTAAAGATGATCATTGATGAGGTCACCAACTGAAGTAGTGTAAAGAGGAAAGAGAATAAGATCCAGTATAAGAGCCTTGTGGTACATCCCACAGTGAGTAAAGCTGTATCATGAATGAAGCTTTTGTCCCCAAAAGAAAACCCTGAGAAGTAAGGGGCAAGGCATATACAGGAGGAGAACCAAGGGTTAGGAGTTTAATGAAAATCTAGAAACAAGCAGGAGATACAGGAGGAGACGTGATGTGCAGTGTCAAATGCTAGAGAGATAGAAGATAGGAAAGGACTGAGCAAAGGCCAGTAGATTTTGTAATTAAGAGATTTTTAGTAGCTTTGGAGAGCGCAATTTCAGTTGAATGATGGGATTGAAAACCCCTGCAAAGGGTTTCGAAAGAGGAGAGGAAGTGGAAGAATTTATGTGTAAATGGTCTTTCCAGTTTAGCTGAGAAGAGAGGATGCTAAACTATTGGGATAGTAGACTCTAACAATGTCTCTCTGAAGACAGCAGAGAATGAGTCCAGTAAATAGGGATGAGGACTGAAGATTAAAGAGAGGAGAGAATGATAGTAGGGGACTAATCTACTGGAAAAGATAGGAGGAATGAATTAAGGGCAGATATAGAAGGATCTGGGGCAGCTAGGTGGAACAGTAGAGAGATCATCGGGCTTGGAATCAGAAAGATCTAAGTTCAAATCCAGCCTCAGATACTTACTAGCTGCATGACCCTGGGCTAGTCACTTAACCCTTATATGCTTCAATTCCTCATCTATAAAATGGGAGCACACTGAAGAAGGAAATGGTATACTACTCCAGTACCTTTGCCAAGAAAACCTCATGGACAAAAGTCCATGGGGTCACATAAAGTCGTTCAGGACTGAACAACAACAATAACATAGAAGGAATTACCCTTAGAAAGGAGAAGGGGGACAGCTAGGTGGACAATGGATAAAAGCCACAGGGCCCTGGATTCAGGAGGACCTGAGTTCAAATCCACCTCAGACACTTGACCTTTACTAGCTGTGTGACCCTGGGCAAGTCAACTTCATTGCCCTGCCAAAAAAAAAAAAAAAAAAAAAGGAGAAGGGCAGCTTTTCAACAATTCAGTAATTCAATTAACATTATTAAGTGCCTACTATGTGCCCAAGCACTACTGATTAATGCTAAGGATTACAAAATGAGGCAAAAGATAGCCCCTACCCTCAATTGAAGTTACTACTTTAATGGGGGAAAACAACATGCAAAACAAATATATACAAAGCAAACTATATGCATGATAAATAGGAAATATTTATGAGAGAAACACAGTGGAATTAAGAGAGGTTAGAAAGGGGGCAGCTAGGGGTGCAGTGATAAAGCACTGGCCTTGGATTCAGGAGGACCTGAGTTCAAATCCAGCCTCAGACACTTGACACTAGCTGTGTGACCCTGGGCAAGTCACTTGACCCTCATTGCCCCACCAAAAAAAAAAAAAAGAGAGAGAGAGAGAGATTAGAAAAAACTTACTATAAAAGGTAGGATTTTAGTTGGGACATAAAGGAAGCCAGAGAGGTCAGTAATCAGAGTGGAGGAGAGAGAGCATTCCAAAGCATATTAGACAATATGCCCAGAGCCAAGTGAAGAAGATAGTGGGGTACAGTGTTAAAGGATTGTGATAGAAAAAGAGGGAATTCTCAGCAAATGGCCTTAATTTTTCATGGGGGTAAAGTAGGAAACAAGGCCCTCAGCAGAGCAGATGGGGAGAGGGGGAGGGTGGCAAAGGGGGTTTGGCCAGAGAAGAGAAGCTCTAGAGTGTGGCATAGAGAATAATTTAGGGAGGATAATGAGAATTGCCTTGTTCTAGTAAGAACTCAGATCACAGACGTTTGTAATGAATTCTGCTGCACAACACTTGAGTAAAATCAGAGGAGGCGAAGTAAGCCAGGGTTGAGTTTCATAAGGTATGTCATGAGGTCTAACCTCATAGTAGGTGCATTGCTGTATCCTCTGAGGCCTTACGCAGCCCACTTTGTATGGAGCATAGGCAAGTAGAGGTATACCCTGTGGAGTCTGGGAGCCCAGGCCCACTCTAGAAATGTCATCACAGCCCTATTTAGTTTATAGATTTGGAACTGGAAAGGACCTTAGACATCATCTATTCCAATCCCTTCTTTGTGTGTGTGTGGGGGGGGAGGGGGCAACGAGGGTTAAGTGACTTTAAGTGACTTGCCCAGGATCACACAGCTAATAAGTGCCAAGTGTCTGGGGCCAGATCTGAACTCAGGTCCTCCTGAATCCAGGGCTGGTGCTCTATCCACTGCGCCACCTAGCTACCCCCCAATCCCTTTTTACAAATAAGGAAACTGAGACCCAGGGAACTCCAGATCACACAAGTAGTTAAACAATGAGGTCCTCTGACCCCAAACCCCACACAGCCTTTGGCTATAGATACTTTTTTTTGCCTTCTGGGCCTAAGGGGCAGTTCATTCTCCACTGGTCTGATCCAATCAGTGGGAGGAGACTGGAGAAGATGTCTATGTGTTGAAGGGAAACAGGCAGCATTTACAAATGCTGAGGAAAAATCTTCCATGCTCAGCATGCAGCTGGCCTCTTCTCAGTCCCATCATTTACATTTGCTCAGAAATACTTAGAACTCAACAAACAAAAACTCCTATTTTGGAAACATAATTCTTGTATCAACCACACCAGGCTTTTCCAGATTCCCCACCCCAATTGTTAGAGCTTGAACTCTTGACATTTCTTTGTATCATTTAACTTGGCACGGTAATATCAGTTTCTCTGGGTGTACATGGGCAATCTCCCAGTATAAGGGAAGCGTCCGGAGGACAATAATATTTTGGGTTTTGTCATTGTATTCTTAGAGACTAGTACTGTGCCATGCACATAGTAGGCCCTTGGTGAATTGACCTGGAAGACTTTCACCACATTCTTCTCTTTAGGAACAGCCAACACTGAGCAAACTTTTCATTGTTGTGACTAACTTCCAGGATAAGGGCTACTGCCCCAGAGACTAGACCAGTACTGTGCTCATAGCCAGCTCATTGGGACTCAGAGCCAATTGTTAAATTTTCAGTGTAACCATTTACACCTAGGAAGTCAGCAAATGCTAAAAGTCGGGTATTGGTTTATTATTTTAATGATAGTCTGGACTTAGGAAAATGATGGAAAAATGTTAATACTGAAGATTAAACTTGAAGGTATACCTACCTGTGTACATGTTTTTCTTTGGAGGGACAGTTGTTAAACATTTACCACGACAACCAAGGATTAGGCCCTTGTTGTAGGCAGGCAGTCTGGTATGGTGGAAAGAACACTAGATTTGTAATCAGAGGATCTGGCTTTGGATCTTTGTTCTGCCTGGGTAACTTTTGTCAAGTTACTTAACTTATCTCATCTTATATCCCCATATCTACAAAATGAGGGTGTTGGAATAGATGACCCCCAAAGCCCCTTCCAGTTCTAAATCTGTGATCTAAACGTAGCAGGTAGGGACCTACTGAGTTCATTTTTACCCTGGGTTGAGAAATACCTTTTTCAGAAGATACCAAAAGCAAAACCATTCTTATCCTGGAAGGAGTCTGTTAGCTTCACACAGAGAAGAACAGTTTTCTGTGGCTACAGACTGAAGCCTAACTCAGCACTACACAAAGCCCAGTCAGTCACTGAGCCCTAGCCCTGGCTTATTTTGTTAGAATATCGAGAGTTCTGAGAGGCAGCTCACAAATGAGGACTCTTGGTTACACCAGGGGACTAGGCAAGAGTGTGCCTTTTGATGGTGGGTCAAGAATATCACCCTCATATAAGAAAGCTAGTCCATTATGAGGCTCTCCCCAGATATAGAAAAAGATGTCATGGTGTCAGGTAGTTTCTCTAAACAGCGTCTGTTTTCATTTTCAAGAAACAGGAAGGAGGCTTTGGGGAGGGGAATAGAAAAGATCACCTTGCTCTACAGATTGGACTCCTTCCCCTCCCTGGCTAATCCTATACCAGGTGTCCTTCCTCGAAAAGCCTCACTCCTGTCCCTGGGGGGCTTGGGCTGATGAGCAGCAGCTGGACAGCAGGAAGGAAGAGCCCCCCCACACACACACCAGAGGCTGAGCAGTTTTGCAGACACACATCGTCCATCACCCAGCCCTGGTGAGCCTGTCACTGGGAAAGGCCAGGAATTACATGGTCCTGCTTACAGATCCCAGGTTCAACCCAGGGCAGGAAAGAGGAAAGGCTGGAAAGTTGTATGTGTGGTTTTAGGTGTTTTTTTAAGTTGCTCCAAGAACATATCCCTCCAAAAAATACAGTTTGCAGGTGTAGCTCAAAAAACATTTCCTAGGATTTTAGGAGAGTCTGAAATTTCCCCAAAGGGCATCTTCTGACTTGCTGAAGAGTGAGAGGTAAGGATTTGATCAGCAGAAGGCCAGAGCTATGCAAAGGGTATTGGAAAAGTCCCAACAAGGCAGCTAGGTGGCATCGTGGGTAGCATGGTAGACTATAGAAGAGACCAAAGTTCAAATCCTACTTTAGATACTTCCTAACTGGGTGATCCTGGGCAAATCACTTAACCTCTCTCAGTCTTAGTTTCATCATCTATAAAACAGGAATGATAACAATAGCACCCACCTCACAAGGTGATTGTGGGGATAAAAATGAAAAAAAATTTTTTTTTGCAAACCCTAAAGCATTATGTGAACTCCAAGGCATTTGCCCTGAGGGCTCTTGAAGGTCCCTAGGAAGAGCCTTCCTAGCCACGTTTCAGATATCTCTCTCACCTGCCGGGGTTCTCTGGAAAGTTATTTATTTATTTTTCCACTTCCTGTTCTTTCCAGGGGTCCCCTCCCAACCAGCTGATCCCACTCCTCCCTACAGTAGTTGTCACTGTAATGCTACTCTTGGTCTTTGGGAAGATTTGGACAAATAGAAAATTTAAGACTCCAGTCTAATGAAACAAACTAATCTCTACCCTCATAGAGGACATGGAACTTTTTCCAAGGGACTTTTTGTGTTTGTTCTGTTATCTGTTCTGCAGAAAAACTCTGTGAAGCTAGCACAGTGGAATTACTTTCCCCATTCTACAGATAGGGAAACACGTGGGTGACAAAATTAACACAAGAAGGTTACCTTTGTAACCTTGTTAATTCAACAAACATTGAGCACCTAATGTACTGGTCAAGGGGATATAAATGTAAAAACACAATATTTACTGCCCTAAAGGAGTTTTATGGTTTTTACTGGGAATCAAATACTAAGAACTTACCTGGACCTTTTTCCTTATCTGTAAAATTGGGGGGGGGGACCAGACATCTTCTGAGATCCCCTCCAGTTCTGGAGTTATGGGTATGCTGGTAAATGTTAAAGAACTGTTTCTCTGAGGGAGAAAAATGCACCCTGGACACACTTTTAAGTTTAAGCTGCATCATTTACATTTTTCTCCATCACTTTTTAAAGCCCAGACCATCAACAAAACAATGTCAAGATCTGACTTGTAGCATTTGCTGATTTCTAAGATGTAAAATGCTCACACTGAAAATTAACAGCTGGCTCTTGGTTCCAGTTCTAAGTGAATCCTGTACATCCCTGTATATGATTCTGTGGTCAGAGAAATTCAGTAGAAAGTAATGTGAGAAGGGGGAGAGCAAGAGGAGGTTGAGAGAAGGCTTCTTGGAGGAGAAAGTTCCTGAGCTAAGCCTTAAGCTTTGAAGGAAGATAAGGATTCTAAAATACAGAAATAAGGGAATATTCCCCTGACATAGGATACAGGTGAATAGTGAAAAGAGACAGAATGTCAAGTTCAAGGAGCATTCAGTTGCCCAAGTGGCCTGGAATAGAGAGTGTTTGCATGAAAGGGAATAATGTTAAATAAACCAGGAGAGATGGGTGGGAGCCAGGTAATGGAAAACCTGAATACCAGGATAAGGAATCTGGATTCTTTTTGGATCTTTGGCCAAAAGGTCCACCCACTGGAAAAATCAGGGCTAAAACTGGATATATCCTGGGGCAGCTAGGTGGTGCAGTGGATAGAGCACCGGCCCTGGAGTCAGGAGTACCTGAGTTCAAATCCAGCCTCAGACACTTAACACTTACTAGCTGTGTGACCCTGGGCAAGTCACTTAACCCCAATTGCCTCACTAAAAAAAAATAAAATAAAATAAAATAAAATAAAAAAATAAAAACTGGATATATCCTGATAGCTCTTCTCTATTTTTTTTCCATTATGCCAACTTGTTTAAAGTGCTCACTATTGACCTGCTCCCATCACATAGCTAACCACTGAATAATAATCAGTCTTGTGGAGGGTTGGAGGAGACAGGAGTTTATTTCTTAAATCCCAGGTACTACAAGAACAGTCCCCTTGAAGTTTGAAGAACAAATTTCAAGACATCTTACTTCATATGATCAGGAAATGAATTTGTGGGATTTTTTACTGAGTATAAACAGTTGCAGATGAATCTCTATAAATCCTGGGGTCCATGGGGGTGAGGAAAAGGGGAGTCATTAAAATGATGCTTAGGTTGTTTGAAGATGCCCCTAATCTGAGATGATGCCAGTAAATTACCCTCAACTCCATTCAGAGACGAGATCTGGGTCAGGGAAAATAGATAGAGATGATCAACGTGTCAATTCTCAAATCATTGACATCAGTTCATTTTCAGGACAATAAAACAGCTCGTTGTTATATAGGGTTTCAGGGTTTGCAGAGCTCTTTCCTCACAACAACTCAGTGATGTATTGAGTACAAGTTTCACTATTCCCATTTTACAGATGATGAAACAGGTTCTGAGGGGAGAAGTGACTTGTATATGGTCAGGAAGCTAGTGAATGTCTGAGGCAGGATTTAAATCCAGGTCATTTGAATCTAAGTCTAGCATGATAGCTTTCCACATAAATACCTGATATATCCACACCCTCTCTCATGCTTCTAAGTCTTAATTTAGAGTATGAAAATACTAAACCCTACAGCTACTGCTCAGCCCTGGTGACAGCCACCATCAGTTCTTCCTTTAGCCCTCCTTTAATAAGGAAATACTTGCAAATATTGAATTCGACAATCAGAACAGTAGGTGAGAGCCTGGGGTCCAACAAAGACTAGAAGCTTGGTTTGAAATAATAAGGCTCATTTGTTTCATCTCAGTGAGCCTCAGTTTCTCCATTTGTAAAAATAAGTGGTTCAACTGGATGGTATGCAAGATAACCTTCTGGGTCCATAGGGTTCCGTAAGAGCCAATCAAGCCTCCCCACTCCCTGCAAAGCACTCCTTCCTTTCAGTAAAATGTTGAGACAATCCGAGGGTTTAGCATGTGCCCTCCCCCCCAGCCTTTTTTAAAAATAAAATTTTACTAATATAGTTTGGTTTTACATCACCTATAATTACCCCGTATACCCTCTCTGCCTCCTTTCCCAGAGTTATGCCTTTTAACAAAGTTGGTTGGCTTTTTTTTTACAAAAAGAAAGAAAAAGAAAAAAAATCTTCGAAATAGATCAATGCATAGATAAAAGATCTGACAGTAAATGCAACGTTCCACACCTGCAGACCCCGTTATTCCCACTTCTGTAAAAGTGGGAAGAGGTGTTATTGTCATATCTCATTTGGGGGCTCAAGTTTGTTATTTTTACCAATCAAGGTCCGGACAGGATTCTGTGCTTCCTAGAACTCCGGATAGGTAGGGTGGGGCTCCTGGAGAAAAGAGGTGTCTCTCAGAAACATAGGGCATTTTACTGTTGGAATGCTAGTGGCTGGCTTTGGTTTGCAAGCAAAGAAACTAAAGGATTCATGTCTCCAACTCTGACATGCGGGGCCCGGAGTGACTAGGGTAGGGGGTTAGTGGAGTTTCGCCTCTGTCTCTAAGCCCAGGGGGCTGATCCCCGGCTGAATTTGAGGGGGATAATCTTTTTGAATCGGTTTCTAAGAGGTCTGGGTGCGCGTGGAGAAGGTGGGCGGGGAGCTGAGGAGTGGGAGGGACCCCGCGCAGTCCCGGCTCCAAGCTCCAGTGAAAAGCAGAGAATACAATTCCCTGGCTCCGGGAGAGCTCGACTGTCTCTTTAAGCCTCCGGTGGCTGTGGCGGTGGCGGCGCCGGCGGCACCCCGGCAGCCGAGGGTGAATCTTGGCACGGGAGTCGCCTTTCACATGGCTGAGGCGCTCCAGCTGCCTGCGCCCTGAGCTGCTGCGGCTGCCGCTCGAGATGGGCTGTCCAGCCGCCCCCAGTGCTAACTGCTAACTAACCCAAGATCAGCGCTACCTCTCGCCCTCCCCCCTCCTCCTGTCCCCCAGCTTGGCTCTTGGCGGACTACTGAAAGAAGCAATTGGAGATTCTGAGTGAGTGTCCCGGGGTCCCTGGGAACGCTGACCGATGGAGGCTTTGGGGGCGGGGGGTGGGGGGGGCATTGTTTCTTTTGTTATGTAGAATTCGGGCCCAGGAACGCCCCCCTCCCGGGGAAATTCCAGAACTCCTCTGCCCGCGGAAAACTTTGTCGGACAGTTCCCGCTAAACGGAATAATAATGACCTCGCCTTTGCGTGGGGAGGGAGAGCCGAGGACTGGGGACGTTGGTACTGTCTGTGGAGCACTGTGCGTTATCCTTCCTGCCTTGTGTATTTAGTCAGCAGGGGCTGTGTGCGCGCTGAGAGGTCAGAGCTTACAAGAAAGTGCCCCAAAGCCAGTCTCCCTCCCTTTTGTCAGGAAAGACATTTGCATCTGAGTGCCCATTATCTGGAGTTGGAGGGGTAGATTCTCTGAGCTTGGCTGGTAAGGCTGTTCGAGGGGCTGGGCGGGGGAGGAATGGAAGAAATGTGTAGTCTACACATTTTAGTTTAGTTTAGTTGTAGTTTAAGGGAGTTTTCATTTTCCCCTGGTTCCCGCCGGATCAATTACCCTGCTGTTAGTGGGGAGGGCTGGGCAGAGGTGGGGAAAAAGAGAGAAAGACAGCCACCTAAAAGACACCAGGGTTGTTCAGTCAGGAGAGGAGGGGGCTGTGGGATGATTCTGTTCTAAGACTTGAATGCAGTAAAGAGCTTATGTGAGGGGGCTGCTAGGCAGTTTATACGTGGGGTGGGGGGGGGGAGCTTGTGGGAAAGGGATGCTAGACACTTTATCCAGGAAGGGGGCAGGGGGAGAAGATCAAATTAAGGCCAGAAAGGTTTGGATAACACATTAAGGAAGAATTTGCCAACCATCTGGGTTTAGTCCAAAGGATCTTAGAGCTGGGAGGGGTTCTCCAAACCCCCTATTTTAAAGATGATGAGATTGAGACCCAGAAGGGTTAAATGATTTGCCCAAAGTCATCCGGGTAATAGGTGACAGTGTTGGGATTTGAATCGTGGTCCTCCTACTCCAAATCAGTGTTCATTCCTCTGCGCCATGCAGTGATTTACAGAGTCACCCACCTGTAGGCAGTGGGGTTGGAATAGATGAACTCTCAAAGTTCCTTCCAACTCTCAAATTCTTAGATTTTCATGAGAAAGTCACAGGGACCCAAGCATGCCACTGGCTGTTCCTCAAGATCTAGCCCTATTAAATCTTGTATGTTCCTCATGAAAAGGATGTTGGGAAGGGAAGGGGTTCCAGGTCAGGCTGGGGCTGTGGGTGGAGATAAGAGATTTTAGTACCAGGGATGTCTTTGTTTGCATCTGGCCATGGAGTCATCAACATTGGCTGAACAGCATCTTTGTCCCAGGAATGGAAGTAGGGCCAAGGGAAGTGATCCTCACTGTTGGGTTAAGAAACTTGGAAATTGGAAGTATTTGATTCTAATCCAATTTTTCTACTAACTCTTTGGGATCATAGAATGTATACCTGTGAGGGTTTGGGATGCGCAGTCTGTTTTCTCCTGTAGCTTTTCAGGAGGCAAGAGCAAGACCCTCTGGATCAACTGAAGGAAGAAAACTCTTTCAATTTTTCAAAGAGAGAACCCTCTCTTAGCTGTTACTGAGTACTGAGGGCAAATATCATCCCCATCCCCCCACCATGATCCTGCAGAAAGATTCCCTTTACAGGTTCATAATGGCCTGTCTTTCATCGATTAGGCAAGGATCAGACAACATATTATTGGAGCAATTGTGGGCATTTTGGCTTCTAGAATGAGGGGGTTGGAATAGGAGTGTGTGTGTGTGTGTGTGTGTACGCGCGCGCGCCCGCACACGCCGCGTGCTGGAGTGTGAATGAGAGAGAGAGCGAGCAAATGGTATCTTGTGAGCACTAGACATGTTGGGCCTTAAACTCAACTCATCCCTAGCCAATCTTGTCAATTTCATACTATTTTTGATAATTCTATGAGACGGTCCCTCCAGTAGTATAGATTGAGACCTATTCGTGCCTTCTTACTCTGTGCTACTCTTGTTCATGACCTTCTGAGGATAGAAGGAAGAAAAAGAAGGAAGGAAGGAAGAAGGGAGGATTAAGTGCTTACTATAAGACTAAGCACTTTATAAATAAGATTTAATTTGATCTTCACAATAACCCTATGAAGTAGGTGCTGTTATGATCTCCATTTTATTGTTGAGGAGACTGAGGCATACATACAGAGGTTAAATGACTCACCCAGGATCACAGAGCTAGTAAGTCTCTGAACCTAGATTTGAACTCAGGTCTTCCAGACTCCAGGCCTAGCACACTACCCACTATATCATGTAGCTAAGAACTTCCTCAGGTTGGTCTCTCAATATTTTGGGGATACCAGGACAATAATCAGTCTGTTTGTCTGTGATCTCTTGCTCTTACTACATGACCTGTCTACCTCTTTTTCCAATAACATGTCTCCTTAATGACATATGGTATGCTGTTTTTCACATGTAAGGTATCATTAGTAATATGCTTAGTTCCACTTGCTACTTTGTGCCTTTCCAATACTGTTTGAGTCATCTGTAATTTTCTTTTTTTTTAATCCTCCTATTGATGCTCTTTTTCACATGGCTGTCACTTCCCAATGACTCCTCCATGCTACTTCCTCCCACTCCTCCCCAAAAAAAAACCCTCACTTGTAATAAATACAATGTTGATTTTTTTCTGAGCCATGGTATTGTGTGGTTTGTGGACTTCAGTAAAACTAGTAGGGAAAATATTAGTGCTAAGGAAATGGGCTAATACTAACAACTCACATTTCCATAGAACAAACTAATAAGAATGTGGTCATTTGGGTAATTATTCCCATTTTATCCATGAGGAAAATGAGATCTCACAAGAGTTAGTCGATTTACCCATGACCACACAGCTAATAAGTGACTGATCTAGAATTCAGAACCAAGGTTCTAGCTCTCTTTCTACTACTTCAGAAAGATCCTAACTATATGTTTTCTTGATTCAAAACCAGGATGGTATTGGTGCTTTGCTGTGTGAGTGAGTACACCTGTCTCTTTATTGCTCTGCCTAATGGGTCAAATTTCTGCTGAGCTCCTGAGCCTTCCTGGGATGGAAGTGGACATAGCTAAGTAACTAGAATCATGAGTTATTAGTAAATTGCACTGGTAGCTGGGATAGGGATATAGATTGACCTTAGAAATGTGCAGAGACCTTGTGTGTGCTCTAAAGTATTAACATCTGTGTATAACCTTGTCTATGTTTAAAAAGGAACCTTGAGTCAGACTCACAGAAAACTATCCAGGACTGGGCAATGGAGGATGGGAAGGAGGGATGGTCTTTGAGAAAGACACGGGGGGTGCAGCTAGGTGGTGCAGTGGATAAAGCACTGGCCTTGGATTCAGGAGGACCTGAGTTCAAATCCGACCTCAGACACTTGACACTTACTAGCTGTGTGACTCTGGGCAAATCACCTAACCCCAACTGCCTCACCAAAAAAAAGGAAAAAAAGGAAAAGAAAAAAAAGGAAAGAGAAAGACACAGGGATACCAGATGGGAGGGCCACTCCCCTGCATCTACTGTAAGTAAACATTCTATAACTTGCAGCTGGCTCAGAACCAACTTTACCTCTGGTGAGGACTACAGGACATCCTGAAAATGAATCCACAGCTTCATTTTGTCTGGGTAATGAGTAGGTGAGAGACTCCAAGGCTAGGCAGAGGTTGGGACACCCACAACTGAGTCTCCCCCCTATTGTTTCCACAAGAGAAAAGATCTTGGTCTGAGGAATCTTAGATATCCCTGAAAGGCATCTTGGGTGCTATTATATACAGAAAAGACCACATTCTTACATTCAGAAAAGGGAGAAAAAGGGAAGCACCTAGGGCAGAAATGGGAATGGGGCGGGATGGGGGAGTGGGCCTGGAGCCTAGAATACTGACTGAGCAACCCAGATTACAATGGAATGGGGAGGGCTAAACATCCTGCCTGACCTCCTACCTGGAAGACTCCACCCTGACATCAGCTTAGTCCTTTGGCACTTCTTACTTTACCAGGATTCCTTCTGAGTAGGTAGTAGATGTCACTTTTGTCCTGTGTGTTCTATTCAGGCAGCCCCCAGTCGTAGGTTTATAGGATCTAGGAAAAATCCTCCTCCCATCCTGAAGGTCATGGACAGATTATGAGAGGAAATTGAAAGGTCTGTGTGAGGTGTGAGCAACTCCCCAGGAGTGGAAAAATCGGGAAGGGAACATTCCTCCCCAACCCTGAAGTCTGGGCCAACCCCACCCCTCAGCCCATCCGGAGAGAAGCGAGGCCTGCTCTAGGCTCCGCTTCCTCCTACCTGCTTTTTCCAGGTCTGCTGGTGACAACAGACGGTAAAAATTCCCCTTAAGGCAGTTAAGGCTTCTTCAGCATCTTATCCTGGGCCAAGTGCCCAAGAAAACCAAACAGTCCAGTGGCCACCTGGTCTCCTCCCAGATCAGCACCATTCTCTGTCCCCAAAGGATTTGAAACAAGGTCCTTCACCCTAACTCTCAAGGAGAAAGTGAGTGGGAGAATGGCAGAGAGATGTGATAGAAAAGAGAGGAGGCAGCAAGGTTTGTCTTCAGGGCCTCCCCCTCTGCTCTCCACCAACATCTGAAACTCAGTTACCCTATGGGTGTTACAGACGTAGACATATGTTCTTTCCCAGGGGATTTGGATTTTCAAGGAGCTGAGAGGGCAGTGCAGAAGGAATGAACCTTCAGTTGTAGAATTCCAGGAAATACAGTCTCTGAGTGTAAGAGAGATTTGGACCTGCACCCAGCCTAAGAATGTCAAACACATCCCTGATTCCACATTTCCTTTGGTGACCATGGTCTGTTCTCAGTCTTAGAGGCAGATAGATGGCAGAATGTGATAGATCTGGCTGGAATTGGGGAGACTAGAGTTCAAATCCAGCTTTAGATACTAGCTGTGTTACCCTGGGCAATTCGCTTAATCTCTGTCTTCCTCAGTTTCCTCAAATCGGGAATCATACTAGCACCTACCTCACTGGGTTGTTGTGAAGCTCAAACGAGATAAGACTTGTAAAATGCTTAGCACAGTGCCTGGAAAATAATAGGTATTTAATAAATGCTTATTCCCAATTCCTTAAATGCTTTTTACCTCTTTCTCTATTCTTTCCATTTCAAGAGCTACAGGAAAGTTTGCCAAGTGGAAAGATTGGGGAGTTAGACCTAAGTTCAGGAGTGTCCAAGTCAGAGTCAGAGTGGGCCATAGACAGATTGAGGGGGTATAAACCAGTGTAATAGCCTGTGAGACTTCAGGCAAACCACATTCTTTAATGGTCACTGTTTTAAAAAAAAAGTATACTTCCACTTCTCCTTGACCTTAGCTGCACAAACAGTCCTCCAATAGTTCTGTTCCTCTCTAAGCTACCATCTGCTTGGGTCAGGGACAAGTATTTCTGGCCTGGCATAGTCCCTCCCCTGGGATTAGCTGCATAGGGAGTTCCCCAGTGCCTCCACAAGGGTGGTTGTGGGTCCGTAGATGTTGGAGGTGGCCCCAGCCCTTCACTTCACCCCAGGGGGAAGGAAATGCTCCTGGGTTGCTTATATATGGAGAGTGGGAGATCCTAAGCATGTGAGTAACACCCTCTGGGGTCAGCCTCACCCTCCCTCCAGGCCAAGTCCCTGACTCCACCTGATGCCATCACATATGTGAGGTTCATCCCCAGACACCCCTAATATCCATTTTAACCTGCCACAGCTCTGTCATCCAGGGATTTACCTAAACCTGTCTGGAGCCTGTTTATGCTCCCATCCTGTCTCACCTCTGGGGTAACTAGTTTCCTAAGTTTCTTCCTTGCTGAGTAGAAGCAGGACTTCCTATGTGATTGGTTTTAAAACTGCCTCCAGGCAACTAGGTGGCACAGTGGATAAAGCACACCAGCCCTGAATTCAGGAGGACCTGAGTTCAAATCTAGCCTCAGACACTTGACACTTACTAGCTGTGTGACCCTGGGCAAGTCACTTAACCCTCATTCCCCACCCCACCCCCCCAAAAAAACCTGCCTCCTTCAGGTTGTAAGGGGTTCCTAATTCTCCTAAGACTGGGTCCCTCTCCTCAAAGCTTGGAAGGAATCAAGTCCGGCAGCTAAGTGGTACACTGGATAAAGGGCTGGTCCTCAAATCAGAAAGACCTGAGTTCAAATCCTGCCTCAGATACTTAACCAGCTTTGTGACCCTGGGCAAGTCACTTAACCTCCCTGTGCCTCAACTGTAAAATGGGACCTACCTCATTGTGGGGATCAGATGAAATAATATCTGTAAAGCTTAGCCCAGTGCCAAGCACATAGTAGGTGCTTAATAAATGCTTATCCCCTACCCCTTCCCTAATTTTTAAGATTTTACTCAGCCTTTCTCAGTTGATAACTCTTCAGACTGAAGAGGCATCACCAGGTCTTTTCCCTTGAGGAGAAGTAGGATCCTGGAATGTTATATATAATCTCAAAATCACAGAATCGTTTAGGATGAACACCTAGTCCAAAAGTCTCATCTTGCTCAGGAGGGACCTGATGCCCAGAGAGGAAAGTTGGTCACACAGCAAATTCGGAACAGAAGAGAGACTAGAACCCAGGTCTCCTAATTCCCAGTCCAGTGATTTTTTTTCCCCCGCTATATCCACACTGACTCTCTTTCCAGGTCCCTGTGATTTTTTTTTTTCCGGGGCAATGAGGGTTAAGTGACTTGCCCAGGGTCACACAGCTAGTAAGTGTCGAGTGTCTGAGGTCAGATTTG
The DNA here is from genome assembly GCF_019393635.1 of Dromiciops gliroides. Classification (NCBI taxonomy): domain Eukaryota; kingdom Metazoa; phylum Chordata; class Mammalia; order Microbiotheria; family Microbiotheriidae; genus Dromiciops; species Dromiciops gliroides. Next base: position 431,694,975 of record NC_057862.1, on the reverse strand, counting down.
AACTCAGGTCCTCCTGAATCCAGGGCCAGTGCTTTATCCACTGGGCCACCTAGCTGCCCTTCCCTGTGATATTTTTTTTAATCTAGAATAATCCCCCAATTAAGACATCCCCTAAAAGTCCAGCCTGCCCCTGCCTCTGCCTCCACCTCCTTATTCCTTCTAGTCTCTGATCTCTTTCTGCAAAGCACCCCCTTCACCCCTAACTTGAGGGGCTTAAGAAATGCTCTGTTTATAGACTTGTCAGGATGATGGCTGAGAGCACTTAGAGCAGGAATCTGCAGAAAGAGTAGCAGCTTTCCTCTGGATCTGTCTTCCTGCTCTTCTCTCTCATCCCCCCTCCCAACCTCCCCAAGTCTGGATATAAAATTTAGAGGGAGAACAAGTGCTATTTTCTCAATGTCAGCATCCCAAACTGGGAGGAGAAGAGGGATCCTCATTGTTGGACCAAGAGACATTGCCTGCTACTTCTGATGTATTAGATGGAATACCTGGTTTGGGGGTGGCCTGGTGTAGCTGAAAAGGGTAACCTGAGGACTTAGCTCCCTGCCTTGTCCTGAGGTTGGGAGGCTGGGTAATGAGCCCAGCATAGGGTCTATGCCTGTCATGTCTTTTTGGTAATGATCATAGGATCATAGAGAATTGAAAGGGACCTAGTTGTTGTTCACTTGTTTGTTTCAGTCATGTCCAACTCTTCATGACCCCATTCGGGTTTTCTTGGCAAAAATACTGGAGTGGTTTGTCATTTCCTTCTCTAGCTTATTTGATAGATAAGGAAACTGAGGCAAACAGGGTGAAGTGACTTGCCCAGGGTCACACAGCTAGTAAGTGTCTGGGGCCAGATTTGAACTCATAGGCCCAGCATTCTATCCACTGTATCATCTAGCTGCCCCAAAAGGGACCTTAGAGGCCATCATTTCCAACCCTTTTATGGATGTGGAAAGTGAGTCATAGAAAGGTATGGGTTGCTCAGTCACACAACTATTAAGTGCCTAAGGTCTTCTGGACTCTAAATCCAGGAAAGGGTCCTGGTTCTAGTCCTAACCTGACCACAGGACCTTAGACAAGTCATTTCTTCCTTCTAGGCTCTACTTTGCTCATTTATAAAACAGGGATAGCAATCCCCTAAAACACTAATCAATCATCTACAAACATTTATTAATTGACAACTGTATGCTAGATATAAAGATATAAGGGCAAAAAAGACACTGCCCCTACCCTCAGGAAACTTACTTTCTACACAGTAGACAAAATGTATACATATAAGTATATGCAAAATAAATCCTAAATGGTTGGAGAGAATGGGGAAGAGGGAGAAGCACTTAGTAACTGGGAGAATGAAGAGAGGCCTCACCCAGGAGACATTTGAGCAGTTTTGAGAGAAGCTTTGGAAAATATAAAATCTTACACACTTGTGGGTAAATATTATTCTAAAGATACTCCTTCAGAAGTTAGTAAGGAGAAGAGCTTCCAGTAGTGGGGAATGCTCTCCTCAGGGCTTCTGACCCCTCTTGGGGGCCAGGGTGGGCCAGTTCCCGAGGCTCCAAAGCCCTGATCTGTCCAGTTTGGTCAGGCCAGCAGCTGTGGCTTTCCCAGGGACCCAGACTAAATATATGAGAGTAATCATTTAGGATTCCCTTACAGAAGCCTCCAAGCCTACAATTTGGTGCTAGTGAGTCTGATGTTTGCAGCTGACAGGACGGGAGTTGGGGGCTGGGGGTGGGGAGGGTGGTTCCTCAGAGGAATGGTACCCAGCAGCCAGACTCTCTGGAGGAAGTTTTCAGAGCTCTGGATCAGTTTCTGCCCAGGACACTGTTGTCTGCGATGGGTAGATAGTCAGATAAGGAGCCAAACATAAAGAGAGCCCTACATTAGATTTGAGGATCCCAGTCAACATCCATCTCACAGACAGTGCATACAAATGGCTATTCCCCATTTTCTTTTTTGCTTTTTCAGCCCTTTAATACTCTCTTCTTCAGTTACTAGGAGCCATTTGCAGCCACCCACACACTCTTGCAACCCCTTTGTAAGAGGCAGCATGATTTGGTTGCTAGACAGCTAGACCTGAATACAAGTGTAGCTTCTGACAGTTGTTGACTCTGTGACCCTCAGTGAGTCACGGTCTCTCGGTGCTCTGAGCTTCCAGCGTGCATTAGAAGAAGGAAGGAATTGCCTATACTGTGGAAATCACTAGTCTAGTCTTCCTCGAACCATCCTGCTTTTTTATTTTGTTTTGTTTTGATTTGTGTTGGTTTTTGGTTTGTTTGGTTTGTTTTTGCTTGGTTTTTTTGTGGGGCTATGAGGGTTAGGTGACTTCCCAGGGTCACACAGCTAGTAAGTGTCAAGTGTCTGAGGCCAGATTAGAACACAGGTCCTCCTGAATCCAGGGCCCAGGGCCAGTGTTTTATCCACTGAGTCACCTAGCTACCCCACACCATCCTGCTTTTATCTGCACAGTCTTTGTGCAGAAATATGTTCTGAGAGTGTCCGGTTAGACCTGGACCAAATTTAGAGAATAGTTTAGGTCTGTCCAAAACCTTTAGAATCTGTAGCATGAGATAAATAAGATAAACCCTCGTGCTAGTTGGAACTTGACAGGCTGGCTTTCTTTACTTTTCAAAGTCACCAAAGAAGTGTTTTGAAAACTTCCTGCCTGCAGACACTTGAAAACAATTAAAGAACCAATTGTTTGTTCCACTTATCACAAAGTTAGAGGCAACTTGGCCTTTGCATTGCTCTCCATCAGCTTTCTTTCCAAGAATGTTGGTATGGTATCCTCGTTGGTTCTAAATGACCATAAATGGCTGCCTAACTTGAGAAGGATGGGCATGGGCCATCTGCAAATAGTCCGCATGGAGTTTTCGCCTCAGTAAGTGTTTGGGTGAATTTTGGTCATAACATACAGATGCACAAATATATGCCCCCTTAGGACTCAAGCAAGAGAATAAAGAATTAACTTTGGCTCTGGTGAATTGTAACACATTCCTGAGGTCATCCAGGATGGCAGTGAATTATTGGAGAAAATTTATTTACACAATCACTGATTGCTGCCTTCACTTCCCACAACCTAATTTTGGTCCACAACACTGAACACAAGAATAGAGGAGCATAAGGGTATGGGGCGTGGGAGGACTGGACCTAGAAGTTTAAAAAAAAGCATACCAGTACTTCAGGACCAACACTCTTCTTCCCACATCACCCTGCCTTCCTATCTACTGGGTGTAAAATCTTCAATCAAGTGTATTGGCTTTCCTGGTGATGACCCACAAGCCTGGTGTGACTTAACCATCAGCTCCTTGAAAGCAGGAGCCATGTCCTCATTTCTAATTATCTCCCAACAATCAACAATATTCTATTCACACACAAAAAAATACTCCAAATAAATGCGACCAGTAGATATTTAATGAACATCTACTACATGAGTCCTAATATGTTCCAAGTGTAAGGAGAGACAAAAAAGAAACAAACAAGACAGACAGACAACAAGAGACACGAGAGAAAAGACTCAGAGAGTGAGAGAGTGAGAGAGAGAGAGAGAGAGAGAGAGAGAGATGAGAGAGAGAAAGAGAGAGAGAGAGAGAGACCTGGAATTCAGACTAAGGTGCTTGCTGACTGTACCAGAAAGAAGATCAAAGGATATATAGAAACAGGAAAGATCTAATCCTAGTTCTTATTAGCCTATACTCCAGCCTCTTGAACTGACCTATATCTAGCAGCCAGTGAGAGATAGGATAGGAAGGATGGGCGGAAAGGACAGCTTTCTCATGGATAAGTCTATCTTCCTTCTTCTTCTATCATTTTGGACTTCTCTTCTTTTTCTCCCATCTCTCTTATTCTTCCAGAAAATCCACGTGCCCCATCTGATGAGGAAGTTTTCTTTGACCTACTGAGTAAGTTTCCAGAGCAAACCCGGATGGGATGACCCAACGCTGTCCCCTGGAAGAGGGCCAAGCTGGGGCAGCTGAGGCTAACACCCCTACTCCCACCCTGGAGGAAAGAATATGTAAGTGGGAAGTCAGCTTAAGAGAGAAATCTGGGTCAGGAATAGCATAGGATCTAGAGTTATGGAATGTTAGAGCTGTCAGAGCCTTGAAGAGTCCTCAAGCCCCTCATTTTACAGATGGTGGAAACAGAGGCTAAAACTGGAGAACTGAATTGCCAAAAGTGACCAAAGTTATTTGGGTGACAGAGCTAGAATCTAAAGCTCAAAGTTTCTTCATTCTAGTATGGTTTATTCCATCAACCTGGGCTGCTTCTCAATCCATCACACCATTTCTGGGCAAAAGATTTTATATCCCAAAAGTATCAGAGTCTTCTCTCAGTGAGCATAATTTAAACTGGTCCAACCTGGGCAGCTTCCCTGGTGGACTGGGTTCAGAGACACCTGGCCTCAGCCACAGCAACATGAATGTTTTCATCCATGTGGATGAAGGGCAACATCAGCACCAGAGATTCTGAGACGGGGCTGGGTGGGGGGATATAAAGAGCTAGAGAAAGAGCAGGCAGATGGGTGAATCATGCAATTTCTGGCTTTTCCCTTTGCTGATTAAAGGACTATAATTACACCCGGTTCCTTGTAATCATTGGGTGTCTGTTACTGGGTCGTATATGTGCAAAACAGAAAGCTGCTCGATTTGCAAAGATAAGAACCCATGCAAATCAATTGCAAAGGGCTTTTTGAAAGTAATATCACATCCCTTCCCCCACCCCCATCCCATCCCCCATATCCTAAAAGTTAGGCTTAATAATGGGGAAAAGCATGTAATTACCTTCTTCCCTACCCCCTAGCCTGCTGGCACACTCCTGCAATCAGGGCACAGGAGCCACATCCCTGGAGGCATCGTGTAGGGAGGAGAAAGGCCATCCCCTTCTGTCACCTTCTGATCTGGGGCAGGGGACACACAGATGTGCTGAGATTTCCCAAGTGAATCCAGATGGAACAGCAAATTCTGGTTTCGCACACACAGTTGCAAGGAAACCATCGTGATTCAACAGCTGTAGGGGATCTCCTTCTGTCTGTGCATCCATGTGAGTGTGAGGAGAACAGAATAAAGCTAACTGGCCCACTCTGGGATTGACCCCCATGACTCTCACCTTAGGAATGCTGCCCTTTTCCCTTTCCTCCTTGTTAGCCATTGAGGCAACCTTCGTTGACATTTGAAAACTCCGTAGCAGATCATGAAAGTGCCTATCTCAAAGAGGCCCTCACATTCAGGGGCCCAGTGCTTAAAACTCCTATGGAAAGTAGGGTCAGCATTAATGGAGGCAAGAAGGTTGAGTTCAGGAGAGATACAGGGCCTTTCTATGAATCTGGGAGAGTTAGCGATATCAGTAGAGTGATGGGATGATGTCTGTTTGGCAGACATCCTTGTGCTATCTAGATCTCCCTAAAACTGGGTCCTTATTTAGATGGTATAATGGGCAGAATATTGTCTGGGACTCAAGAAACCCTGGTAGTTCCATCTCTTCTACTGATCTGCATAAGCCCTTCTTCCTCTCTGGTTCTCAGTTTCCCAGTCTGTAAAACTAAGACAGTAATCTTTGCCTGGCCTACTTAACAAGGCTCTGGTGAGCCTCGGTCTCCAAATGAGACCAAGAATACAAAGCACTTGAGAAAACCTTAAGGACTTTACAAATGGAAGAGATTGTCCTTCCCTCTAGAGTTCAAGGGGAGTCCCAATGAGAGTCCAGCCAGGGGGACTTTCCCTGCTTCATTCACTTCTCACAGTTGTATCTCTCCTGCAGCAGCTCAGTCATCCCTGATGGCCTCCCCTCAGACAGAGGAGTTTTTTGACCTCATTGCCAGCTCCCAGAGCCGCCGGCTGGATGACCAGCGTGCCAGTGTGGGCAGCCTGCCGGGCCTTCGGATCACCCATAACAACTTGGGCCACCTTCGTGGGGAGGGGGATGCTCAAGAGCCCGGAGATGAATTCTTCAACATGCTTATCAAGTGCCAGGTAGGATCATAAGATAATAAATAGATTCAGAACCAAAAAGGATTTTGGAGATCATCTAGGCCAGGGATGCTTAACTTTCTCCATGTTATAGATCCCTTTTTGGCTGTCCAGTAAAATGTACTTGTCCTTCTGGAAATAACATTTTAATTTTTTTATTTTTTTTAGTGAGGCAATTGGGGTTAAGTGACTTGCCCAGGGTCACACAGCTAGTAAGTGTTAAGTGTCTAAGGCTAGATTTGAACTCAGGTACTCCTGACTCCAGGGCCGGTGCTCTATCCACTGCACCACCTAGCTGCCCCAATTATTTTTTAAATTAATATTTTTTCCAAGTACTTGTAAAATCAATTTTTAACATTAGTTAAGTCTCCAAAGTCACATTTGAACTCGGATCTTTCTGACTCCAGTCCCAGCACTCAATCTACTGTGCCACCAATTTCATAAGATTCATATTTGTGTCCCCCAACTACAGTTCCAACAGCGCTGCAGTGGACAGAGTCTGGAGACTAGTTGGAAGAACCCTTTGCCTCACTTCTCCCTCCTCCCTCTCATTGCATAGGTCTTGGATAAAGGGACTCATTCACACCAGCCAGAGTACATTGGAGAGAGGATCCTGAATAAGCAGAGAACTGGGTAGGCAAGATAAAGATAGAGGAGGCAAATCAATCAATAAGCACTTAGGCAGTATCTCTGCTACATTACATGACCTCGAGTAAGTCTTTCCCCTTCTCTTAGCATCAGTTCTACCATATTTAAAATGAAAAAGTGGGACTGCATAACCTCTAAAATCCCTTTCTGCCCTCATTGCCCCATGGACCATCTCCAGCTGTGATGATGTTCCACACTCATGATGGAAACAGCCCTATCGTGGCTAGGGGTAGCTTGCCATCCTATGGCCCATCAAAGTAGAAAGGCATTTTAGAGGTCATCCAGTCTGACTTTCTCTTTTTAAATATGGCAGAACTATGGACTGTGTTATGAGAGCAATAGTCATGCATTCTTAATTTCCCTGATTTCCAAAAAAGGAAGCCTACTTTCTTTTTTTTTTTTTTAACTTTTTTTTTAATGTATAAGGTATTTTATTTTTTCCATTACATGTAAAGATAGTTCTCAACTTTTGTTTATACATGCTTTACAATTTCAGATTTTTCTCCCTCCCTCCCCTCCCTCCCCCCCTCCCTAGACAGCAGGGTAATCTGATATAGGTTATATCTATATATCTCTATACATATAGATATAGATATAGATATACACACATATATTCACATAATAACATTAATCCTATTTCTACATTAATCCTGTTACAAGAGAAAGAATCAGAGCAGTGATGCAAAACCTCAAACTAGGAAAAAAAAAAACAACAGCACCCAAAACAAAAGAAATAATATGGTTCAATCAGCATCTATACTCCACAGTTCTTTCTTTCTTTTCTTTTCTTGGATTTGGAGATCCTTCTTCTATCAATGAGTTCCTGGAACTCTTCTGTACCATTGCATTGGTGAGAAGAATATAGTCCATCACAGTAGGTCAACACTCAATGTTGATGATACTGTGTACAATGTTCTTCTGGTTCTGCTCATCTCACTCATCATCAGCTCACGTAGACCCTCCAGGTTTCTCTGAACTCTTCCTGCTCATCATTTCTTACAGCACAATAGTATTCCATTGTATTCATATACCACAACTTGTCCAGCCATTCCCCAATTGATGGGCACCCCCTCAACCTTCCAATTCCTTGCTACCAACGTAAAGAGCAGCTATAAATATTTTTGTACATGTGGGTCCCTTTCCCCCTTCCATGATTTCTTTGGGCAAAGACCTAAAAGTGGGATTGCTGGGTCAAAGGGTATGCACAGCTTTATTGCCCTTTGGGCATAATTCCAAATTGCTCTCCAGAATGGTTGGATCAGCTCACAGCTCCACCAACAATGCATTAGTGTTCCAATTTTCCCACAGCCTCTCCAACATTTATTATCTTCCTTTTTTGTCATTGTAGCCAATCTGATAGGTGTCAGGTGGTACCTCAGAGTTGTTTTAATTTGCATCTCTCTAATCATTAGAGATTTAGAGCATTTTTTCATATGGGAATAGATAGCTTTGGTTTCTTCATCAGAAAACTGCCTGTTCATATCCTTTTGACCCATTTCTCAATTGGGGAATGACTTGGATTCTTATAAATTTGATTTAATTCCCTATATATTTTAGAGATGAGGCCTTTATCAGAAGCACTGGCCTCAAAAATTGTTTCCCAGCTTTCTGCCTCCCTTCCAATTTTGGATGCATTGCTTCTGTTTGTACAAAAATTTTTTAATTTAATATAATCAAAATCATCCACTTTGCATTTTATAATATACTCTATCTCATGTTTGGTCAAAAACTGTTCAAGGAAGCCTACTTTCACAAGGCTTTGAGAAAGGAATATCCTTGTCTGACAGTGAGTTTAGAAAAAAATGGTCTCCACAGCCCTTGTGGATTAATCCATTCTGCGTCACAGGAAAATAAGAATGGAAGGGGCCTTGGGAACCATCTAGTTCAGGGATTCTTGGCCTTTTTTGTGTCATGGGCCCCTTAGAAGTCCAGAGAAGTCAATGGACCCCTTCTGAGAATGTTTCAAAATGCATAAAATAAAATTTGTAGTATTACACAGAAAATCAAATATACTGAAATACAGTTATCTATCTATCTATCTATCTATATCTATAGATATAGATATAGATATAGATATAGATATAGATATAGATATTTGTGTGTGTGTGTGTGTGAGGCAATTTGGGTTAAGTGACTTGCCCAGGGCCACATAGCTAGTGTCAAGGGTCTGAGGCCAGATTTGAACTCAGGTCCTCCTGCATCCAGGGCCGGTGCTCTATCCACTGCACCACCTAGCTGCCCCATATCAAAATATATTTTAAAAACAATTTCATGACTCAGAGCTTATTCTTTCCTTCTTGAGTTTGCTCTCTCATTTATTTCCTACTCAGGGCATTAATGAATTGGGAGCAGACCCATGGAGAAAAAATGCTTACTGATGATACAGTTCAGAGGACAATAGAATTTAGAACTAGAAGAGGTCTCAGAGGTCATCTAATCCAACCTCCTTATGTTACATATAAGGAAACTAAGGCTCAGAGATAAGCTCTATTGAGGTATTCAATGCTTTCAGTCCCCATTCCATGGGATATTTATGAAGGAAGAATTTTTGAAGTGCCATGGAAAGGTACTTTCACTATCATCACCACTAGCAGCAGCATCATATTTGTGCTCAGTATGATAGACATACGTGGATGGGGAATCTCAAGAGAGACCCCAGCATTAACTTGGGAAGGGGATATTTAAAAGCAGAGTCATAGTTTTAGGGAATACAGTTAAAATTTAAGGCTTTGTTTTTTTCCCCTGGTGAATGTTTGTACAATCATGAATCTGACACTGGTGCTCATAAGAACAAACACTTGGATTCCTCATTCCATTGGCAATTGAACTGTTAGTTCAAGCCTTGAGCATAAACAGTAAGACGAAGGCAGGGGAGAATCTCTGTGGATAAGCTGATATGAACTGGAACTACTTCAGAGGGTCAGCTCTTGGCCACTGCAATGGATTGTTGTTATGTCATCCAAGTCCATATACAGTCCTCTGGGTACCTGGATAACTGGAGGTTCATGCAATTTGGGGTATCCATGTTTTTCTACACAGGTACTACCAGAAATTTAGCCTCCATGAAAATTATGCTTACCCTGTGTTAAGGGCTAAAATTCTAGCTAAACTGTCTAAAATATCTAATGAGTGGTCGCCAATAAATTATAAGCTTTAGCAAGAGTTAGACTTTTAAGCATTTATTAAGGAGAATAAGAATTTGGTAAAGAGAGAGAAAAAGGCCTAGATTTCTATCTATTAAAGGGAGAGCACATTTCTAGCTCCCTTCTCCACCAGAGTCCAGAGGAAAAGAGCGCGAGACTGAGCGCCAGTCTCTTCCTTCCTCCTCCCACTAGTCCGCGTCACTTCCTGAATCCTGAAGAAAAGACTCCTGGTCTTGCCCTCAAAGACCTTCCCTTCATGGGCAGAACTCTTCTACAGTAAGTATCCAGCAGGTGGCATTATTCCAATCGTTACACCTGTGACCCATTGTTCCTGGCCCTTCTTGTCAATCAGTGTTGGGGGAGGGATCACCAGGCTTCAGCTTTTGTATTCCCTTCTATCTGTCAAGTAACTCTACCTGTTAAACATCAAGTATCTGCTACCTTGGGGAGAAATGCAATGGTTCATCCCCCCTTTTTTTTCCATGGGGCAATGGGGGTTAAGTGACTTGCCCAGGGTCACACAGCTAGTAAGTGTCAAGTGTCTGAGGCCAGATTTGAACTCAGGTACTCCTGAATCCAGGGCCGGTACTTTATCTACTGTGCCACCTAGCTGCACCCATCCCCTTTTACTAATGTGAACCTATCCAAATTGTCTTTATCTCTTCAAAAAAAATTATCAATAAAAACTGGCCCCATCTTGAAACTCTTGCTGGGGCCAGCTAGGTGGTGCAGTTGATAAAGCACCGGCCCTGGATTCAGGAGGACCTGAGTTCAAATCCGGCCTCAGATACTTGACACTTACTAGCTGTGTGATCCTGGGCAAGTCACTTAGCCCCGCCCCCCCACCCACCAAAAAAAGAGTAGGAAACTCTTGCTGATCTGCAGACATGAGCCCATCCAGGTTTTCCTGCCTTGAAGTAGTTTAATAAACTCTTTTTAATTCTCTTCAAAAAAAAATTCCATGAACTACAGGTTAGAACACTGATTTTAGTCCAACTACATCATTTTATAGAGGAAACAAACCCAGAGAAAGCAAGGGACTTGGCTGGTTACCCATTCAACAAGCATTTACCAAGCACCTCATTCTGTTCTGTTCCTCATTCTGCAAAATTTTGGAGAAGGCAAAGAAAGAAGAGACACAATCCTTCCCCTTGTGAAACTCACAGTCACTGGGGAGATGAGATGCATATGAAGAAGATTGGACAAGTCCATTAGGATAAACAGAAGCAATAAATGCTTTAGGGACTCAGCGGGGCAAATGGTTCCAGGTATATTAAAATTCCTGCCCTTATGAAATTTACAGTCTCCATAGAGAAGATAAAGTTCACCTACTTAGAACAATTGGAGAGCAATAAAGATAGTCCATCGTCATTTGCCAAATTGCCCAAAAGGCTCAGGAGACAGGATCACTGTGGGGTTAAAACAGTCCGGTGGGTTTTGTGGGGGCACAAGCAAATTTCTCCTGAGTGCCTGCTGTGTGCCCAGCCCCACACTAGATCCAGTAGAAGACATAGAGATGAGTATGCCACAGTGTTTGCCCTCACACAGTTAATTAAGTGGGATTTGGATAGTTGGAGGAGGAAGAAGAAGGATGTCCCAGGCGAGGAGAACAGCAGAAAGCAGGAAAGAGCAGCTGAGGAGATAGGAATCATGGATTTAGACCTAGAAAGAGAGAAAGGGGAAAGAAAGGGAAGAAGGTTTCTATTCCATTTGACTTTCTGAAAAAGATTGTGACATCTCAGGGTCTGCTGGCTCAAGCTGTCAATGATAAAGGTGGGGGCTATGTTCCACCAGGCATAGAATTTGTTCATTTTAACAGAAAATAAAAATTCCAACAAAATACAAGTTTCAGCAAGCCAACAGAGGAAACCCTGTGACCCAAACTTACTTAGAAAAAAAGAAGGGGAAAAAAAAAAAGAGCAAACAAAATATTCTAGAAACAAAGAAGCCCCATCTCAGATGCACTGAACCATGAATCTACATGTGTAAACACTGCCTACTTCAATTGTCCTCATCCTACTAAGTCAATATGCAGCCCCCAGGGATTCTTTCTTATGTGGGGTTTGGGGGGGGGCCTTCATTTCTATTTGAGCTTGACACCACTCCATCCACTGCCTCAGTTTCAAAGTTGCACATTAAGATAGTGACGGTAAATTAATCTAGTCTAGTCTATCCTAACTCTGCATGTCCTTGGCCCCAAGTCTGGTGTGCAATGTAGCTTCGGGGTGATCTTCCTGACATTCAGCTATCCCATTGCCATTTGCACGTCAGTGAAGTAAGTAAGCACTGGCCTTTTCCATCATGGACAATTTACACTGAGCTGGCTCCAGGAGGCCCCAGGGCAGGAACTGTCTATAAATTACACTTAGGGAGAGCCAAGCCAAGCCCAGAGGACAAGCAAAGCCCCTCATCTCTAGCTGCCAGGTCTGGTCTCTGGGATGAAACACCATCAATCCTGCCCCTGATGTAGCTCTCTCAAACCGGATAAATGGGGTTAGATAAATGAGGAGTTCTGGTCCTGAAATCCTGGCTCCATTCTTCTCTCAATGTTTATTTCTCTCACTGTCTAGCCGTTCTCCAGATATGACGTTGCATGCTCAAGATGGAAATAGCCCTATTATGGGCAGGGTGGCTTGCAGAGAATTTTAGCTCTGGTGATAATAGTTTATATTGGCCAGACCCCCTGTGAGGACTAGAGGGAAGGATGTTTTGAGAGTGCCCAGGTATGGAAGAATATCAGATGGCCAACAATGAAAGGATCTAATTGTATAAAATGGCTCAAGGAGGCAGCTAGGTGGCACAGTGGATAAAACATTGACCTTGGATTCAGGAGGACCTGAGTTCAAATCCAGCCTCAGACACTTGATATTTACTAGCTGTGTGACCCTGGGCAAGTCACATAACCCTCATTGCCCAGAAAAAAAAAAAAGGCTCATCCCTTTGAAATAGTAACAACCTCACCAACACCTGGGATTTAAAGGACATGCAGAGGGCAGAGAAGGCCCACCCACCCACCTCTGGATTGCTAAAGTTCTACCATTAGAGATTCTTTCTACTAAATCTTGAAAGTGTTTAAGCAGACCTGGTAAACTTCCCCCGGAAGGGTTGTGCCATCAACCATCATGAGCCGCTAATACCTCAGGAGGAATTGTAACATGACAGGGATAGGAGAGTAAAACCTGGCAAATGAGAGCATACGCATGTAGGCGCTGGGAGGGGAAAGGGGAGGCCGGCAGCATCAGTAAGGAAGGAGTACCTAAATGAGAGGAGGAAGGTAACAAGATGAACTCAGGCAACTTCACAGTTTTGCTCAGGACTGGCCTTTGTATCTTTTAGAGTCTAAAAACAGTTCCTGTGTTATGTACATACAATGGTCCGTGAATCAACTGGCCTTCTCATTCTGAACCTCAAAATTTGGAGTATTTGTGATTATGTCACAAGAAGGTAGATAGGTGGATGGATGGATGGAAGGAAGAAAGGAAGGAAGGAAGGACAGATAGATGGATGGAAGGATGGATAGAAGGATGGATGGATGGATGGATGGATGGATGGATGGATGATGGATGGATGGATGGATGGATGGATGGATGGATGGATGGATGGAAGGATGGAAGGATGGAAGGATGGAAAGAAGGATGGATGGATGGATGGATGGATGGATGGATGGATGGATGGATGGCTGGATGGATGGATGGATGGATGGATGGATGGAAGGATGGAAGGATGGAAAGAAGGATGGATGGATGGATGGAAAGATGGATGGATGGATGAATAGATAGAGAGATAGAGAGATAAAAGCTGGTCAATCCATGGGGTACATGACTTTGCTCTGTGGTTTCTCTACATTCGTGACTCAGTATAAAATTTACATGTGCTTAAAGGTCAGCCTCAAAGAGAATTCTATTAGGGAAGGTTATAACTGAGTATTAGTCATCTGAATGGCACAAAGGGCAGAGGAGCCCTGGATACCAAAAACAAACAAAAAAGCAGCCTGGGTTTTACCAGCAGCTCCCCAAGTGTAAAGTCTGTATGCCCAGATGAGGATCATCTTTAACCCTGCCTCTGTTTCCTTGCTTTGGTCCAGTCCTCCAGAATCGATGACCAGCGCTGTGCCCCACCTGACACGATGCCCCGTGGCCCCACCATGCCAGACGAAGACTTCTTCAGCCTCATACAGAGGGTACAAGCCAAGCGGATGGATGAGCAGCGAGTGGATCTTGCTCTGGCCAGGAGGAGGAGGTGGCGGCCAACATGCGGTCAGATGCCCCGCAGCAGTGCCGGCCCAATGCCAGCTAAGGCTCCTTCACTGGAGGACACCCCAGGACAGGTGCAGCTGGAACACACCTGTGCATCCCTGAGCCCTCACCTAGGATCTGGGGAAAGAGAGACCCTCTTATCTTCTCTCCTCTCTCTCCAGGCACTAGGGAAACCACAGACCATGTGCAGATCCTCATGTCCCAGAAGAGGCCAAGAAACCCCGGAGGACATATGGCTGAGCTTGACAAGGTCACAGCCAGGCACTGGAAACCCAAATAGATGTGAACAGCCAGCCCTTCTTACCATAGCCTCAAAGGGCATCTTCTGGGGCCAAGGGTAGACAGTGCTAGAATCTTACAAGGGAGTAACTGGTCCTCTCCTTCACCCTGTCAAGCCAGAGACCCCAGACTAAGTATGGGGAAGGATGGGGCCCCTCCGACACAGCTGGCCCCATCCCTGCTGCTTTCCCTGACCTGGTACATGAGTAGTGAGAAGCAGGCAGAAGCTGCCTTGACAAAGCAGCCAAGCTGGCCCTAGCTCTCTGCCCAGCTAATCCCCATTTAATCCCCACTCTTCCCCTTGGCCCAACCTCCAGCCATCCCACTGAGACCAGAAACCTGACAAAGTGCAATATAGTATCAGCCCCCTCTGAGCCATCTGTATCCCTCAACTCACCAGGTTCCTTTCCTGTCCCTGACCAAGTGTGAACCCACCTGGCATGCCAACCATGGAGATTCATCAAAGGATTCCCATACCATGATGAAAACCTCCCAAGGAGCTGTTAAAGACAGAACTGAGTTCAAATCCGGCCTCAGACACTTGACACTTACCAGCTATGTGACCCTGGGGAAGTCACTTAACCTTCATTGCCCCAGAAAAAAAAAGACAGTAATGAGGTGTTAAAGACATTTCTGTCCAGAGTCCATGCACTGGTTGTGTACCTACTGAGAGTCACTGGCTAAGTGACAATGCAACCCATGCCAGGTCTGAATTAACAGCCAAAAAACCAACCAGTTTCAAGCCTGGACTCCCTCCCATCTCCAATCTGGTTGTCCACTTTCCCAGCATCCATTTGAACTCCCCAGGAGCCATGAACAGCAAAAAGAGGGTCCCCACCAATAGGGCATCATTGGTATTGCTAAGATAGAAGACAGGAAAAGGTGAGAACAAAGGAGAGATGTTCCCACCAGAAGCCCAACAATACTGCCAGTTCAGCCATGGAACTTTAAACCCCTAGAATGGGTGGTGGGATATGGATTGATAGGGCCTGGGTAGGCCCATGGGGGCAGGAGGAAAAGACCAGTGCACCCATGCCTTTCCAGGTTATCAGGATGCCTTCATGAGTCCCCCTCCACTGGTTAGGGCCCACTGTCTTTAGGTTTGGTCAGGACTGCTTCCTCACACACTGCTCCTGAGTCTTCTTTCTCCAGGAGTGTGAGCAGAGTGGTCCAGGCCACCTGGACATGCAAGAGCTTAGTTCCTCAGCTCCTGAGGCAAGAGAATATGGAATATGAAGGCATTGCTGGAGGAACAGCTGCTTCTGGCTTCAATTTTTCTTTTTTTCAGCTTAGAAAAGGGAGTCTATCAACATCCACCCAGTTTAAACACTGGACTGTGATAAATCCAGGCACTGTTTTTAAAGCCCAGGAATGCAAACGCAGCAGGTGCTTTGTTTACCCATTACCCCTGACTTTCAAGGATATTCATCTGTTGCCCAAACTTTTGGAAGGTCTAGTTGGGGAACAGAAGGCTAACCGTGAACTTGGGCTTAAAAGGCTGCTGGCAGGTCTGAACCAGATGGAATCTCCACCCCCTCTGCCCTGAGATCCCAGTTCCTCTAGGAAGGTAAATTCAGGCTAGGTTAATTTAGTTCTTCCACAGCAACCCTGGCCCTCCACCCTTCCTATATCAGCAAGGTCAAGGAAGGGAGAAAGGGTGGGAAGCTGGGGAAATGAACCGAAATGTCCTCTGTGTCTCCACTCCTGTAATTTTTAAAGGGTGTTCTAACTTTCACCCTTGGTCGACTTGGGGGTAAGCATAGAAGCTCTTCATTCTACCAACTTTAAAAAAACCACCAATGAGTCAGTCTTCCCCTCCAGCTAAATCCCAAGAGGAAAACTGTTGGATGGAAACAGGAAGAGGATGATTTGGGGTCACAGGGATAGGAGTTCACTTGTGACGTGAACCTTTCAGCAGATCCATTAGGGTTTTGACAGCAACTCAGCACCCACCCCTCAAAGATAAGGACAGCTGCAATTGGTTATTGGCCAAGGCCGGTTCTTCATGCTCCAAGACTTTTTTTTATAAATAGCCCCTCCCACTGCTTGGCTCCCAGTAGAAGTGGTTACCTTGGGCCATTGACACCCAGCTTCTATAAAATGAGAATTCACAGGATTTTTACAAAAGCAGCTGACTGGCTCTAGCTGCCCTGGACCAGTTGGGAAAGGCTAGAATGACCTTCCCTCAGCTGACTTGCAGACATCTTCCCAGTGACATGTGGTTCTTAGAAGGGCAGTGGCCCAGAAATAGGTCTCCCCACTGGGAATAAGAAATCTGGGTTAGGGCCATTGTGGGAGATGTTTGTTTATTGAAGCTCCAGGCCAAGATTTCCCTGCTCTATTTCTCCTTTCCACACCCTACTCTTACCCCCTGGATTTCAACCTCTCAAGGTCACGTCCTACTATTCAAAGCTTGGGGAGGCAAGAGAAAAATGAGACAGAAGAGGAAGACACAGTCCTTTCCCTCACAAGCTGACTGTCCAATACCTGTCTTTGCTTTTCTGGTTTCATCTCAAGGTCCTCCATGAACTGTGAGACAAACTTCTGTCTTATCCTAAAAGGATATAATAACTATAAAGATGATAAATCATCAATTTCACAAGCATTATGTTATTTGATCCCTGGAAAGTTGGTAGAACAAGCCCAAAGGTGACAGAATTAAAAGAAAAATGGCCCAAGGTCATATAGTAAGTTGTATAATAGAGTTGAACCCAGGTCTGCTGATTGACAATCCATTCCCCTCTCTACTATCCTGGGTCCAAAAGAGCAGGTTCAGGTGATACATAAGACTGGACCTGACTTATTCACAATCAAGCCATGAATGAAAAGGACCCTCTTCAAGGGCCAAAGGACAGAAAATAAGAGTCTGGGCCAAAGTAGGGCATAGCTCTACCTAGGCAGAAAAGGACTGAAAATGGAGAGTCTGGCTTTCAAAAATAAAAAAAGGGAAAATAATAATAATAAGCCAAGCAAAACATTAGTAAGTTACCACATACTTGAACGTTCAAGCTTATTTATTTTTTACATCTGCGTTGGTTGTGTTGTAAGTGGGACTTCCCAATCCTGGAGGTACATTTTGTTTTGTTTTCTCTAAAAATAAATAATAAGATCTGCCAAATGAATTAATATATGTGTAAGTATGTAATTAAAGCCTTGGGGGGGGGGTTGTGCATAATAAAAGATGTTTGTGGTCTAACCTGTATCCAACAAGACTCAGTTCCCTTCTGAATCGATGTGACTCTTCCTACCTCAAAACACATGAATATAACTAATCCTTGGATGTCCTTGATCTCCTTCGTGACACTGACTTTGTCTGAACTTACTAGAACTCCCTCCATACTAAGGGGGGCACGGTCAGTTTGGACTGGTGATGAGTTTGAGTTGTAGAATTTTTTCATTTATACAGAAATGAAATGTGTTCCCTTTCAAACTCCTAAAGAAACCAGTGCTATCTTAATAGTAGAGGGTTTTTTTTTAAGGGATCTGTTTTCATGAATAGATAAGTGATTTATTTGTGTATTAAATGTAGAAGATAGGTGATTGAATCATTCTCTTACGCAGGTTTAATAGTTCTATAATTGTTTACTATGTTCATTTTCTTAGTAAATCATTTATTTATTGAAGCAACACAAAAGAAATGTTAGTTTTTGCCCTTGCCTGTAAAAAAATGACAAATTCTGAATTGATGATATTTAGCATATTAGGAGAAACCTGGAGCAAAACTAAAGACTGGAACTTGCAAGAAGGGAGAGGTTATCATTTTATGGAAGACCCACATCCACTGTTTATACCAATGTTCAAGGTAGTATGAATTTATAGGGCCTCCCTAATAGTTGCTATTAAAACCTAACTAGAGGGGGCAGCTAGGTGGCACAGTGGATAGAGCACCGGCCCTGGAATCAGGAGTACCTGAGTTCAAATGCGGCCTTAGAGACTTAACACTTACTAGCTGTGTGACCCTGGGCAAGTCACTTAACCCCAATTGCCTCACTAAAACAAACAAACAAAAAAAAAAACCTAACTAAATGACCTTAGTCTGGATTCTTTATCCACCCCTATAGTAGTCAAGAGTCTGCCTTAACTTCATTAATTCATTCTATAGGCATATTAGCAGATAAAACCAGCACACTGGAAATCAGGAGATTCAGGATCTTCTGGAAAGGGGAAAAGGGATGTCTTTCCAACAGGACTCCCAGAAAGGTCAAGATGTGAAGCTCACAAATGAACTCTAGAGAATTGGGAGGGTGTGCTAAAAAGCTAACAAATCCAGGGCAGCTGGGTGGCGCAGTGGATAGAGTGCCGGCCCTGGATTCAGGAGAACCTGAGTTCAGGATCCAGCCCCAGACACTTGACACTTACTAGCTGTGTGACCCTGGGCAAGTCACTTAACCCAAATTGCCAAACCCCAAAAAAAACTAACAAACCCAACGTATACAGCCCCTCAGCTCCCCTTGTTCAGAAAATTTAGATCTGAAGGAAGCAGGGACTTATCTCTGCCACTTTACTTATAAGAGGTCACCCTGGCTTAATTGTGTATTTTAAAGTGACAGGTGAGCTACAGTTGTCGGAATTAGCAATGAAGAATATGTCATACACTGATGGAGGTGGATTCTATCCTGTGCCACAGCACATAAGCAGGAAATGAAAGCCATGTATGTCTCAGTGATCGGTGCCAAATCAAGAGCTAGGGCTGCTTTGGTGGAAGTCCCAAATTAAACTTGGATCTGAAGCTGATTATTAGGCACAAAGGCCCCAAAGCCGTGATGAGACAGTACGGTATAGATAGAGTGAAGGGGACCCCTGAGTTGGGTGGGGGAGGACCACAGGGCTGCTCTGAGGAATAACAGGCAGTGACTGAAACATATCCAATCCTTCTTGCAGATGGAGAATCTAGGTTGGGTGTGGAGGCTGGCAGGGACAAGGTTCTGAGGAAATTGCGAGCCCCAGGACTTGCTTTTTACTCTGTGTTTACAATACATTCATGACAAGCTGATCACATATTCCAGAGCGCATTCTTGACACACAGGTGGAAAGGGTAGGGAAAAGCCATGATTTGGTATGGAGTACAACACCAAGTTAGGCTTTCACAGACTTGGCATTAAGGCTACGCAAGTCACTGTAGGTCTGCCCAGTACCAACAAAGACAATGAGTTTGCTTGTGACCTGTGTTCCAGAAATGGCATTACCCACCTTGTCATCAATGGTATCAAATTTTGATGAGAATGATGCTATTGATGAACTAGGGTGTTTGAGTCATAGAGTGATCCACAAGAGCTTTGTTGGATTTTATCAACTGATCCACAGCCTTATTTCCCACTAAGGCTTCCCTAACAAACACCACCAGGTGAGGTGTGTTGACACCAATGAGTTTAACCAGAATATACCAATGTGGACAGCAAGATGCCCCCAGTGACTAGAATACTGGGCTCGCAATCAAGAAAACTCATCTTCATGAGTTCAAATCTAGCCTCAGACGCTCACCCAGTTGTGTGACCCTGGGCAAGTCACTTAAATCTGTTTGCTTTAGTTCATCTGTAAACCCCATTTGGGGTTTTCTTGGCAAAGATACTGGAGTGGTTTGCCATTTCCTTCTCCAGTTCATTTTATATAAGGAAACTGAAGTAAACAGGGTTAAGTGACTTACCATGGGTCACACAGCTAGTAAATGTCTGAGGTCATATTTGAACTCAAGTCCTCCTGACTCCACACCTAGCACTCTATCCACTGTGCCACCTAGCTACCCACCATTACACCATGCTGCTTCTCAAAAACCTGACTGACAACTGACTGATTGGAGTTCTCTGCTACTTGAGACAACTTTGCAATGATCGGCAAATCCAAGTTTCTGAATTTGGTCTAGGCCCAAGGAAGCCCCCAGGTTCCATTGGCTGCTCTGGGAACAGAACCATAAAAGGTGGAGTTTTTCTAGGCCACAGGTGTGTGAGGTATCACCAGGACATTTGCTGACTTAGTGGGAACCTCTTACCTTGAAATATGATGTAGGTTGTGATCTTGTCACTTCACATTCAATCGAAAAGCCCCAATCCAAACAAGAAAGGGGAAGTGAAAGTAATGTGTCCTTGTGGTTACACTGGTTTCTGAGAAGGGAAATGAACCATGCCTGGTATGGTAGGCTTAGTGGAAGAGGAGAAAATTATTGTAGAAACCTGTGAAGCTTTTCTTTCTTCCTTCCTTCCTTTCCTTTTTTTTTTTTTTTTTTTTTGCAGGGCAATGAGGGTTAAGTGACTTGCCCAGGGTCACACAGCTAGTAAGTGTCAAGTGTCTGAGGCTGGATTTGAACTCAAGTCCTTCTGAATCCAGGACTAGTGCTTTAGCCACTTTGCCACCTAGCTGCTTCAGCTTTTCTTATTTCTTTAAGATATACTCCTGCCCCTCTATAAATGTGGTCCTTCTCCCCAGATATGTCATTTCTCTTTTACAAAAATGCCCAAAATGCAAATAGAATCAGGTGGGGGAGCCTGGAACCCTACTTCCAAGGGTTTTTGTTGTTCAATCATGTCAGACTCTTTGTGACCCCATTTGGGTTTTTCTTGGTAAAGATATTAGAGTGGTTTGCTGTTTCCTTCTCTAGCTCATTTGACAGATGAGGAAACTGAGGCAAACAGGGTTAAGTGACTTGCCCAGGGTCACACATCTGGTAAGTACTTGAGGCTACATTTGAAGGAATATGAGTCTCCCTGACTCCAGGCCCAGCACTCTATCCACTGTACCAACTAGTTTCTAAGGGTAGCAAGCCACTAACATTCCCTTTGCTGGTTCAGAGAGGGAAAAGTATCTTGCCCATGATGTTTCTGGGGCAGCTAAATGTTTTCATTTCTTCTCCTAGTGCCTCCCTTTTCGAATCAAGTGGAATGGCCCAGAACTGGACTAATCTTTCTTTGGTTTATAAGGTTCTTCTGACCAGTCAGAGGCAAAATAAATAGACAGACGGAATTTATCTTTGTTGTTTTTTATTACTGCTTAGACATTTTTTCCTTTGAAAATAGGAAAATTAAAGTCATAAAAATCAGCAGGAATTTGTGTATATGTTTTATTTTCCACCCTCTCCCCTGCCCTGGTGTTTTAAAATAAGGCAAAGCCCAAGCCATTTTTGATAAAAACATAATTTCAAAAAGGACCAAAAATAAAAAAGGATAAATGTTTAACCCAATACAAGCTGCCTGTTTTTGTCTTTGTAACCCCAGCACCAAATGTACTGCCTTTGTACATTATAAATTCTTAAACATTTAGTGGATTGAACTGGGTCTCTTTTGTGATCCTTTTGAATCATTTCTTTTTTTGCTAAGATCACTTTTTCAAGTCTATGTTGGATTTTCAAGGGCAGTAAAGGTAATTCTCAGCTGCTATGTAAAGAACAGTTTCCTGAGCTGGTCAGGAGTCTCTTAGCTGAACAAATGCAGAAGAGCAGGAGGTGGTAGAGAACAGCCTAGATCCATGCTTTTTCAGTAGTCTATGTCCTCTCTTCAGGGGACAGCAGGGAGGCCTTTTATAGTTATGTGGGTGCAGAGGATATCTATTGTCTATTTTCTAGGTGGCAGTTAGGTGGCACAGTGGATAGAGTAAGTGGCCTAGAGTCAAGAAGACTTCCTGATTTCAAATCTGGCCTCAGACACTTACTAGCTGTATCACCCTGGCCAAGAAACTTAACCCTGTTTGCCTCAGTTCCCTCATAGGTAAAATGAGCTGAAGAAGGAATAGGAAACCACTCCAGTATCTTTGCCAAGAAAACCCTAAATGGGGTCTTGAAAAGTTGGACACGAGTGAACAACAATAAATCTATTTTCTATCTTGACACACAACTGGCTCTGCCTTTTCTTCTTTTCATATGTCTGCTCAATGCTATCCTCATCTGCAGCAGAAACAGCAGAGGGAAACATAACAACATAAAGTCCTGGGAAGAAGATTTGACAGAAACAGCATCATTCAGGATATCCCCAAAGTCTACACTAAGACTGTATTTGGAGTTTGAACTCAGGTTCAAACCCCAGCTATATCAGTTACTGCCTGGATGACCTTAAACAAATTGCTTAATCTCTCTGGGCCTCAGTTTCCTTGATTGTAAAATGAGAGGATTAGATTACATGACTTGTAAGATCCCTTCCAGTTCTGATTCTGTGATCCTGTGGGGTAGAGAACAGAAATCTAGACTGTCAGTCAGTCAGTCGAACAATAAGAATTCCTTATGTGTCTTTTATGTCCTATGTTAAGAGTTTATGTCCCACCAGCCCCACTTGAGTTCCATCGTGTGAGTCCCCTGACAGGTAAGGTCCTTTATGGCAGAAATACTTTCATTCATTATATTTATATTCCCAGAACTTAACCCAGTGTTTGGTACAGAGTAGGTGCTTAATAAATGCTTGCTTGCTTAATTAGGAAAATCATTAATCTTCTGAACCTACTCTGTAAAAGAGGGATAATCCCACTCTGCCTACTCTACAGGATGTCAGATTAAAGATAATTGATGAGGAGGTGTTTTGTAAACTATGCAATGCTACATAAATGTATGATATTATGATCAATTATTGACACCAAGTGGGATTTGTAAGGCATGTTGCTTTTAAATTTCATCAGGTTGACATATACAAAAATAGTTATAGCAGCTCTTTTTGTGGGTGGCAAAGAATTGGAAATTGAGGAGACGCCCATCGGGTTGGGGAAATGGCTGAACAAGTTGTGGTATGTGAATGTAATGGAATACTATTGTGCTGTAAGAAATGATGAGCAGGTGGATTTCAGAAAAACCTGGAAAAGAATTACATGAACTGATGCTGAGTGAAGTGAGCAGAACCAAGAAAACATTGTATACAGTAACAGCAACATTGTGTGATGATCAAATGTGTTAGACTTAGCTCTTCTCAGCAATACAATGATCCAAGATCATTCCAAAGGACTCACGATGGGAAATGCTCTCCACATCCAACTGAAAGATTGAAGCATACTATTTTCACTTTTTTTTGTTTTTTGCTTCTCGTGGTTTTTCCCTTTTGTTCTGATTTTTTTCCACAACATGACTGATGTGGAAATGTGTTTATCATGATTGTACTGTACAACCTATATCAGATTGGTTGCTGTCTTGGGGGGGGGAAGGAAGGGAGGGAGGGAGGAAAAATTTGGAACTCAAAATCTTACAAAAATGAATGTTGGAGGGGCCAGCTAGGTGGGTGCAGTGGATAGAGCACCAGCCCTGGAGTCAGGAGGACCTGAGTTCAAATCTGGCCTCAGACACTTAATACTAGCTGTGTGACCCTGGGCAAGTCACTTAACCCCAATTACCTCACAAAACAAACAAACAAACAAAAATGAATGTTGAAAACTACATGTGAGTGAGAAAAAACAAAATGCTATTAAGTGAAAAAAGAAAGAAAGAAAATTCATCAGGCTGTAGAGAAATCACACAGTGAAATTGCCCTTCTACGATGCAACCAAGGTAAGTCCCATGCCAAGACCCTTGTGTGTAGGGTTGGAGTTGGGTATATTTCATTAAACCCTGGATAATTAACTCCATGTAAGCTAAAGGTCATTGAGAAAAAAGTGTGATGGGTGTGAGTAGTGATAGCAAATTACTTGCCAATGAAGAATTATACACCAAAGGCCACAGAATGGATGGCATTAATCAGCAACAGGAATCAAGAAAAGCTGCGTTTAAGCTGAGGTGTGAATGAAACTAGAGATTCTAAAGGGTGGAGGTAAAGAAGTGAATTCCAGAAATGAGAAGCAGCAATTAACTCTGTGTTCGAGCTTGGGCAGGTGCCTTTTCCTTCTCTGGGGCTCAGTTTTCTCACCCGCAAAATGAGATGTTTAGACTAGATGTCCTCTAAAATGCCTTTCCTAACTCTGATGTTCTAGGATCCAATGCAGGGAAGGGCTGCTGAATCCAAGGTCACAGAAAAAGTGATGACTGAACCAGTCCCAGAACTCAGGTAGCCCACAGGCTCCCACCATTTGTTTTATGCTGGAATGAGGCACATGATGAGGATAATGTGTTGGGAGGTGGGGAAAGGAAGAAGAAGGAAAAGATGGGAAGCAGAGAGCCCAGCCTGGGCTAACTGGCGTCTTCAGGAGCTCCAGCAGGTGGAATGGGGGCAGTGAAAACAAACTTTGCTGATTTACCATCAGTGCACTTGGCTCACCCAGGTTACCAAGGCTACTTGGGCCCTCTGAGTAAAAGTGAGTCAGCAGTGTAACATAATAGCCAACAGAGCAAATGGGTTCTTAGGGGGCATTAATAAAAATCTAGTGTCCAGGACAAAGGAGGGCCAGGGTCCCATTCTCTGCCTCCATCAGACAGAGTGAATGTAGAGCGGTGTGTTCTATTTGAGCTGTCCCATTTTAGGAAGGTGTCCTAGTCCCTAACAGCAGTTATGGGGGTGTAGAGGAGGTTCCATGAAAGAAAAAGACAGACCAACACTGTAAAAATGATAATAGCTAACATTGATCTAGTGCCTTAAGGTTTGCAAAGTGATTTACAAAGAGTGTTTCCATTTCATTTGCTTACTTGCTTGTTTTATTTATTTGGTGTTTATTTATTTACCCTGGGAGGTAGGTGCTATTATCATCCCCATTTTGCAGATAAGGAAACGAAAATTAAGTAACTTGCCCAGGGTCACACAGCTAGTAAGTAGCTGAGGCCACATTTGAACTGAGATATTCCTATCCACTGCCATACTTCCCTGCCTTTATAAAGAAGAGATATCACTGGGTCTCCATTGCCAAAGCACTCAGTGCAAGGTCACCAGCCTCACTATCTCCTCCAAAGCCATCTGGCTCCAGTAGCAAGATATACATGAGGACAACTGGAGATAGCCCTGGATGTTTAAGGCAATTGGGGTTAAGTGACTTGCTCAGGGTCACACAGCTAGTGTCTAAGGTGAGATTTGAACTCAGATCCTCCCAACTTCAGAGCCAGTGCTCTATCCACTGTGCCACCTAGCTGTCCCATATTTCAACTAGAAACTGATGAAATATTCATACTAATGGTTAGCAGTGATATAGACCTTTATGGCTTGTAAAGTGTTTATAGATATTATGTTATTTTATCTGTATGACTACATTGAAAGTCAGGTGCTATTATGATCCTCCATTTTACAGATAAGGAAACTGAGGCAGACACAAGGTTAGGTGACTTGCCCAGCTAGTAAGTATCTAAGGGCTTGCTTCCACCATTCACTGCTTTTACTCCTACATAAATGCTGTTTTTGTTTTTTGTTTTGTTTTGCAGGGCAATGGGGGTTAAGTGACTTTCCCAAGGTCACACAGCTAGTAAGTGTCAAGTGTCTGAGGCCGGATTTGAACTCAGGAACTCCTGAATCCAGGGCCGGTGCTTTATCCACTGTGCCACCTAGCCGCCCCCATAAATGCCGTTGAACAAAGTTAGAGAAAATCTTGCAACTGTTCTGATTGGGTCCACTACAAATTTATGTTACACAACCTCAATTGGGCCTTCACTGCTGTTAGGCAATCTTCCTATACTGCCTTTTTATCAGCTCACTATCCCACTTTCCACAGAGGTTCTTCCAAATCTTTTCATCCCTTCTAAACCTTCCTTGGCTCTCCCTCCTGCCACTCTGTCAGCTGAGAACTTTGCCTCAGATTTTAGAGAAAAAAAACTGAGACCATTTGTTGTGAGCTCCTTCTCTCTTCTTTATCTCCTGTCACTTGGATGTCTTCTGCCACATTGTCCTTCTTCATCCTTCTCTCACATGATGAGTTTGCCTTACTCCTAACCAAGGCTAACCCCTCTACCTCCTCAAGCAATTGCATCCCAGCCAATCTCCTCCAAAATATCAATTCCTCTGTCATCCACACACTATCCTTTACTCTCTTCCTGTCTACTGGCTCATTTCCTACTGCCTACAAACTTGCCCATGCCTCCCCCATCCTGAAAAACAAAACCCTCGATTGATGCTTCTATCCCTTCTAAATACAGCCCTATAGCTTTTCTGCTCTTTGTAGCTTCATAGCTTAAAACCATACTAAGGTGTTGGGGGACATCCTTTATATACAGTGTAGACTAAAGCCCATTTACAATACAATCATCTAGGAGAACTCTAAAGGACATATATGATGAAAAATGTTATCCATCCCCAAAGAATTGCTGGTGTCTGAATACACATTTGAAGCATAATTGTTTTAACTTTCTTTATTTTTCTTGAGTTTTTTGGTCCGTGTTTTCTTTTACAACATGACTAATGTGGAAATGTTTTGCATAACTACACATGGATAACCTATATTGAATTACTTGCCTCCTCAAGATGAGGGGAGGGAGAGAGGAAAGGAGATCATTTGGAATTCAAAAGTTTTTTAAATGATGTTAAAAATTGTTTTTACATGTAATTGGGGAAAAATAAAATACTAAATAAAAAAGAAAATTAAGTTAAATTAAAACCCATTCATACCCTCTCATGCTATATAATTGGTGTTCCTGTTTTTCCATAAATCTTCCTTAGAAAAGCTACCCAATATTCTAGAGGCCTCCCTCTGATTCTTCTAATATTTTATGGATACCAGTGAAATTCTTGGGCTATTCATTGGTCACCCCTCAATCTAGATATAAGACCAGCCCTCTGGAGCAGCTAGGTGGCACACTGGATAGACCACTGGCCCTGAAGTAGGGAGGATCTGAGTTCAAATCTCACCTCAGACACTAGTTGCGTGACCCTGGGCAAGTCACTTAACGACAATTGCCTTATACATCCAGAGCCATCTCCAGTCATCCTGCTATATATCTTGCCACTGGACCCAGATGGCTCTGGAGGAGAAAGTGAGGTTGGTGACTGCACAGCCCTGCCTCACTTAAATCCAATTCACTGCAAGTCATGACATCACATGACATCTAGTCATACATATCACTAGAATAAGGATTGGAGATTAAGAAGTGGAAGAGCCCTTGGAAGTCATCTAGTTCAATCCCCCATTTTATAGGTAGAATCAGAAGATTGACTGGTCCATGAGGACAATCCTTGGAGAACATGGAGATATTCCCTGCCTGATTTCGGACCAAGAGACCACATTGATGACTCAGGGATTTGTGATGTAGAATGGAAAAATGGCTCCTATTTGGCTGTAGAACTGTAATAACTGATGCCTCGGGGCTGCTGAGCCAGCACAGCATAGGCATACACAAGTGGCCATCTGCCCTTCCTTGTTCTCTTTCCTTTGTGGCTATGAGGAGGCAACTTAAAGCTGATGCTGAGAATTGGTTGAGTGAGAGGTGGCAGCCCTATCTCCTACCTGGCACATGTCTGCCCTTTCTCTTTTGTGTCTGCTTCCTTGATTAGGTGACTGAACAGCAACCTGGAGAGGTAGATGAACAATAGTATTAGAACTATAGCCAGGGGCAGCTAGGCAGCACAGTGGATAAAAGCACCATGCCTGGATTCAGGAGGACCTGAGTTCAAATCTGACCTCAGACACTTGATACCTACTAGCTATGTGACTCTGGCAAGTCACTTAACCCCAACTGCCTCACCAAAAACCCTCATTGCCCTGCAAAAAAAAAAAAAAAGGCAAAAAGAAAGAAAGAACTACAACTTCTTGTGGTAGCCTGCTACTAAGACTATTAAAGTATGAGTAGCAGTACCCTGGGGAACACACCTGCTAGTGCAAGTAGGAGGAACCCAAAGGGAGTGCTACATATTTACATAGAATCTGAAACCCAGAAAAATGAAGTGTATGGGTAGTAAGTCACAAAGTTGAAATGTTGACTCCAAATCCAGCATTCTTTACACTATGCCATGTAGCCCAGGGCTTGCATGTGTGGGAGGTGACTAGTCTGGAAATAAGAGAGAATATGTTAATAATGCCAAACCCCTAGGGACAGCTAGGTGGCGCAGTGGATAGAGCACCAGCCTTGGAGTCAGGAGGACCTGAGTTCAAATCTGACATCAGACACTTGACACTTACTAGCTGTGTGACCCTGGGAAAGTCACTTAACCCCAATTGCCTCACAAAAAAAAAATAATAATACCAAACCCCAATGTAGACTAAAAAAGAGTAAGAAACATACCCAAAAGAGTACTTCTGGTGACAAGGGTCCTGGAGAGGAGAAAAGCAGGAGGAAATTTAAAAGAGAGGAGAATTGTTGTTTTGGGAGATTTGAAATTCAAAAGGGACATTCCCTGGGGTGTCTTGGATAAGGTTTGGACTGAAAAAGAAGATTGCTGGGTTTGCAACCAGAAGATCTAGCGTCAAATCCTGCTTCTGCCATTTATTACCTGTGCAACTTCTGGCAGTAATAATAATGAGAATAATAAATAATAATAAAAGAAGGTACCTTCAATCTTGAAATCCAGTGGCTATTGCCCTGTGTTTTCCAGCCTCTGCACTTCTTCCTCCTCTCCTTACCTTTCCATCTGTCTTCCCTGTCTGCCAAAAGCAACATCATCCTTCTAATTATCTAGGATTATAACATTAGCTGACTCCTCTCCTCTCCATCACTCCCCAACCCCATCCCAATTCCAGTTGCCCAATTCTAGCTGATTCTGCCTCTATAACATCTCTTATATCTGTCCCTTTCTCTCCACTTACAGTTCCACCAACCTAGTAAAGGACATCATCACCTCTTGCCTGACTGGGTTGAATCTCCTCCCAACTGGATTCCCTGTTCCTATCTCTCCTCTCTCCAATTCATCAGCCACACAGCTATATTATTATAAATTAGGTTTGACCTGGTCCTCCTATACTCAACAAATTTCAGTGTTTCGGGAATAAAACACAAGCAGCAAAGCATTTAAAGTCCTCCACTTTCTGGTTCCCACCTACTTTTCCAGACTTATTAGAGAAGTAACAGAGAATGACTGCAGACCACATCCCAGGGGAGGCACTTTCTGTACCAGCAGATTTCAGGACAGACCTGTTTCCTCTGCTTCCTCTCTCCTGGATCCTGGGCTGCCACTCCCCTCCCAGGATCCTGAGGCTCTTCCATCTATCTCTGTAGACCAGCTGTTTTCTCACCAGGGTTTGAATAGGCTGACTTCTTGTTCTCTGGTCTGAGGAACCACTCCAGGTGGCGATGCAAGGGACCAGCAGAAAAGGGCTCCAGCCGCTCTCCCCTTACCTTGCCCCCTTTCAGGTAAAACTGGCACCAGTGATCCCTTATTTCTTTTCTTCTTTGCCCTCTACTGCCACTGTGTCCTTTGGGTGCCTCCCCTATTGCGGTAGAACAGAAAGATTTCTGCATTTGGCAATGGAGGATCTAAGTTGAAATCCTGACTGCAAGTCTGACTGCTCCTTCCCTCATATCCTCTGGCATATAGGGCCCAGAGGAAGAGTTGATATATTCCCCTTTATCTAACTACCTCAAGGACATTCTCCCTTCTTTCTCAATGAGTTCAGTCTCTGGCTCACAATCAGCTTCAGCCTCATACCAGGGGATTTCATATCTGTGCTGATATTCTCTCAAAAACCCTAACTTTCCACTTCTTTCATCTACTTACTTCCTATGACCTACTTCTCCCACTCTTCCGTAACTACACATACACACACACACACACACACACACACACACAGAATCATAACCTAATTCCTGCCATCACCCACGAATGTTCCACCTCCACGTTCAATAACTGAAATTCCTTTACCTAATTTTAATATTCTAACATTTTATCTCTGTTAAGCCTTATTACTCTTTTTTGTTTTTTTTTGGTTTTTTGTTTGTTTTTGTTTTGTTTTTGTTTTGTTTTTAGTGAGGCAATTGGGGTTAAGTGACTTGCCCAGGGTCACACAGCTAGTAAGTGTTAAGTGTCTGAGGTCGGATTTGAACTCAGGTACTCCTGACTCCAGGGCCGGTGCTCTACCCACTGCGCCACCTAGCCACCCCCTAGCCTTATTACTCTTAAACCTATTCTTCATTCTCACAATGACCTCCAATCCTTCCACACCATAGTACTTTCTTAGACCATCAACCCTTTCAAACTCCCCTGTATCTGCTGTGTTCTCTCATTAAAATGTAAGGTCCTAGAGGTAGCTAGGTGACTCAGTGGATAGAGCACCGGCCCTGGAGTCAGGAGTACCTGAGTTCAAAGCCAGCCTCAGACACTTAACACTTACTAGCTGTGTGACCCTGGGCAAGTCACTCAACCCCAATTGCCTCACTTAAAAAAAAAAATGTAAGGTCCTTGAGAGCAGGCACTTTCTTGCTTGCTTGTATTTGTATCAATTCCCCCACCCCCACCGTACCTGGTGCTTAAGGTAGTTACTGGAATAATAATTATATATATATATATATATATATATATACACACATTAACATTTATACAGTACTTCAAAGTTTATAAAATATTGTACATGTTATTTCATTTGATCCTCATAACTACCCTTTGAGGTAGGGGCTATTATTATCCTCATTTTACAGATGAGAAAACTAAGGCCGAGAAGGCTTAAGTGTCACCCAGGATTATGCAGCTATTAAATATCTGAGGCAGGATCTAAACTCAGATTTTACCTGAAGCCAAGCCTGACACTCTATCCACTGCACCACCTAGCTGCCTGCTTAATATATGTTGTATCTACCTATAATTATTAAAATTCACATTTATGTAATAATAGTGAGATTAGATTAAAAGTACTTTACATACATTATCCTAGTTGATCCTCATATAGCTTTTCAAAGTAGGTAATGAAAGTATTTTTACCTCCTACTTTACTGATGATGAAATTAAGGCCTAGAAAAGTCAAAGAATCTGCCAAAGATTTCGGAGCTCTTAAGCACCAGAGCACGAGTGTCTGTCCCAGTTCTGGAGTTCTTGTCATTATGGCACATTGTTTTGTTGCTTTAAGAGGTCTCTTAATTCAACAAATGTTTATTAAGTATCTATTAAGCTTGAGCCATAGCCAGGTCTTCAATTATTTTATTTTATTTTATTTTTTTGGTGAGGCAGTTGGGGTTGAGTGACTTGTCCAGGGTCACACAGCTAGTAAGTGTGAAGTGTCTGAGACTAGATTTGAACTCAGGTCCTCCTGAATCCAGGGCCAGTGCTCTATCCACTGCACCACCTAGCTGCCCCTTCAATTAAATTTAATAAACATTTATTAAGCATCTACTATGTACCAAGGCCCTGGGGATACAAAGAAAAAGAGGAAACAGTCCCTGCCCTCAAGGAGTTTACAATCTCCTCAGGGCAGAGCACATGTACACAAATAAGTAAATACAAAGCAACTCCAAGAAGGAGACAGCACTAACAACCCCAAAGATCAAGAAAGGCTTCTGTAGAAGGGAAGAGGTGAGCAGAATCTTGAAGGAAGGATGCTGAGAGGAAGAGGTGAGGAGGGATTGCATTCGAGGTGAAGAGGTGTTGGATTAGAGCACACATGGGCATGGGCCTTTCCCCTATGCGTGTTCCACAGGCCTTCTTTTTTTTTTTTAATTTTAAATAAAAGCATTTTATTATTTTCCAGTTACATGTAGAGATAGTTTTCAACATTTGTTTGTTTGTTTTTTAACTAAAGAGCATTTATTGTACTCTCTACTAAGTCTTTGAGTTTTGAAGACAACTAAATTCTGGAAAACCCTCACACAGAAAGGTAAATACAGTGAACATTATGAAGCAGATATGAACAGCAGGAAGAACTGTAACCAAGTGCTAACTGACCAAAGAGAAATTTTCAGCTACTTCTTAGTAAAAAGAAAAAGAAAGTAGGGAGGAACAGGGGCTTCAGATTGAACAAAACAAAAATCTCCTAATACTTTCAACCTTGGCTAGATTGTACCAAAATGGAAACAGAACTTCAATAATACAAAGCTTCCACTACAGAACGCTGTACAGACCTGTTTTCCAAGCCCTCCCCCCATTCCCCCAAAGCTGCCACTTGGATTATTTGCCAGCTTGTTGAGCCTGCCAACAGAGAAGTACATAGATCTTCTCTTTGATCCAATCTTTGTTGTAGGGTTGATATGTCTGAATGTCTGCTCAGTACACAAGGCAGCTAAGATCTGCCAGATTATCAATGAAATCAAACAACTGACTGATGTCATATGTGATGGAGGGAATGTTGGGATTCATTCTCTTCAGATGTTCTTCATACATTTTTCAAACTCCTTCCATGCATTCATTTACTGATTCCTAATCAGCATAAGTTCGGCCTTCTGGCATCTTAGTAGGTTGTACCAACAAAATGGTATGAGACATTGTGCTGAGCTCTGCTGCTGTTGCCACCACAGCCACTACACATGAGCTGAGCCCTCAACATTTGTTTTTATAAGATTTCCAATTTCCAATTTTTCTCCCTCCCTCCCCCCCTCCCCTAGACAGCAGGTAATTTGATATAGGTTATATATATATATATATATATACATATATATATACACATATATACATATATATAATAACATTAAGCATACTTCTGCATTAGTCAGATTCAGATCAAAAAGGAAAAACCTCAAAAAGAAAAACAATAGCACCAAAAACAAAAGAAATGGATATGGTTCAATCAGCATCCATATTCCACAGTTCTTTTTTTTTTTCCTTCTGGATTTGGAGAGCCTTTTCCATCATGAGTCCTTTGGAACTTTCTTGTACCGTTGTATTGGTGAGAAGAATCTAGTCTATCACAGTTGATCCACGCATAATGTTGATGATACTGTGTACAGTGTTCTTCTGGTTCTGCTCATCTCACTCATCATCAGTTCATGCAAGTCCTTCCAGGTTTCTCTGAACTTCTGCTCATCATTTCTTATAGCACAATAGAATTCCATTACATTCATATACCACAACTTGTTCAGCCATTCCCCAATTGATGGACAGCCCCCCAATTTCCAATTCCTTGCCACCACAAAAAGAGCAGCTATAAATGTTTTTGTACATATGGGTCCTTTTCCCTTTTTTATGATCTCTTTGGGGAAAAGACCCAAAAGTAGTATTGCTGGATCAAAGGGTATGCACAGCTTTATAGTCCTTTGGGCATAATTCCAAATCACTCTCCAGAATGGCTGGATCAATTCACAGCTCCACCAACAATGCATTAATGTTCCAATTTTTCCACAGCTTCTCCAACATTTATTATTTTCCTTTTTTGTCATATTAGCCAATCTGATAGGTGTCAGGTGGTACCTCAGAGTCCACAGGCCTTCTGCCATACAGGCACAGGAAACAGCCTATGCAAAGTGAGGGAGGTCGAAATTGGAGATATTCAATTCAATATGCATATATTTGGCATCTACCATGAACCTTCCCTTATACTCCCACTGTGAGTATAAGTATAGCCATAACCAGGAATTCTAGGTCAGACCTCTCTCTCCAGTTTACCTCAACCCCCGCCTCCACAGGAGTATTTGTACCTTATATCTTCCATTCCTGTCCCCAATTTGCTTCATTTGAATGAAAAAGCTTTTATTGGGTGCTTACTATGTACTAACCACCATGTTAAGCACTGGGTATACAGATAGAAAAGTGAGATAGTAACTGATATCAGGGAGCTGATACCCCGGTTGAGGAGCTATAAGGCAGAAGGAAAGGCCCAGAATTCCTAAGAGCAAAATGGCAGACATGATGGAAGGACACAGGGGTCCTTGAGACACATTAGTAGTAGGTCAGATGACAATGTCAGAGATCTGGAAGGTAGTGATTCAGAACAAATAGTAAGAGCCAGACAACTTTAGGATTCAATTGCAGGGCAACTGCCCTGTGATTTAAAAAAAACAACAACAACAATTTTTTAAAGCTTCATTTAAACCTGTTCAAGAGGTATGATAAGGTGACAGCAATTCAGTGTTTCCAAAGCAACACAACAGGAGTGCCAGAAAACCCAGGCACACTGAATGAATATTGGAGTGAGGTAACCAAGGATCTCAGGGATCCCAAGGATCGTGGCCTGTTGCTAATCCCAGAGTAGGACAAGGAGCGCCGAGTTTTGCTGCTGACCAAGCAACAAGAAGGATCTGGGCTTGCTGGCATTTCCTCATTGAAACCAAGCTCTCAGGTCACCTACCCCTGAAATTCTAGATCCCCCTCAAATATCAAAGCTTTCCTAAATGGTTGGCACCTGCTGGAGCCTTGCACGATCAATCATTCGGTTTTGAGATCTCACCTATGTAGGATAAGTCAAAAAACAGGTTCTGAGGGTCATCCTGTCACTTTAGTTCTGACTGGATGATTAAAAAACAACACAAAAAACCCAACCTAAACCTAAAATAAATGGGTTCAGGCTTGGAATCACTTGAAAAAATACAGATATTGACTCCTAACTCATCCAAGTGCTATGAGTAGCTACAATGCTTTCCATTCTGGTAACCACAGGTCATTTCCTGGTATTTTTTTTTAATTAATAAAGTATTTTATTTTTTTCCATTACATGTAAAGATAGTTCTCCACTTTTGTTTATACAAGCTTTACAATTTCAGATTTTTCTCCCTCCCTCTCCTCCTTCCCCCCTCCCCTAGACAGCAGGTAATCTGATATAGGTTATAAATATACATATATATATATATATATATACACATAATAACATTAATCCTATTTCTGCATTAGTCCTGTTATAAGAGAAAGAATCAGAGCAATGATGAAAAACCTCAAAATAGAAAAAAACAACAGCACCAAAACAAAAGAAATAGGCATTCATTCAGCATCTATACTCAGCAGTTCTTTTTTTTTTTCTTGGATTTGGAGATCCTCTTCTATCATGAGTTCCCTGGAACTCTTCTGTACCATTGCATTGGTGAGAAGAATATAGTCCATCACAGTAGATCAACACTCAATGTTGATGCTACTGTGCACAATGTTCTTCTGGTTCTGCTCATCTCACTCATCATCAGCCCATTTCCTGGTATTTTAAGGAACATGTTGTTCAGTCCTTTCAGTTATGTCCAACTCTTTGTGACCCCATTTGGAGTTTTCTTGGAAAAGATACTTATAGCCATTTGCCATTTTTTTTCCCTCCAGCTCATTAAGGCAAACAGAGGTTAAGTGACTGGCCCAGGATCACAGCTAGTTAAGTATCTGGGGCTGGATTTGAATTCAAGGTTTTCCTCCTGATTCCAGGCCACGCACTTTATCTTACTTCACCATCTAGCTGCCCTTTTAACGAACATTCCCCCTCCCAATCTTGTGATCCCTTTTTGTCATATTAGCCAATCTGCTAGGTGTCAGGTGGTACCTCAGAGTTGTTTTAATATGCATTTCTCTAATCAGTAGTGATTTAGAATATTTTTTTTCATATGGCAAAAGATAGCTTTCATTTCTTCATCTGAAAACTGCCTGTTCATATCCTTTGACCATTTCTCAATTAGGGAATGACTTGCATTCTTATAAATTTGATTTAGTTTCCTATGTATTTTAGAAATGAGGTCTTTATCAGAAACAATGGCTATAAAAATTATTTCCCAGCTTTCTGCTTTCCTTCTAATTTTGGCTATGTTGCTTCTGTTTGTAAAAAACCTTTTTAATCTAATATAATCAAAATGATTCATTTTGCATTTCCTAATATTCTCTATCTCTTGTTTAGTCATAAATTCTTTTCTTCTCCATAGAGCTGAGAGGTAAACTATTCCTTTCTCTCCGTGCCTATGGTATTACTCTTTATGTCTAAATCATGTACCCATTTTGACCTTATTTTGGTATACAGTGTAAGATGTTGGTCTATGCTTAGTTTCTGCTATACATACATAACTTTTTTTTTTTTGGTGGGGCACTGAGGGATAAGTGACTTGCCCAGGGTCACACAGCTAGTAAGTGTCAAGTGTCTCAGCCAGGATTTGAACTCAGGTTCTCCTGAATCCAGGGCTGGTGCTTTATCCACTGCGTGATCTAGCTGCCCCCCCCCCCCATACATAACTTTTCGAGAAAGGAAACTTAAGTCGAGGTTTGAACTCCAGGGTTATGTGGGGATCATCTCGGGTACCTCAAGGTGAGCTCCCAGCTTGGCTCAGTTCCCATAAAGCACAGGCCTTGTTCCAAGCCCTGCTTGGGCTCAAGTGCCAGAGGTCCTGACTTCTCGGGGCTTTGTAGGCTGGGCAGAACCCTACTGGGAAGTCTGGCAACAAGGTCACAGGGGTTTGAAACTAAACCCATTCTTTGTCCCCAAGACTCTGAGAAGAATCCAAATATGGTCTTTTCTCTCACTATCTTCCGGTTTTTCCAGCCCAATCCTGTGATCCTAAAACTCAATAAGGAGATGGTCAAGGAGGGTCTGGAACCAACTAAAGAGTCAATGTCCAGATTCTAGATTCCAAAGTCCAGAAAAGGCAAAGTCAACAGGCAAACTAGTTATTCTTGCTGTTTTACCCTGAGATAACAGAGACTACACCTTGGTCTCTGTTCAAACAGCTCAGAGATTAGAAAGTATCAGAGACTGTTGCAGGAGAAATATCTCTTCCCTGAGTTCATATGGTGAGTAACTACTGCCACAAAGTATTTACCATAATACAAAAATTATAGAGATAAAAACCTAGGTTTTATTATTGTGCTCAGGCTTCAGAGAAAACCTGATCAATAGGATTCAGACAAGGTCTCTTATAGGCAAAATTATGCCAGAGTAACAGAGAAAAGATAAAATTGTTGTGGGGAAATAGGGTAGGGGGTTTGGGATAGGGGTAGGGGTTTGGGGTGCGGGTTGGGAATTCCTCTTTAAGAAATTACACCCTCTTGCACACAAATCCAATAGAATAAGATAATAGTTTATTTAGGGGCAGGGAAGGGAAACCAAGAGAGAAATTCTTCTCACGGGGAGAAGGCATGGCTCTGAGATATCAATCTCCTTGAGCAGGAGACATGTTTATAGAGGTCTGATGGGGGTGGTCATCTGACTGTGGAAAGTTCCCTTATTGAGGGAGAACCATCCCCCACTGGTGGTGGCTGGGGGAATTGGGTGAGGGGTGGCTGCGGATCTAGCATGTAATCTTATCTCCCCAGGGGTGGGTGAGACTGTAATGAAGGGTGATGGTCCCGGAGCTAACTCAGTCCCGATCAGGTTCCACTTATCTCTTTAGGTGTGTCTGTCCTTTGGTTTAGTTTCTCAAGGAGAAGGTTCTTTGATGTACCCCAGACAACTTCTGGGGTGGCCTGGGCCCATAACAAAGTCATAATAGTATAGTCATGATCTCATACATCCCTATGGAAACAAACTTTGTTAAACAAACTCTATAGGTAAACTAAGTCAGGTTACAGATTAAACTACATTTAGAGGGTTCACAAATAGGCTGACCAAGGAGAAAGATTCAGTGTTGTCAAGAAGTCAGGGATAGGATAGAGCACCGGCCCTGGACTCAGGAGTACCTGAGTTCAAATCCGGCCTCAGACACTTAGCACTTACTAGCTGTGTGACCCTGGGCAAGTCACTTAACCCTAATTGCCTCACTAAAAAAAAAAAAAAAAAGTCAGGGATAGTTGAATTCTTCCTTAGCTTTTTAACTAAGAAATTTTGAAGGCTTTAAGTACATTTTCACATCCTATGGGGCAGGTTTGGATCACCTCAACAGCCCTTCAATTAGGAGAAATGGTCCTGACCTTCCCTTAACATTATCATTCCATGAGTCAGGTTCTGATCAGGCGAGGTTAATATTGACAGAAGACAGATTATTAGTTAAACAAAATTTACAGGAGGAATGGCCCAGAGTCCCAAATAATAAACGAGAAACAAAAAAGTTCCCATAACAAAATACTTATCCATAGAATTAATAAATGAATTTGCTTTCCTCATTAGACAATTGGCTAATTTGTTTCTTTTTCTTTCTTCTTTTTTTTTTAAATAGGGGATACAGGCATGGAACTCTTATCTGAGGCCATGCTATCTTGACTGGTGAATTCTCACAAAACCAATTTTATATAGGGAGCCCCAAACCATAGACTATATTTCACTCTAGCAACCTCTGGCTAGGCTGCCATTCACATATACCCTCACCCCCTTTCCATCTCTTGCTCAGGGAAGAATAGTAAAATCAACACTATCACTGCTTCTGGAAAGGTTTGTCAATAACTTTCTCTATGGCTCCACTCAGCATCCCTGTGCCTCGCCAGAACAAAACACCCTTCAATGGCCACCATCCCCCCTATATCTGTTATCTCCCAGATTAGAATGTAAACTCCTTGAAGGTAAGGGCAGTCCATCTTTCTTATTTGTATCCCTAACAATTAGCATGGTGCTCAACATATAGAAAGTACTTAATAAATGCTTTTTTCATTCATCATTCAAAATAATATGCTCTATACTACCTCTTTTCCTTCATCTAGAGGACTCTACTTTTCCATATATCTACTTGAAAAAAAAACAAGACCTTGAGAAAACTGTTAGAAGGAATAGTTAGGAGCAGCTAGGTGGTACAGTGGATAAAGCACCGGCCCTGGATTCAGGAGGACCTGAGCTCAAATCCGGCCTCAGACACTTGACCCTTACTAGCTGTGTGACCCTGGGCAAGTCACTTAACCCTCACTGCCCCGGAAGAAGAAGAAGAAGAAGAAGAAGAAGAAGAAGAAGAAGAAGAAGAAGAAGAAGAAGAAGAAATAGTTAAAGAATGTTGAATTTTAATTCAGAAGTTGGTTCAAATCACAGCTCTGCTGCTTCCTGTGTGACCTTGGGCAAATCACTTTACTTCTCTGGGATGAGATTCAAGAGTTGAACTAGATGATCTCTAACTTGCCCTTTCAGCCCTAAATCCTATAAACATGGGGTTGGCAGTTGATGACATAGGAATTGCTCAGCTTTGGGAATAAAAGACGTGATAATAGTCTCCCTACCCCCCACCACCTTAAACCTCCCATCTGGCTAAAGGTTACTGTGGAGGGGAATAATAGCTGGTTGTTCATGGAGGGAAGGACAGGGGGGTAATAGATCTGAAGTACAACTCCCCCCAAACCACATAGAGAACAATGGAGAATCATTACTCTGCCTCCCACCAGTGGTGCTGCACCCCCCCTTCTCCCCAGACCTATTCCTGGGCAAGAATAATTGCCTAGGCATTCTGGGACCGTTGTGTTCATTTAAATTGCTAATTCTCCAGCTCAGTGACTTCGGCAGAGTGAATATCTGTAGGAGAATGCCCTCAGTAATTAATACTGAAGGGCACCCGTCCCAGGGCACTTGTAGAAATAAATACATTTCCAGCATACTGTAAAGCTGGGAAGATGGATTCAAACAGAGGGTTTACTCACACAGTATAGCAGAAAGAGAATTGGACCAGCCCTGGACTAGAAGTTAGGAGATCTGGGTTTGAGCCCAGGCTCTGCTATTTATTTACTGGATGATCCTGGACCAATCCCTTTATCCTTCTAAATTGTCCTGCCTACCTCATAGGGTCTAAAATACCTTTTGATTGGGAAGTCTTACATGTAGATTAGCTGCAACTGGAATTTCCTGAAGTGAGATATGCCTGTATCATGAGTGGGAAAACAGGGAGTCAGCCCTGTGTGATGTGGAGAGTTTTGCACTGGGACACCCGGCCCCTCATCCCAGGAACAAGGCACAGTAAATAGCATTTGACTTGAGGGAGGAAAAGTCCCATCAAAATCCTGCCTCAGAAGCTCACTAGCAGCAGGACCACTGGGAGGACAACTTCTCTGAGCCTGCTTCCAAACTCAGGCTGATGTCAATTTTTGCTATAGTTATTAATATTACTATTATCCCATCTGGTCAAGTCACTTTATCGTTCAGGCTCAATTTCTCCTATTGTAAACAATGGCTCACATTTAGATGGCGTTTTAGGTTTTGCAAAGCCCTCCTAATCCAGTGTCCCCAAAGTCTTAAATCAGTTTTAAGCTTGAATAAGCTTAAAGTGTACATTGAAGCTTTAATAAGTGTCATGAGGGAAATAGGTGGTGAGGGTCCTTAGCTATTCCTCTGTAATGAATTACTCTCACACACAGTCCAGTTAGAATTAAAAGGTTCTGGGCAGCTAGGTGGCACAGTGGATAGAGCACCGGCCCTGGAGTCAAGAGGACCTGAGTTCAAATCTAGCCTCAGACACTTAACATTAGCTGTGTGACCCTGGGCAAGTCACTTAACCCCAACTGCCTCACCAAAAAAAAATTAAAAGGTCCTTTATTGGTCACTAGAGAAAGACCAAGAGAGGTCAAAGACAAACATTCTCCTCCTGAACAGAAGAAAGGCAAAAGCTTTTATAGAGGATAGATGGGGAGACCACCTGACAACAGAAAGTTCCTTCTGGGGATGAGGTAGGGAAAGATTCCTGAGTCAAAGGGATTTTTTCTTTTTTTTTTGGAATGATAGTCCTGACCTCTGGAGTTATCTCTTACTTAGCTCAGGTAGTAGTCATGCCTAACTGACTTTCCTGCTATAAGAATTTTATCTCCTCTTCCTTCTTAGGTGTGTCTGTCCTGATATCTAGTTGGCCAGTTTAAACTTTAATAGTCCCTTAATTCCTTGCTATGTCCTAAGCCCCATGTCAATAAGTATAAAACCAGGGCCACTAGATGGTACAGTAAAAAACACACTAGGCCTGGTCAGGAAGACCTGAGTGCAAATTTGACCTCAGACACTTCCTCATTGTATGACCTTGGCTAAGTCACTTAATCCTGTTTGCCTCAGTTTCCTCATCTGTAAAATGAGCCAGAGAAGGAAATGACAAACCACTCCAGTAACTTTGCCAAAGAAAACCCCAAAAAGAGTCATAAAGAGACCAGCCAGACGTGACTGAAAAACGACTGAAGTGTAAAATTGCAGTAAGACTTTTGGGATAACTCTGTATATGGTCTCTTTTGATCCACAACCTAACTGGTGGTTAGGAGGCAGAGCATAGCAAAATGCTTTATTATTGTCATTTTGTGACTTCAAGCACTTTCTGGTGGGGAAGCCCCCACAGTAGATGGTATTCCTGAGTTGTGTGGTTGGGAATACTCATCACCTGGTTGGCTGGCCATCTCTGTTACAAAGAAGAGCCTCTTCACATCTGCCTGGGCCAGGCCTTGGATACCAGTTTGTTCTTAGACTGTCTGCACCTGAAGCGTCTAGCAAGACAGGGCTCCTGGCCTCCTGGCCCAGACCGAGCCATCTCTATGCCACAAAGAAGCTCTGAACAAAACCTATACAGTAGATGACTCCTGCAAGGCACTGCAGGCGTTACCATCCACCTTGCCTTTATGGCCAACAAATCTCAAATTCCATAGTCATCTGAGCTGCTGATAAAACCTAAGGACCCCTGGGTCTTGCCATCAGCCCCGGCACAGCTCCCTCAGGACTTCTGGCCTTCCTATTCGATTTAACTTGTGCCCGAGTTTCCTTTTATAGATGGTCTCTCCAAATTAGACTGTCTAAAGAGTTCTCACTTTGAGAATGAGAATGGGGGACAGGTTCTTCTATTTGTACCCCCAGCACTTCACACAGGACTTGGCACACAGTTAGCACTTAATAAAGGCTACTTTATTCACATCAATAATAACAATGAAAGAGGATCCTTGTTAACCCAAATCAGGCCCTTAACCCATGGAAACAAGGGGTACAGGAAATAAAAAAGGGGACAGAGAAGTTTTAGACAAAATCACTCAGGCTGGGACCTCAGCTCCCTCTGGATGTTTGACCACTAGACACACTAACCTCCTGGTGCCTGAAATAAAAAGGGGTCAGGCCAGAACACCTCCCCTCTCATCCCCCACCTTTGGCAAGATGCTATTTCCTGAACTACACAAATGCATCCCAGCCTTATTCTGATTACTATGAAGAAGGCAGAGATGTGTGACCTGAGTGCCCTGTGGCCCATACAGGCCAGTGTGGAGGGTGCCCAAGGCCTAAGAACCTTCTCAGAGTTCTAAGAGCTGAGTCTAACAGCTTATGACATGTCAAAATGGACACTGGACACTGGAATTTGAAGATGATTCATTTTTGTTTATAAAAACAAAGACAATCCCAAGCCAAGATTCCTTTCTTTTTCAGCACAAAAACGGAAAAAAGCCAACACTTCCTCTGGATCAGGTTGGGTCCTTTCTTGTGGCATCTGCAGAATCGGAGGTGCTCTCCCCCTCTGAGGGAGAAGCAGATTGGGGTCCAGCCTCAGTCTCCGAAACAACTTCAAGAATCTCCTGGCCAGTCATGCGCCTCACCTTCTCCCCTCGAGCTGCCAGGATTTCTTCAATGTTCCTAAAGACAAAATGTCCCAACGTGAGGCTGTGGTTGTCAGCTTTCCTTCAGGCTCAACTAGAATCACACAGGAAATCTGCACCTGAAGACTGAGGCTCAGACCTGGGGGGTTTTCTGTAAATGCATCCCCCTATTTTTTTTTTTTGGCCGGGCAACGGGGGTTAAGTGACTTGCCCAGGGTCACACAGCTAGTAAGTCTAAGTGTCTGAGGCTGGATTTGAACTCAGGTCTTCCTGAATCCAGGGCCGGTGCGCCACCTAGCTGCCCCCATGCATCCCCCTATTCTTGCTGATGCTCTAGGAGGCAGTAACTACCTGGTCTCTGCCTAGATGGCCACCTCTCTCTCAGACTGCACAACCTCCAGCAGGTGCTAAATGAACAAACAAATCAAATCAACACCTTAAGTTCCTGCATCTGTGAACAGGGAACCACGTTGTACCAGAAGGTAGAGAAGATGGAAGTATTTAATCACTTTCCTGCATTGAGGGCCGGCCCTAAGCAAAATTTTCAAATAGATAAAATGAATTTCGATATTCTCCCACTTCTTTTTCTGCAAATCTCTCCCACTAACTAGGGGACCTTCCATCCAGGCTCCTGGGCCCTTGGTGTGCCCATGAAGCCCTAAACATCCAAGGTTTTAACACCTACAAACAGGCTTAATTGGAGCAATCACAAAGAGCCCCAAATTCTAAAAATATCTGCCCTGACCACTTGGTGGTGCAGTGGATAGGGCGCTGGGCCACAGTCAAGAAGACCTGAGTTCAAATCCAGCCTCAGACACTTACTAGTTTTGTGACGCTGGGCAAGTCACTTAACCTCTATCAATTGTAAAAATGGGGATAATAACAGCACCTATCTCCCAAGGAATATTAAGACTCAGAATGAGATATTTGTATGGACTTAGTATACAATA
The DNA here is from genome assembly GCF_019393635.1 of Dromiciops gliroides. NCBI lineage: Eukaryota > Metazoa > Chordata > Mammalia > Microbiotheria > Microbiotheriidae > Dromiciops > Dromiciops gliroides. Next base: position 431,651,750 of record NC_057862.1, on the reverse strand, counting down.
GGCACTTAATAAAGCTTTGTTCTTTCCCTTCACACATCTACTTCCCCTAGTCAAAAATTGCAGCTTTCTGAAAAACTGGTACCAGGAGAAAACCAAACTGCCTGAACTAAATCTCACTAGAGGATATCCCCACAACTCTTGCAAGGGCATTTTTCATTTTTTTTTAACAGGAAGATTACTGAACCAAATTATCTGTAGTTGTTGGCATTCCAGGAAGCTTAATAAAGAAGTCAAAAACTTGGGGGTAGGAGTGGGGGTGGGATGAACACTCTTAGGGAGAGAGGCCACCTTATAGAAAAGCCAGTCATGTCAGGAATCTGCCCCTCCTGTGAGCAGGTCTCCTAACATGTTCCTGCTTTTCACAATGACAAGCAGTGGAAGAAGTCCTGGCATGGAGTCAGTTTTCCTGGCACCAACAGTTGTCTGGACTTACAAGACATCTTCTGGGGGATTGGAAAGTGAGGGCTCTCGCTATGGCTAACAGTAGAATAACAAGATATCTTTTTTTTAAGGAAAAACATTTTTACATTTTTCATAATTTTTCATATTCTTTTTTTTTTGGAAGGGCAATGAAGTGACTTGCCCAGGGTCACACAGCTAGTGAGTGAGTATCAAGTGTTTGAGGCCAGATTTGAACTCAGGTCCTCCTGAATCCAGGGCCGGTGCTCTATCCACCGTACCACCTAGCTGCCCCCAATTTTTCATATTCTTAAAAAAAATCTTAAGTTCCAAATCCTCTCTCTTCCTTCTTTCCCCTCCCACTCACTGAGAAAGCAAGAAATCTAAAATAGGAGTAACAAGTTATCCTAAAAGGTTTTCCTTATAACTATTTTCACTGGTTTCTGAGTATTTCAAATGATGCAGCTGTGACTGTGGGGAAAATAAGTTCACACACCATTTGGGGAAGACAGCAGACTGGGTGACCCAGGTTCCTGTCAGAACTGCCATTTACCAGCTAACTGTGGCCAAGTCACTTGACTTTTCTAGTCAAGCCTCAGTTTTCTCATCTGTAAAATACTTGCACTGCCTACTTCTCATGATTGCTGTAAACAAAACACTTGGTAAACCTTAAAAGGCTAACGAAATGGCAATTATGATCATTATCAAGTGCATGTGTATTTAATACAAACATTCACATTGTGGTGGGTAGCAGCATTCTGGCTATTGATGAGTTTGTGAGTCAGGATACTGCATGACAAGCTTCCTTTTGAAAAACCAAGAAGAAGAAAAAAAAAGAAAAACCAAGAACTCATTTCTGGATCTTCACTGGGTTGATTCCAACACTGACACCCAAAGGGACTTAACTGATTTCCATGAGAATTGAGTACTCACTTCTTCCCCTCCAGGTCTGAAAACCAGCCCAAGTTATCAGCAATGACGTGGTGGTTCTGGCAGCTGGGACAGGTCACAATCACAACGCCATTATGATAGGCAAGCTTGGAGATCCTTTTAGTTGACCTCGTCCAACAGACCTTAGGAAGAGAGAACAGCACCTGTCACCATCACTAAGAGAAGGGGCATGATGTGGTCAGTGGAAACAACACTTGATGTCATGACACCTGGACTCCAGTCTGGCTCTGCTGTTTACTAGTTGTGATCCTGGGAAAATATCCTTGTCAAAACAGCCTCAGTTTCTTCATCTGTAAAATGGGAGTAATACTTATACTGTGTCCCTCATGGGTTGTTCTGATGGAAGTACTACCTAAAATATAAAGGACTAGATAAATGTGTGAACAGTTTTGTTATTATTATTTTTCCTTTGGCTGCCTTGGCCAGTGTTGAACATTGTCCTAAGGCTTTATGAGCATCCTAGGTCGGCAAAGGCATCCTTACACTTACTCTTATCCCTTCTGCCCAGTGCTGTCTCACCTCATTCCTAATCTTTCCATTTGTGTCTTTCAGACCAGCCCCACAGCCTATCCCTGCTCCTCTCCTACCATTAGCTTTGACCAATAATAACACCTCACATTTATAATGTTTTTAAAGTTTACAAAGACATCCCCTCCCACCATATAATGATGGGTAGATTGTACAAGTACTGTCTCCATTCTACAGATGAGTAAACTAAGGATAAGAGGGAAGAAGAGGCTTGCCCACCTCTTCCTATGCCTTAAAATCATCTATGGCCACTACATCCTTCAAACCCCACTCCCAGTTCCTCATCTTTAGTCCTGTTACTGACTCCAACCTTTTTCTTAATCCCCCAATTCTTCTTGTGCTTTGATACCTTTGAAACAGAAACACTATATAATTATTAGCTATTATTATTATTACTAAATGAGCTAATGATTGTAAAGCACTTAGCACAATAACTGGCACATAGTAAGCACAATATAAATATTAGCTGCTATTATATTATTGTTTTTATTAAATGAGACAATAATTATAAAGAGCTTAGCACAGTGCCTGACACTTAATGACACGGAAATGTCAGCTATTATTATTAATAGAACCCTGTATCTCATTCCATGGAAGGGGCCACCACCAGCTACGCAAAGAGTCCCGGGGCCTGAGAGTCGGAACTAAATTCTAGTTCTGGCTCAGCTTTCAAAGCCACTGTGTGACCCTGGGCAAGTCATTGCCCCCAGTGAGCCCGAGTTTTCCTCATCTGTAAAAAGAGAGAGTTTAAAGTCAAAAATTTAGATGTGGAAACACCTTAACCCGGGGCTAGAGGTTCTCCAAGTGTGGTCCCGGAATCCCGGAACATCAAAGCTATTTTGGCTAATGAGACGGATCCTGGCTAATAGAGCGACCTATCCCGGTTTCTCGGGGGACGGGGGGGGGGGGGGGGGGGGGCCTGGTACTCGGCAAAGGGGCGGGAAGCGCAGCAGCCCCGGGCCGGCCCCTCTCGCCCAGGAGTCGGTCAGTTTCACGGCCCCGCCGCTTCCGCTCCGCTGCCCACGAGGCTCCAACGCCCCGCGGTCCCATGTTCCCTGTTCCAAGGTCCTTTCCCGCCCAGGCCCGCTCAGGTTCTAGAAACCCGCTCTCCCCGCACTCCTCGCACTCCGCCGCCTCAGATCTGTCTCGGTCTCCGTACGCCAGGGGCCTACCTTGCAAGTGAAGACCAGCTGGTAGTGTGAGGCCTGTACCCGGCCCAGCGCTGCCGCGGACCCGGACTCCGACCCGGACTCTGGGCCGGAACTCAATGGGCGCCGCCAGCATCGCAGCCCGCCCACCGGACCGGGCCACAGCCGCTTCTTCCCGATGCCGTCTCGAATGCATCCTTGAAGTGATCCCGGACCAGTGCCTTGGACCGAGGTTCGGACCAGCCGCGCAAGCCGCCAGCCCCACGTCGCCGCCTGCTGCATGCTTCCGCCCACTCCCCAATGGGCGGACGAGGCCGCGCCGCCGCCATCTTGGAGTTGGGCAACGCCGTCGCCTATAGCAACACCCGCTTGGCGACCTGACCTCCTGCTGCACTGCCCCCTACCGGCTGGAGCGGCTCACTGCAGCGCCCTCCTCTCTGGATTTGGGGGAAGAACTGGGATTTTTAGAACTAGGGGCAAAAAGGACCCAAGCTCCAATATTCAGAGTTATGGGCATTCTTGTTTAAGAAGGATACTGGGTGGCAGCTAGGTGGCGCAGTGGATAGAGCACCGGCCCTGGAGTCAGGAGTACCTGAATTCAAATCCGGCCTCAGACACTTAACACTTACTAGCTGTGTGACCCTGGGCAAGTCACTTAACCCCAATTGCCTCACTAAAAAAAAAAAAGAAGAAGAAGAAGAAGGATACTGATCACACAAAAAAAACAAAACAAAATAAGGATACTGATAACCCGGAGAATGTCCAGAGGAGAGGACCGGTTGAAGGAGATGGAGGTTTTTAGCTTCATGGGAATCAAGTGGGGACCTGTTAGCTGCCTTCATGTATTTGAGGGGCTGCCACGTTGGGGGAGCAATCCTTGTTCTATTTAGCCCCCTGAGGACAGACCCTGGAACAATGGGTAGAAGTTGCCAATTTCACCTTGTTAGGAAAAACTTGCTAATTAGACCTGTCCCTAAGGAAAATGGGTTCCCTCCAGAGTTGTGCGGTTCCCCTCTAAGGAAAACAGAAATTGGGTGACCACTGGTCAGATTTCTTTTATGTCTGGATCAGGCTCCAAGACTGATGAGATCAATCAACATTTCCTTTCAAACTCTGCAAATTCTGTGACTGCACTGTAGACTCAAGCACTAGAAAGGGTCATAAGGTGATAGATATAGACCGGTGGAGGACCTCAGAGGCTGTCTAATCCAACCCTTTTTTTTTACAGATAAGGCCCAGGGGAGTGAGGTTACTTGACCAAGGTCACACAGGTAGGAAACATCAGGGATGAGACTTTAAACCCAGGTCCTCTTAACTCCAGAGCCAGAGCACATTTCTGCATACTATGCCACTTCTCTGGGCCTCAATTTCCACATCTGTAAAATAAAGTTGCACTGGATGATCTCTGTTATGAACCTGACCCCTACCCCAAACCCCCGCCACTTTTTCCCCTCAAAATGGATTGCCAGAGAACACCTGCAGATTCCAGGCCCAGCATTTTATCCACTGAGGCATCCACCTGCGTGTTGTATTTATACACATATGCCTATAACTCCCCAGCAAAATGTAAGCTCTTTGAAAGCAAGCATAACTTCCTTTCTGTCTTTATTGTCCCCAGTACAGTCAGTCACTTGCATATCATAGATTTTTTTTTTTTTAGTGAGTCAATTGGGGTTAAGTGACTTGCCCAGAGTCACACAGCTAGTAACTGTTAAGTGTCTGAGGCTGGATTTGAACTCAGGTCCTCCTGACTCCAGGGTTGGTGCTCTATCCACTACGCCACCTACCTGCCCATATCATAGATATTTAATAAGATTTTTATTAATACTATAATTATTTGATCTGGACTTGTGATCGCATCATTTTAAGACACTCTTGTAAGGAAACTACCTTCTCTGATGCAGAATGGTGACGTATCTTTAATTTAGATTCATAGAGAATGCTTAGGGCTCTAAGAATGCTCTGGCTTGACCTACCCACAGTCCCAATGCTAGTATACATCAGAAGGACTCAAAGGTCTTCCTGTTCTCAAGGCTGGCCCTCCATCCTCTGACCCAGGGCTTCTCCAACCTTTTTTGTGTCATAGACGATAATGAAGCCTACGGACCCCTTCTCAGAATAAAGTCAATAATTACAAAAGAAATGCATTATATTGAAATATACTTATTAAAATATTTTTAAAATATATTTTTAAAAGTTCATAGATGGGGGCAGCTAGGTGGCACAGTGGATAGAGCACCGGCCCTGGATTCAGAAGGACCTAAGTTCAAATCTGGCCTCAGACACTTGACACTTACTAGCTGTGTGATCCTGGGCAAGTCACTTAACTCTCATTGCCCTGCAAACCCCCCCCCCAAAAAAAGTTCATAGACACCAGGTTAAGAACCTTTGCCTTAAACTATATATATATAAAAATTGATGGTGATGATGATGATAATTACCCTAATGGCCTCTCCCTGGGCTTCTTTATGTTGTGGAGGTGATCCCTGGTTACACCAGGAAAGCTCTAGAAAGTCCTACCAAGGTGCAAAGGTTGTGTATACAGGTTGGCCACTAACTGATGACTTTTATGGCCACTGCAACTCATGAAACCATTTCCCAAGGCACGGAGAGGCTGAGATCCAAGGGAGAGAATGTCTCCACACCATCTGTTCCATCCATCCCTTTCCCTTCACTTACACAGCCAGTGTCCAAACTGGGTCCCCCATCATCTCTCAACTCTATCATTATAGTGTCCTAACGGGTCTTTCTGCTTCCAGTCTCTCCTCTTCCACAGAGTTGCCAACAGAATCCTCCTAAAGGACAAGTAGTACCACATCACTCCACCCCCCACCCCCAATTAAAAATCTTAGGTAGTTCCCTATTGCCTCTAAGACAGACTGCAGCATCCTTAGTGTGACATTTAAAGCCCTTCACACTCTGGCTCCTACCTATCACTGCATATTATATAGTATCACATTTTCTGCTCCATGCTTTGCTACAAGCTAATCCCCATGCCTGAAATAAATTCCCTTCTTGGTATTCTTCTGCTTAGGAGTCTTAACTTCTCAATAACACCAGCTAGATGCTGTTTTGGTTTGCAAAGCACTTTTTTCTTTTGATCCTCACAATTCTCTGAGGGAGAGACTATTATTATCTCCATTTAACAGATGAGGAAACTGAGGCTGAGAGGTTAAGTAACTTGCCTGGGTCCTAACTTCTTTCAAGGCCACCTCTTCAGCTGTTAATGCTCTTTTTCCTTCATGAAATTTGTTGCTAATGTTGGCATTTCAGTCATGTCTGACTCTTCATGACCCTGTTTGGAGTTTTCTTGGCAAGGATACTCAAGTGGTTTGTCATTTCCTTCGCCAGCTCATTTTAAGATGAGGAAACGGAGGCAAACAGAATGAAGTGACTTGCCCAGAGTCACACAGCTAGTGTCTGAGGACATATTTGAACTCAGGAAGATGAGTCTTCCTGATTCCAGGCCCAATGCTCTATCCTCCACAGAATGTAAACCTCTCAGAGGCAGGAATTGTTTCACTTTTGGTTTTCTGTTTCCAGCTTCCAGCACAGTGCTTGGCACAGAGTAGATGCTTAATAAATATTTGTTGAATAAAATCAATGAAATAAACCTTTTGAAGCATTCAAGTAATTAATTTTAAAAAGTGTAACATGTGTACATAACACTTTAAGATTCAGAAAGCATTTTCCTCCCAATAATCCCACATGGCAGATAGCACACATTATCATCCCCATTTTATAAATAAGGAAACAATTTCAGACAAACAAAATAATTTGCCTGTTATTGCTTTCCTAATCCCTAGCACCTGATCCCCCTTGCCCCCCAATTGATTCTGTATCTCTCTTGTTTGCATGCTGTCTTCTCTATTAAACTGTAAGCTATCAGACAGCAGGGACTGGCTTTTTTGCCTTTCTTTGTATCCCTAGCACTTAGCACCACGTATAACACATAGTAGATATTTAATTAATGCTAGTTGACTGACTGACTGGTGTATTCAACTATTAAGAGTCTGGATGCAGGGGCAGCTAGATGTCCCAGTGAATAGAGCATCGGCCCTGGAGTCAGGAGTACCTGAGTTCAAATCCGGCCTCAGAGACTTAACACTTACTAGCTGTGTCACCCTGGGCAAGTCACTTAACCCCAATTGCCTCACTAAAACAAACAGAGTCTGGATGCAAATTTAGCCTTCTCCTGGCTCAAATGTTGACATATTTTCTACTGTTAATGCAGTCTCACAGTTTTATTATAAACAATTGATTTCCCATCATTTTACAAACCAGGTAAGCAAAGAAATCAGTAGAGCAGGATAAAGCACTGGCCCTGGATTTAGGAGGACCTGAGTTAAAATCCAGCCTCAGACACTTGACATTTACTAGCTATGTGACCTTGGGCAAGTCACTTAACCCTCATTGCCCCCCCCCAAAAAGAAATCAGTAGAGCACATCCAGATCTTTTTTCAAGCAGTGAATTCTCAATTATCTGCTTTGTGATTCAGAAAATTACATTGTCTGTGGAAGAGTTTGCCAGTCACCCTGTACCCTCTGAGGCCATGTTCCCCTTACTAATCATTGCTTTCTTTTTTTATTTAATTTTATTTTATTTTACATATACAGTATTTTATTTTTTCCGTTACATGTAAAGATAGTTCTCAACTTTTGTTTATATAAGCTTTACAATTTCAGATTTTTCTCCCTCCCTCCCCTCCCCTAGACAGCAGGTAATCTGATATAGGTTATATCTATATGTCTATATACATAGACATATAGATATATATCTATACACACACATATATATACACTTAATAACATTAATCCTATTTCTGCATTAGTCCTGTTATAAGAGAAAAAATCAGAGCAATGATGAAAAACCTCAAAATAGAAAAAAAAAACAACAGCACCAAAAACAAAAGAAATAGTATGGTTCATTCAGCATCTATACTCCACAGTTCTTTTTTTTTTTTCTTGGATTTGGAGATGCTCTTCTATCATGAGTTCCCTGGAACTCTTCTGTACCATTGCATTGGTGAGAAGAATATAGTCCATCACAGTAGAGCAACACTCAATGTTGATGATACTGTGTACAGTGTTCTTCTGGTTCTGCTCATCTCACTCATCATCAGCTCACGTAAGACCCTCCAGGTTTCTCTGAACTCCTCCTGCTCATCATTTCTTACAGCACAATAGTATTCCATTGTATTCATATACCACAACTTGTCCAGCCATTCCCCAATTGATGGGCACCCCCCTCAACTTCCAATTCCTTGCTACCACGTAAAGAGCAGCTATAAATATTTTTGTACATGTGGGTCCCTTTCCCTTTTCCATGATTTCTTTGGAAAAAGACCTAAAAAATGGTATTGCTGGGTCAAAGGGTATGCACAGCTTTATCGCCATTTGGGCATAATTCCAAATTGCTCTCCAGAATGGTTGGATCAGTTCACAGCTCCACCAACAATGCATTAGTGTTCCAATTTTCCCACAGCTTCTCCAACATTTATTATTTTCCTTTTTTGTCATTTTAGCCAATCTGATGGGTGTCAGGTGGTACCTCAGAGTTGTTTTAATTTGCATCTCTCTAATCATTAGAGATTTAGAGCATTTTTTCATATGGCAATAGATAGCTTTGGTTTCTTCATCAGAAAACTGCCTGTTCATATCCTTTGACCATTTCTTAATTGGGGAATGACTTGGATTCTTATAAATTTGATTTAGTTCCCTATATATTTTAGAGATGAGGCCTTTATCAGAAGTACTGGCCTCAAAAATTGTTTCCCAGCTTTCTGCCTCCCTTCTAATTTTGGATGCATTGCTTCTGTTTGTACAAAAATTTTTTAATTTAATGTAATCAAAATCATCCATTTTGCATTTTATAATATACTCTATCTCTTGTTTGGTCAAAAACTGTTTTCCTTTCCAAAGATCTGATAGGTAGACTATTCCTTTCTCTCCTAATTTACCTATGGTATCACCTCTTATGTCTAAATCGTGTATCCATTTTGACCTTATTTTAGTATAAGGTGTGAGATGTTGGTCTATGCCTAATTTCTGCCATACTGTCTTCCAGTTTTCCCAGCAGTTTTTGTCAAATACTGAGTTCCTATCCCAGAAGCTGGAGTCTTTGGGTTTATCAAACACTACATTACTAGTGTCATTTACTACTGCATTTCCTGAGCCTAGCCTATTCCATTGATCTACCACTCTATTTTTTAGCCAGTACCAGATAGTTTTGATGACTGCCGCTTTATAGTAAAGCTCCAGGTTTGGTACCGCTAACCCACCTTCCTGTGAATTTTTTTTCATTATTTCCCTGGATATTCTTGATTTTTTGTTTTTCCAGATGAATTTTGTTATTATTTTTTCTAGCTCTATAAAATAATTTTTAGATAGTCTGATTGGTATGGCACTGAATAGTAAATTAATTTAGGCAGTATTGTCATTTTTACTATATTAGTTCTGCCTATCCATGAACAATTGATATCTTTCCAATTATTTAGATCTGATTTGATTTGTGTGAAAAGTGTTTGGTAGTTGTGTTCATAGAGTTCCTGGATTTGTCTTAGCAAGTAGACTCCCAAGTATTTTATATTATCTACTGTTATTTTAAATGGAATTTCTCTTTCTATCTCTTGCTGCTGGACTTTGTTGGTCATGTATAGAAATCCTGATGATTTATGTGGATTTATTTTATATCCTGCTACTTTGCTAAAGTTGTTCATTGTTTCAAGTAATTTTTGAGTTGATTCTCTAGGATTCTTTAAGTATACCATCATATCATCTGCAAAGAGTGATAGTTTTGTTTCCTCCTTGCCTATTCTAATTCCTTTAATTCCTTTCTCTTCTCTGATTGCTAAAGCTAACATTTCTAGGACAATATTAAATAATAGGGGTGATAATGGACATCCCTGTTTCACCCCTGATCTTATTGGGAAGGCCTCTAATTTATCTCCATTGCATATAATACTTGCTGATGGCTTTAGGTAGATACTGTTTATTATTCTAAGGAAAGCTCCCCCTATTCCTAAAGTCTCCAGTGTTTTTATTAGGAATGGGTGTTGTACTTTGTCAAAAGCTTTCTCTGCATCTATTGAGATAATCATATGATTTTGGTTGGTTTTCTTATTGATGTGGTTAATTATGTTAATAGTTTTCCTAATGTTGAACCAGCCCTGCATTCCTGGTATAAATCCCACCTGGTCATAGTGTATTATCCTGGTGATCACTTGCTGTAATCTCCTTGCTAATATCTTATTTAAGATTTTAGCATCAATATTCATTAGGGAAATTGGTCTATAATTTTCTTTCTCTTTTTTTTGCTTTACCTGGTTTTGGTATCACCACCATATTTGTGTCATAAAACGAATTTGGTAGAACTCCTTCTTCACCTATTTTTTCCAAATAATTTGTATAATATTGGAATTAATTGTTCTTAAATGTTTGATAAAATTCACCTGTAAACCCATCTGGCCCTGGGGATTTTTTCTTAGGGAGTTCATTAATGGCTTGTTCAATTTCTTTTTCTAATATGGGTTTATTTAAGGATTTTATTTCTTCTTCAGTTAACCTGGGCAGTTTGTATTTTTGTAAATATTCATCCATTTCATTTAGATTGTCAAATTTATTGGCATACAGTTGGGCAAAATAGTTCCTAATTATTGATTTAATTTCCACTTCATTGGTGGTAACATCACCCTTTTCATTTTTGATACTGGTAATTTGGTTTTCTTCTTTCTTTTTTTTAATCAAATTAACCAATATTTTATCTATTTTATTGTTTTTTTCATAAAACCAGCTCTTAGTTTTATTGAATAATTCTATAGTTTTTTTGCTTTCAATCTTATTAATTTCTCCTTTAATTTTCAGGATCTCTAATTTAGTGTCTAATTGGGGATTTCTAATTTGTTCTTTTTCTAGCTTTTTAAGTTGCATGCCCAATTCATTAATCTCCTCTTTCTCTTTTTTATTCATGTAAACATTTAGAGCTATAAATTTTCCCCTAAGAACTGCTTTGGCTGCATCCCATAGATTTTGGTATGTTGTCTCATTATTGTCATTCTCTTGGATATAGTTATTTATTTATTTATTTATTTATCTATTTATCTATCTATCTATTTATTTATTTATTTTAGTGAGGCAATTGGGGTTAAGTGACTTGCCCAGGGTCACACAGCTAGTAAGTGTTAAGTGTCTGAGGCTGGATTTGAACTCAGGTACTCCTGCATCCAGGGCCAGTGCTCTATCTACTGTGCCACCTAGCTGCCCCCTTGGATATAGTTATTGATTGTTTCTATGATTTCTTGTTTGGTCCATTCATTCTTTAGAATGAAATTATTTAGTTTCCAATTGATTTTCATTCTATTTTTCCCTGGCTCTTTCTTACATGTAATTTTTATTGCATCGTGATCTGAAAAGGATGCATTTACTATTTCTGCCTTTCTACATTTGACTATGATGTTTTTGTGCCCTAATACATGGTCAATTTTTGAAAATGTGCCATGTACTGCTGAGAAAAAGGTATATTCCTTTCTATCCCCATTCAATTTTCTCCAGACATCTATCATGTCTAACTTTTCTAGTAATCTATTCACCTCTTTCACTTCTTTCTTATTTATTTTTCGACTAGATTTATCTAATTCTGAGAGGGGGAGATTCAGATCCCCCACTAGTATAGTATTACTGTCTAATTCCTCTTGTAACTCATTTAACTTCTCCTCTAAGAACTTGGATGCTATACCACTTGGCGCATACATATTTAATATTGATATTACTTCATTATCTATAGTACCTTTAAGCAAGATGTAATTGCCTTCCTTATCTCTTTTAATGAGATCTATTTTTGCCTGCACTTTGTCTGAGATAAGGATTGCTACCCCTGCTTTTTTTACTTTAGCTGAGGCATAATATATTCTGCTCCAGCCTTTTACCTTTACTCTGTGTGTATCTCTCTGCTTCAAATGTGTTTCTTGTAAACAGCATATTGTAGGATTCTGGTTTTTAATCCACTCTGCAATTCCCTTCCATTTTATAGCAGAGTTCATCCCATTCACATTCACAGTTATTATTACTGACTGTCTATTCCCCTCCATTCTATTTACCCCCTTTGTACTTTCCCCCCCTTCTTTCACCCTATTCCTCCTCACCGACATTTTACTTCTTACCCTTACCCCAATATGCCCTCCCTTTTTATCACCCCTCTCTCTTTTCTTTACCCTTTTCTCCCTTGCTTTTGTCCTCCCTTCTTTCAGTCCCCCACCCTTTCCCTTCCCCTTTTGATTCCCTAAAGAATGAGTTAAGTTTCTTTATCCCAATGAACGTATGTTATTCCCTCTTTGAATCAAATCTAATGAGAATAAGGTTGAAACAATGTTCCCCCCTCCTTTCTTTCCCTCTATTGTAATAGGGTTTTTTATCACCTCTTCATATGATATAATTCATCCCATTCCACCTCCCCTTTCCTCTCCTCCCCATAGACTCGCTTTTTAACCCCTTAATTCTTTTTTGTATCATCACATCAAAGACAATTTATATTTATACCCTGTATGTGAAGTCCTTCTCTCTGCCCAAATACAATTACAATTCTTAATGTATAAGGTATTTTATTTTTTCTGTTACATGTAAAGATAGTTCTCAACTTTTGTTTATACAAGCTTTACAATTTCAGATTTTTCTCCCTCCCTCCCCTCCCTCCCCCCCTCCCCTAGACAGCAGGTAATCTGATATAGGTTATATCTATATATCTCTATACATATACATATAGATATAGATATATACACACACACATATATATATACACATAATAACACAAATACAATTACAATTCTTAAGAGTTATGAGTATTATCTTCCTATCAGTTCCTTTTTTCCCCCCTCTGTTTAACTTTTTAAACTTCTCTTGAGTCTTGTATGTTGAGATCAAATTTTCTATTCAGTTCTGGTCTTTTCACCAGGAAAGATTGAAAGTCCCCAATGTCATTAAATGTCCATCTTTTCCCCTGAAAGAAAATGCACATTTTTGCTGGGTAATAGATTCTTGGCTGCAATCCAAGCTCCTTTGCCTTCCGGAATATCGTATTCCAAGCCTTGCAGTCCTTTAATGTTGAAGCTGCCAGGTCCTGATCATTGCTTTTTGAACAGAAATCCATTTCCTTCTTTTAAAAAAATATATTTTTTTTTATTTTGACACAGGAGACATCCCAACAAACAAACTTCTCATTTATATTAGCCCCAGACAACTGAGCACAATGGCTTCAATGGTTGAGTATAACTGATAATACAGATCCCTTTCTACTTTTTGCAGTTTTATATTTGTTAACCTAGAGGATGGTCGTATCCTTCAAATTTAATAATTTGGCACCATTGTTTTCCATTGAATTTGACCTGAGTTTTGCGGCTGTTTAATGTTGTCTTCATTCACATTGTTTTAGTGATTGTTCTTTGCTTCTGTCTCCTTTATCCTGTACCACTTATATAAGTAAGTCTTCTTGTGTTTTCCAGAATTCTTCATAGTCCTCCTTCCTTGTGGCCCCAAATCCATTTTAATACCAATCTAAGTCGATCTCAGTTCATAACAGAAAGCCTTGGCTTCAGCAATCCAAAATACATGACTTTCCTTCTGAACTCAAGCCAAGCAGAGATGGTTTTGAGGCTTAGATGATGTTTTTGGTCATTTACATCTCTTTTCCATTCTATCCATCTGAATGATGGGAAATTGGCTGTAGGTAAGTACAGGGCCTCTCAAAGAGGTTTAAGGAACTGTTGGGGGCGGGGGGCGGTTTAGGGCCTTGGGTTCAGTAGGCAAGGAGGGCTATGAGCCCTCTGTATCTGTGTTGTCACTTCCTGTGGTGTTTTCCCAGTCCACTTCTCCCTGCCGGCTGCTCTGGTGAACCTTTCTTTGTGCCCATTTCCTGTGAAAGTGAGAAATGAGTACAAGAGTAAGAACACATCCCTGGGATTCATTGAGAGTTTGAACCACCAATAAGGACTGATGGTAACTCAACGGGGGAAGAGGGGGGAGCAAATTGTAAGTTGATTTATAACTCAACCCCCTCATTTTACAGATAGAGGGGCCCAGAGGCCCAGAGGAGCCTAGTATTTGCTCAAGTTCACATGGGCAGGAACTTATAAGGAGCATTTAAAACCCAAATGCATGGCACCCTCCTTGCTTTGAATCAGGTCAGTCTTACCTACGATAGTTCTCAAAGCTTTCTTTGATACGGCGCCGCTCCTTCTCTTGGGGATCCCCATTGCTCAACCCACCTCCCTAAAAAGAGAAAAGAATAAGGTGGAAGTAAGTGCAAATGAGCTGGGTCTGGGTTAAAGACTGGCACCATTACTCATTTTTTTTCTTTTTCTTTTTTCTTTTTTTGCAGGGCAATGAGGGTTAAGTGACTTGCCCAGGGTCACACAGCTAGTAAGTGTCAAGTGTCTGAGGTCAGATTTGAACTCAGGTCTTCCTGAATCCAGAATTGGTGCTTTATCCACGGTGCCACCTTGCTGCCTGGCACCATTACTCATGGTGGAAAATACCCTCCACATCTAGAAAAAAGAACTGTGGAATCTGGTTGCAGATTGAAGCATACTGTTTCTACTTTTTTTTTTTTTGAGTTTTTTTTTCCTTTTGTTCTGATTCTTCTTTTACAACATGACTAATACAGAAATATGTTTAATGTGATTATACATATATAACCTATATCAGATTGCTTGCTGTCTTGGGGAGGAGGGAAGAAAGGGAGGAAGGGAAAAAAATTTGGAACTTGAAATCTTAGAAAAAACAAATGTTGGAAACTAAAAAAAACAAAAATCAAAAAACAAAAACCTTACCCTTTATCAAATAGCTGACAATACAAAACCAGGTGGCTTGAATTAGCTATCAGAAGTTTGCTATCATTCATAAATTAACAGGCAATAAATCCCTATGCAGACTTCAAAATATCCTTGAGAATTCAACAAATAAACTATTGTGGAACCAAAAAAGAAAGAAAGAAAGAAAAGAAAAGAAAAGAAAAGAAAAGAAAAGAAAAGAAAAGAAAATGACTGGCACCATTTCAATGAGTCTAGAATGAGGATAGTTTGGCTTCTACCTTTTTTCTCTTTTTCTTGCCCTCCTCTAGTTCCCCTCCCATAGTCTATTGTTCCAGCTGAGCTCAGCTCAGACAAGTTGGTCAGAGAAAGAATTCTAAAGACTTAAAAAAAAAACCAACCAAAACAATCATTTATTAAGCACCTACTGTGTGCCAGGCACTGTGCCAAGCACTTTACAAATACTAACTCATTTGATCCTCACAACAACCCTGGGAGGTAGGTGCTATTATTATCCCCATTTTACAGAGGAGGAAACAGGCAGGTAGTCATACAGATAGTGTGTGAGGCTGGATTTGAACCCAGATCTTCCTGACTCCAAGTCCAGAGCTCTCTGTACATTGTACCACTCTAACAATAAAAATTTAAAAGTTGCGTTATTCTCCTTAACAAATACTTAGGAAGCAGTACCAAAGGGCATGACCCTGTTCATTGGATCTGGAAGGGGCCCTAGAGGCCATGCAGGCAACCCCCTCATTTTAGGCAAACGACTTGCCCATGTTCAATCCATTACTTCAGTCAGCTTATAATCACAATCATAAGCACACATAAGCACAAGCACAAACATATGCACATGAACACAGACCATGAGTGCGGATGTAAATATTTCCAACATGTGTCCATAAAGACCCCAAACTGCACACACCAACACATGTGTACACAAAAGCACAATCTCACACGTGTGCCAATGTATACACAACAATCACACATGTGAGCTGAGATCCACTCCAGGGGGAAGCTGACATCAAACACAAGACATTTAGTTTGATTCACCTAGGGGTCATTCAGTTTTGCTTACATTTTGGGCCAGAAAAAGCTTCTCCTTTGTGGTGGCAAAGGGCTGTTCTAGGAGGCTCTCCTTAGCTGAATGATCTGAAACATACAATGGGTCCCACACTCTCATTAGTCCATGGGACTAGGCATGAAATGCAGTAAGCTTCATCCGCACTCCCAATCTCCTTCCTACCAGCAAGCCAGATATAACAGAATGATATTTATAATAGTGAAAATTTAAAAGAGTTACCTCATTCGATACTTACAAAACCCTTGGGAGGAGGAAGTAAGTATTATTATTATTCCCATTTTACAGATAAGGAAACTGAGGCTGAGAGAGGACAAGTGACTTATCCAAGGTCAAGTAACTTAGTAAGTATCTGAGAAAGGATTTGAATTCGGGTTTTCCTGACTTCAAGTCCAATCTCTATTCACTACACCACGGAGTTGCCTCTATTCCTCAAAGGGTTCAAAGACAGAGGGAAAGGATCCCTGTAAATATTCGTAGCAGTACTTTTAGTTTGTAATAGCAAAGAACTGGAATCAAGGCACTGTGGGTAGAAAGCAAGCCTTGGAGTTAGAAAAGACCCGGGTTTCAGTCCAGCTGTGGGACCAAGGACCAGGATTTGGCCTCTCGGTGCTCAGGAAACAATGTAAGACTCTCAGTCACCGAGCTGCTGCCGATCTCCATTGGTAAGAGGGAGTTTCCCACCTGGGAGTTACTTATACCAGTGGAATCACGACTCTGGTGGAAAAAGAAGAAAATGCTAAATTCATCAAGTTGTTGTACTGAAGACATAAAATGAGATGTACCTTTGCTGACACAGTCAACAGGTCGATTTGTTTTTGCTTGACTTGACTTATTTGTTACAAAGAAGGTTTCAGGAGGTGAGGAGTTAGTGGGAAGGGAAAGATACCCTCCAAAAAGAAAATACTATCAATAATACATTAAAAATAAACAGAAAAAAATGTTTTTAATAAAACTATACAGAAGGAACAAAAAGAAGTTCAGAAGGAGACCCAAACAGGATAGTTTTATGACTACCTTGTTCAATTTCATCTGTCCTTTCTGACAATGAGCTAGGCAATGACTAGAGTGCTGGGCTGGGCTCAAAACCCTGAGTTCAACTCCAGCCTCAAACACTTACTAGTTGTGTGACCCCGGGGCAAGCCATTTAACCTCTGTTTATCTCAGCTTTCTGAATTATAAAAATGGGGATAATGATAGTACCTACCCTTCAGGGTTGTTGTGAAGATCAAATGAGATATTCATGCAGTGCTTAGCACAGGGCCCGCAAATAGCAAGTACTATGTAAACATGTTTTTTTTTTCTTTTTAAAACTGTACAGAAGTTCACTGGTTCTTATACAGGCTGTGCTGTTCAATTCTGTGACTGCTTCCATTTTTTCCTCAAACCCTCCTGCTCTGACCAGAACAGTCCAGTTGTTGTAGGAAGAAGTAAAACTCAGTTCCTGTCTGGTTCCCCTCCCAGACACAGCTGAGTAACAGCTGACCAGCCACTTACCCTCACATGGGCATTTCTCTTTTTGACACCTTCACTTTGTGTGGGGAGTAATGTGAATGGTTCCCCTTTTAACTCTTCTCTCTTTAGAAATCAGAGTCAAGGTCACACATGGACATATATGTGAAATCGGGGAAATTGGTTTACATGCCTTTGCTACTTCCCACCACCACCCACCCTCAGTTGGGCCAGGATTGAAAGAGTATGTCAAAGTCATAATAAAAGTGAAAGTGACTGATAGTAGCAACTTGGCCACTTCTCCCTCTTTGCAGTAATTAATTGTATTTGAATCAGGTTTTCAATGTCTTAACCCAAAGGAGTGACTCTAATGGTAGTATTTTAGGCATCAGTGACAGGCTGGTAGGGGAATGAGAAGGAAGGGATTGGTTTACGGAGAGTCCTAAGTTATTTCAGTTCATACTACATTACCAATTCTACCTAAATATAAATCTGGCTCTCCCAGAGTCTCCCAAGGTGATTCTTTAATGACATAGGAGGACCACAGCATTTTTTTTTTTTTGGCGAGGCAATTGGTAAGTGACTTGCCCAGGATCACACAGCTAGTAAGTGTCAAGTGTCTGAGGCCGGATTTGAACTCAGGTCCTCCTGAATCCAGGGCCAGTGCTCTGTCACTGCACCACCTAGCTGCCCCAACCACAGGATTTAAGGTAAAAGAGACCTTAGACAGAGATCCTTTAGTCCAACTCTCTCATTTTACTCATTAAGGAAACTGAGTCCCAGATTAAGTTACTTGCCCAAAGACAAACAGGCAGTAGGCATCAGAATGGGATTTGAACACCCAGGTCCACTGACTACAGAATTAGTGCCCTTTCCACTGCACCACCCTGTCAGGGAGTCCAAGTGTCGAGATGGGCTCACTTTTGTCGGAAAGCTGCGCATCCTCTTCCAGGTCCCTGGGAAGAGTTAACTTTGGGAAAGAGACAAACAGCTTAGTTTAGACTTCAATACTGGCCCTCAGCCATAACCCCAAACTGGAATTCAATCATTTCCACCAACTTTGTCCCCTTTCAGGCTCTCTCCAAGGTATGCCTCCCACCAAACCCACTGATGCCTTTGAGGCCCTCCCAAATGAGATGTAACCAACCCCCAGGAATGTGAAAAAGGGGTTCCAAGAGGGAAGCAGAATCCTGCTAGACCTTCACTTCTCCTTTTATCTCATGTAGGGAGTGAGGCCTCCAATAGACCTTTTCAGACAATCCTTAACTCCCTTTCTGCTCCCCTACCTCCCCTCACCCTTGGCATCCAATGGACCATCATGATAGGGAGCTTTCTTTTTTTGAGAATGGGACAAAAATCATAGCCCCTTAGGGTTCCAAAACTTGTCCCTTCTACATTTCTGCCAGTCTGGCCCCAGCCTCCAAACTTCCCACTTTCTGCTTTGAAAAGGGCTTTCTCACATGACCTTCCTCAATTCCCCCAACATCCCCAGGAGGTACAGAGTACCCAGGCTTAGAGTTAATGTGAAATAATGGAGAGAACCTTAGACTTGGAGCCAGCAGAGACCTGGGTTTCAATTCTGGCTTTGACATTTATAGTGGTGTCTTAAAAACGATAGACCCTTAAATCTTTGTTAAATCAAACTGAATTCTAAGCTGTGTAATCATGGAAAAGATATTTCATCTCTCTAATCCTCAATTTTCTCATTTGCAAAATGGTAATAATAATAATAATATTTACACCACCCACCTCATGCATAAGTGCTATGGAAATGTGTTGTTGCTATTACTCTAAAGGAGAAATGGAAGGCCCAAAGTCACATAGCTGTTAAATGGCAGAGTTGGAACCAGTATCCAGGTCTCCTTCTGACTCTAAAATCCTTGCTTTTTATATAACAGTCACTGCCCTGTTCTTTTGGGCCAATAATCAGACACTGGATAAGCCATCAACAGATCTCTTTAGAGCTCAACCCCAGCAGTGAGGAAGGAGAAAGGTGGCTCCCAACTGGCTCTGGGTCTACGCAAAGCTGTGGGTCTGGTGAGGAAGGAAAGGGTGATGCTCAGAATCAAACAAATGATGACACTCACCTCCTGAGAATTCCTGGGGGAGCTGTCATCCAAATCTGAACTCTGGGTCACAAGAAAAGAGAGAAAGCTTGTCAGGGCCTTTATCTCTCCTGGATAGGGGCTCATTGTGTAAGGAGGGGGTGGTAGACAAGACAGTTGTTCTGGGACAGCAGACAGCATGATGGGGCAGGGACTACAGCGGCAAACCATGCACAGACATCCTCAAAAACCATAAAAAAAAAAAAGGAAGGGAAGAAGAAAGAAAATACTGCCCACACAGTATTCCTAATTATGCAGTTGGTTGGGGGTTCTTAACCTGTGGACCATGAATTTGGCTTTTAAAAAATATTTTGATAATTGAATTTCAATAGAATTGGCTTCTTTAGTGATCCTATGTATTTTAGTTAACTCATTTAAAAACAGTTTAATACGTTTAAAAACGTGTTGCCTTATCTCCCACAATTCATGGTCATGTACCCTCTACTCAGTTACATATGTACCACTTCTATGTTCAAGAATTCTGAAATCTCCTTATCTGACCATAATCTGTTGGTTTTTCACTCTTCTTCTGCTTTCCCTTACACAACCCTACTCTTCTTCCGCATCATGAGGAGTAAAGGAGAGGGATCCCCACCCCCACCCCCAACCTAACTTCCCTTTTACCGTGAAGAGCAACATCATTCAGTCTCTCAGGTTCTCAACCTCAATGACAATCCTGGATTCCTTATTATCTCTCACCCCCCATATCTAAGACCTGTTGATTTTACCTTTGCAACATCTCTCATATATGCCCCACTCTCTTCTCTGACATTGCCACCACCCTAGTACAGGCCCTTATTACCTCACACCTGGACTATTCTATAGGATGCTGGTGGGTCTTCCTGCCTTGAGTCTCTCCCCATTCCAATCCATCCTCCATTCAGCCACTAGTGATTTTTCTAAAGCATAAGTCTATGTCACTGTCTCTGTCTGTCTGTCTCTCTTTTACTCTGTTTCTCTCTCCCTCTCTCTGTCACAGACACAGACACAGACACAGACACAGACACACACACACACACGTAAATTGCAGTGGCTCCCTATTGCTTCTTCCAGGATCAAATATAAAAATGCTTTGTTTGGCATTCCATGGCCTTCATAACCTAGCCCCTTCCTTCTGTTCCAGTCTTCTTATGCCTTACTCCCCAACAAATACTCTTCAATCGGATGACACCAGCCTCCTGACTGTTCCAGAAACAAGACGTCCCTTCCCTTGATCCAAGGCTTTTTCCTCTGACTGCAACACTTTCTCTCTTCTCCTCTGACTACTGACTTCCCTGGCTTCCTTTAAGTTCCAACTAAAATCATACCTTCTACATGAAGATAACCATACCTCCTCTTAATTCCAGTGCCTTTCCTCTGTTAATTATTTCCTATTCATCCTTCATAGAGCTTGTTTTGTATATGTTTGTTTGCATGCTGACTTTCCCACTAGACTATAAATTTCACCAGGGCAGGAGCTGTCTTTTACCACTTTTTGCAACCTCACTGCTTGGCACTGTGCCTAAAATGTAGTAGGTCTTAACAACTATTGATTGATTGATTGATTGAATAACCTCTATTAATTCCCAATTCTTTCTATCCTTTAAAACTCCCAGTTTAAGTCCTAACTCTGATCTCCCACTTAATCATACCCCTCCCTATTGTTCCCTTATTCTGTTTACACATTCACTGAGAGCCAGCTTTGTGTGTTGTTTCTCTTGTAAGTCAGTTTTATCGTCCCTACTCTACTATAAGCTTCTCCCTACAGTTTTCCCTTCTCTCTCTCAGTGACTAACACTGAGCTGGGCTCCTAGAAGACCGTGGTATAGGGGTCGAAGCCTTCACATTAAACTGTTGATGAAGTACTCACTATATTCCAAGCTGGAGATACAAAGAAAGGCAAAAGGGCAAAAAAACGTCCCTAGCCCCAAGGAGTTTACAATACTACTGGGGAAGATAACATAGAAATGACTAGATTTGTACAAGAGAAATCAACAAAATCTTAGAGGAGAAGGCCCAGGGAGCTGGGAGGAGTGGGGGGAAGGGGCTGAGAAGAGGAAGGGTCAGGAAGGCTTCCTAATGGTAATGTTTCAACTGAGTCTCGAAGGAAGCCAGGAATGTCACAAGATGAGGAGGAAAATCTTTTTAGGCAGAGGAGTAGCCAGTGCAAAGGCAGGGAGGCAGGATATGGTGTCATGTGTGAGGAACATCAAGTTGGCTGACATCACTATTGGTTTGTAGAGTGGGAGGGGAACAAAGTGTGAGGACACTAGGAAGATAGGATAGCATCCGGTGGTGAAGAGCCTTGAATTCCAAAGAGAGGACTTTATCTTTGATTCTGGAGGTAGGTTATTGAGGAAATAAGAGTTATATAAACAGAGCCATGGCTGAGGAAGATCACTTGGGTGATGGATGTGGTAGGTGAACTAAAGTGGGGAAATTGGAGGCAGGAAGTCAAATTAGAAGGCTTATATAATAGGCCAGTTAAGAGGTGTTGAGGGCCTGAACTACATTTGTCTCAAAAAGTCTTAGAACATCAGTTGTAAAATGAATTAGACCAACCTCTCCATTTATCAATGAGGAAACTGAGATTCCCAGAGGGGCGGTGGCTTGCCAAGGTCATAGGTAAGTCAGTAGCAGAGCCAGAAGCAGAACCCAGGTCTCCTGACTCTCTAAGAAGTGGCCTTAGTCACGACTGACTGATAAAAAGTGGCCCACAGAGGAAACAGAATCGAAAGAGGTAATAAGATAACAGCCCACTCCCTGGCCTTCGGGAGAGAGCATAATTACATCCACTGGGTCTGGAGGGAGAAGTGTCTCAATGGTCCTGGGAGCCCCGACTCTAATCATTCTCCCCAGTTAAAACGTACCAGAATAGGTGTCTCCGACTGTAGCCGCTTTAGCTTGCTCTCCATAGAGAGCAACTGCCCTTCTTTCTTAAACAGCTGTAACTGCAGCTCATCATACTTTTCGCCCAACTCCCGGATCTGCTTCCGGAGCTCATCCTTCTCCTTCAGACTATTCGAATACTGCAGGTGGAATTCCTCCCTTGTCATGATAGCCTAGAGTGGGAAGGGCCATGTAAAGAAAAGCTGGACTGCAACCCCTCAGGGAGAGACGTCCCAGTTCCCCAGTGCTCCAGAGTTCTTAATCCCACAGGAGGTATAGCAGCTGCCTAAATGTATGCTGAACTCTGGGGCCTGATAAAGACTGTGGGATGGGGCAGCTAAGTGGCGCAGTGGATAGAGCACTGGCCCTGGAGTCAGGAGGACCTGAGTTCAAATTTGACCTCAGGCACTTGACACTTACTAGCTGTGTGACCCTGGGCAAGTCACTTAACCCCAATTGCCTCACTAAAAACAAAAACAAAAAGACTGTGGGACACAAGCACAGAGATAGGCCTCAGGGACCAACTTCCCTAAGTGACAACACTGTGGCTAAATTTTGTTATTGTTTCAGTTGTGATTCAGTCCAATTCTTCATGACCCCTTTCAAGTTTTTCTTCATAAAGACACTGGAGTCATTTGCCATTTCCTTCCCCAGGTCATTTTACAGATGAGGAAACTGAGGCAAACAAGATTAGGTGACTTGCCCAGCTAGTAAGTGTCTGAAGCTGGATTTGAACTCACAAAGAGAAGTCTCCCTGACTCCAGGCCTGGTACTCTATTCACAGGGTCACCCAGCTGCCTTGTGGCATTATATGGAAGGTAGTGAAGATAAAAGCACTAGCTCCAGTCTGAGAGCCAAGGTTCAAATCCTGCCTCTGGCACTTTATAACTCTGTGATGCTGGGCATGTCCCAACCTCCCTAGTCTTTAATTTCTCCACATATAAAATGAGGAAGTTGAACTAGATGTCCTCTGAGGTTCCTTCTGGCTCTAGTATTTGTTGTGATAATAGCTTTTTATAAAAGGGATGAAGGATACCAGAATTGGAAGGAAAGCCAATAATTTCAGCCCTTTCATCATATACACGGGGGAACTAGACCCAAAGAAGGGGAAATGACTTTTCCAAGATTACAAAGCCTGAGTGATACAAGAACCCAGGTCTCCTGGATCAACATCCATTATTATTTGGATTGCTCCTCCCTCACTCCCTCTTCTCACGAAACAGGAAATCTTCCCAATCTCAGACAGATGCAAAAAGTCACGGAGTCACAGTATGAGAGTTGGAAGGGGCCTTAGAGGTCACCTCATCCTTCAACCACCACAACTCACACACAAGGAAAGTGACTTGCCCAAGCTCACACAGGGGAGTGGCAGACCCAGGATTCTGATTCCAACTCCACAACTCTTCCCCTTTCATTACCTAATCCTCCCAGTGGTCAAAGCCCTCTGCACATTGCAGGCTGCAGGCTGGGGGCGGGTGGTGGAGGAGGAATCTGGCCTAAGCCCACTCCGCCTAGAAGAACCCCCCCAAAGCCATGCCAGAGATGGGGTGCTCCTGCAAAGGAGGCCACGCGCCTCACTTGTCTCACTGAAAACTTAGCCTGACCTCCCTCTGGTGTTTCTCTGATCATATCACGTAGTAGCTGGGAGCACCAGCTTCATTTCTTCTACCGGCACGCTCGGGTGTTGTCGGCTGCCAAGTGGCAGGCCGAGTGGTCTGCCTGCACATACCTGGTCCCTTTCTATAGCTACTTCCTCCATCTGCTGCAAGATAGCTTCAATGCGTTCTTTGTACATCTTCGAATCCTTGCGCAGGGCCATGCCCTGCAGCTCAAACATCTCCTTCTCTTCTATACTCTAAGGAGAAAGGGGAAGTCATTAGCATCCGTGAGATTCCAGCCCAACTTCTTCCCCACACTCTGTCCCTACCCCAACAATTCTGTAAGAAGGTAGGTGGTATCATTCCCAGAAGTAGCGTGACAGATCAGATTAAGGAAGGGAAAATGAGAAGTAAGAACAGGAAAAGGAAGGGGGCAGAGGGGAGGGGGTAATGAGGGAGGGGAGGGAAATAAGCTTGGTTTGTAAGAAGTGCTTTAGGGGCAGCTAGGTGGCACAGTGGATAGAGCACTGGCCCTGGAGTCAGGAGTACCTGAGCTCAAATCCGACCTCAGACACTTAATACTTACTAGCTGTGTGACCCTGGGCAAGTCACTTAACCCCAATTGCCTCACTAAAACAGAAAAAGAAAAAGAAGAGTAGGTAGCCATTGTCACCTACTTTTTATTGATTTGAGATAGGTCCAGAAAGGCCCTATACCCATAAGGATTCTCCCTACCTCAACCTGTCCCAGTGCCTGAAGCCCCACCATTAGTACTTCATTCCACAGGCATTCAGCACTGACCTCTTCTGACTCCTCTTTTAAGATGCAAATCCCCCTGCAAAGGGTCATACATTCAGTCCCTCATATTTCAGTAAGAAGGAGTTTGTCATATCACTATCCTGTGAGGAGTAAGAGGAAAGAAAGAGGAAAAAAGAGCAGCAGGACAGGAGAAAAGTATGTAGAGATGAGTTTTAAGGGTACCAAAGACAAATAATGGGTATCAGAGTGCTCTGAAGAGCTAAAAGAGCTGATATAAATTATGTTTTTTGTTTATATTTTATTAAATATATAACATATGTATAGGATTTTATATGTTATATTTTGCATTAACTATATTATTAAATATATCAAGCATATTATTGTTAAATACAATGTGTTAAATATATTGAATGTATTATAAGTTAATATAGTATTGATATAACATATTAAATATATTATTAATATTATATACAACATATCATTATTTATAATTATAATACGATGGTATAACTACACATCATATTAATATCAAATATATGTTAAGTATATTATTAAATGTTTATGTTTACTTGATGATTTATATATTTATATTTACTTGATGAATTCTATTATATTTTAATACACGGAAATACAAATTATTTTATTATTTTGCCTAGTGTCCCTTGTCTGTTGACAAAGTAAACTAATGAGTTAGACTTGAATAGGTCAGAGAAGTGCAATGGGATATAGAGACATGATGGGATGTGAGCAAACAAGAAAGAACAGAGGTGGGCAGCTAGGTGGCACAGTGGATAGAACACCGGCCCTGGATTCAGGAGGGCCTGAGTTCAAATCCAGCCTCAGACCCTTGACACTTGCTAGCTGTGTGACCCTGGGCAAGTCACTTAACCCCAATTGACTCACCAAAAAAAAAAAAAAGAAAGAAAGAACAGAGGAGAATGTGAAGCTGTGACATCGAACCCAGCTCTTCTCCAAGCACTTCCCTCTCTCCCAACGCACACAGCTACTCACACAGCCTCAGAATGGAAAGGAATTTCACAGGGCAGCTCATTCAACCAACACTGGAAAGAATCTTTTCTACAACCTTCCCAACAAATGCTCATCAAGCCTCCACCCAAAACCCTCCAAGAAGAGAGAATCTCCTTCCAAAGTTGCATATAGGGCTTTGGATGCCTCTATTGGAAGCTTTTCCTCACATCAATTCTAAATCTGTCTCTTCAACTTCCAGCCTTTGCTCCCAATTCTTGGATCTTGAGAAGGTTCCGATGTGGTACAGGGCACTCAGGAGGCACCAACTACCCAACTGGCCCCAGGACTAGCCAAAGAGCTGCCCTCTGAGCAGTCAGGTCACCCACAGCTGAGCTCTGGGTCGGCCATTTTCAGGACAAGTGGCCAAGCTGTGGAGGTGATCCTGCTCTGAGGAGGACATAGCCTTATGCTCCAAGGCCTCAGCCAACCCACCTTGTTTCGAAGGGCCTCGGCTTGCCGTAGCTCCTTTCGTAGGTAGAAAATTGTGTTTTCCTTTTCCTGGTGATCCTTCAAAGCCTGCCTCCAGTCTTCCTCCAGAACCTGAATGTAAGCATTATTCTTGTCCCGCCTTCCTTCCTGAATGATGTGGGGGCCACCAAGGAAGAAACAGCTTAATAACCATAATAAACTGCATTTTAACAAATCCTTTGACATAAATAGCATAAATAGTATTGTCCCTATTTTGAAGAAACTGAGGCAGAGAGAAGGCGACTTGACTTGTCTGAGGTTATATAGATAGTGGTGGAGCCAGGTCCTAAGAATCAAGAATCTTAGATTTAGAGGTAGAAGACATTGGAAATCATCCAGTCCAATCCCTTCATTTTACAGAGAAGGAAACTGAGGCCCATAGAGATTCAATGACTTCTCCAGGATCGCAGAGGTAGTATGTGGCAGGATCAGGAACCCAGAACCCAGAACCTCTGACTCTACCAGTACTTTTTCCACTGAATCATGTTGCATGATCCCAAAACAAATAGACAGGTCCTGCCACCTACAAATACCTCCCTATACCTACCTACCCCAGTACATTAAACCCTACCATTAACGATTAATTTTTTTTCTGAATATTTATGTTATACCAACAGTGGCCTTCAGGTGTGAATAAGAGAGACTGAGGTGGTTGGGGGCAGAGAGGGAGGGAAAAGACTGTCTCCCTCAGGGGATAATGGGAAATGTGTCCTGAAAGGAGTCAAGAAGGAATCATCCCCAATGGCCTTTTCTTGTTTTTGTTTTTTAGTGAGGCAATTGGGGTTAAGTGACTTGCCCAGGGTCACACAGCTAGTAAGTGTTAAGTGTCTGAGGCCGGATTTGAACCCAGGTACTCCTGACTCCAGGGCCGGTGCTCTATCCACTGTGCCACCTAGCTGCCCCCCAATGGCCTTTTCTTGAACAAGGTAAGTGAGAAAGATGCAGCACATGAGCAACATGTCCTGAGCTTCAGACATTTACGGAAGACACCCAGGCCAAGCATCTTCTCACTTCCTACCTGCTTATACTCTGTTGGACTTTCTCATCATACCTCTGCAGTTGGTACCTTCTCCTTCTCTTTCCCTTTGCAGCTTCCTAAGGTGCATTGTCTTCCCCCATTAAGTTGTAAGTTCTTTGAAAGCAGGAACTTTCTTTTAGCATTTGTATCCCCAACTAGATAGCTCAGAGGATAGAGTGCTCAGCCTGGACTCAGGAAGACCTGAATTCAAATCTGGCCTCAGATACTTACTAGCTGTGTGACCCTGGGCAAGTCACTTAACCTTGTTTGCCTCAGTTTCCTCATCTGTAAATTGGGATGGAGAAGGAAATGGCAAGCCACTCCAGTATTTTTGTCAAGAAAACCCCAAATGGATTTACAAAGAGTCAGACGGCTGAAAAAAATGAAAAGTTTCCTTTGCACTTAGCAGTACTTGGTGTATAGTAGTAGCTTACTAAATGTTTATTAACTCATTGCTGTCTGGTAAGTGTATGGTTTTCTGGAGATCATAGGGTTTAGAGATGAAAGAACTGTTTGGAGCAGGGAAGGCATTTTTGTAGTCCAGGGTTGTATTTCCCAATCTTGAAAAAGGTCAATTTGTGAAAAGTAAACTGCCTCTTCTGCAATGCCTAGTCATCGCTAGGTGAGTGACAATGAGAGCAGAGATGGGAAAGACCCCAAGCACTAATTCTGCCAGCTTCACATGTTCATTATAGGGTATCAGAGTCTCTACCTTTCTGATTTCATGTTGCCGAAAGGATGCCTGGGGAACCCAGGGACATCATTCATTCATTCATTTGATAAACTTTTTTTTAAATCTTTTTTTTTTTTAAGTGAGGCAATTGGGGTTAAGTGACTTGCCCAGGGTCACACAGCTAGTAAGCATTAAGTGTCTGAGGCCAGATTTGAACTCAGGTACTCCTGACTCCAGGGCCGGTGCTCTATCCACTGCGCCATCTAGCTGCCCATTTGATAAACTTTTATTAAGCACCTGCTATGTGCTAAGCATCACGCTAAGCACTGGGGTGCAAAAAAAAAAAGGCAAAAGATAGTGCCTGTCCTCAAGAAGCTTACAATCTAATGCACTGAAAAGTCATTCATTCATTTATTCATTCCAAGATACATTTGTTGTGTGGTCAAAGCACTAAACTTGGGTGGCAGAAGATCTGGCTTTGATAGTGACTCTGACATTTCCTAGATGTGTGTACCTGGGCAAGTCATATCACATTTCTGAATTTCATTTTCCTTATCTGCAAAAAAAAGAGCTAAAAATACTTGCATTGCCCATCTGACAGGGATTTGAGAGAAATGCTTGGTCAACTTTAAAGCACCATCAAAACGTGAGTTGAGAAGTGAATACCATTATTATCATTTCTCTATTTAAGTCCATTCTGATGTCTCCTCATGGCTTGGACATCACCCTGGGTTCCTGAAGGCCACACCAGAAGAATGCAAGGTCTGGGAAGATATGTGAAACTGGGGAGGCTTTCAGTAAAGGCCCAGTAAAGGAACAAACACTTGTTCAAGACTTGTCACCAGAAGGTTGGCAGAAGGGTAGAGCTTTTTTGGTAGGAAGGGGAAGGGGTTTTAACAACTCAAAAATCATCTTCAAAGTCACAGAGAGGCAATGAGCTACATTAGTGGGTGAGGGCTACAGGAGTTAGGGTTAGGTCATGAAATCAAAAAGTCTTTGACATTAAAATAGGATGTAATAATAAAAATGATAATTTTTATTAATATTGTCAGGGATGTATGGGAAATATAAAAAAGAAGTATAAGACATGGTTCCTACCCTTAGGAGGCTTGTGATCTGTTTAACCCATTTGTGAAATGAGGCTTGGAGCTTTCAGGGGGATTCCAAACCTGTAATATTCTTTCTGCCTTTTTTTTTTTAATTCAATTTTATTTTATTTTTATGTCTTCTTTCTTTCTGTCCTGTCTCCTTTCCCCACTACTAAAACTGAGAGAGCAAGACAAATAAAACCCCTGTTCCAAAAATACAGTCAAGCAAAACAAATTGCCACATTGGCCATTTCCAAAAAAATATGTCTCAATCTGTGCTCTGAGTCTATCACTTCTCTATCAGGATGTGGGTGGTATGTTTTCATCACAAGTCCTCTGGAATTATGGTTAGTCATTGTGTTGATCCAAATTCCTAAGTCTGTCTTTGTAAAGACAGAATTGTTTGTCTTTGCAATATTGTTATTAAGTAAATGGTTCTGGTCCTGCTCATTTCACCTTGCATCAGTTCATACAAGTCTCCCCAAGCTTCTCTGAAACAATTTCCTTCATTATTTCTTACAGTATAAGAGTATTCCATCACATTCATATGGCAAAACTTGTTCAGGCATATCCCAACTGATGGGTACCCCCTCAGTTTCTACTTCTTTGTTACCACAAAAAGAGCTGCTCTAAATATTTTGTACACATGCGTATTCCCTCTACCTTGAAGATCATTTCCCCAGCCCCCTGGATGTCAGTGCAGCATTCTCCTAATCATTTTCAGAATGAGACTTGAACTCTTCAAGCCAGGTGGCTGACCTACCCTCAGGGAGTTCTCCAGTTCTTGGATCTTAGCTTGAAGAAGATTCTTCTCCTGCTGGATCTCCCACATAACCTCCTGACTTGGCCTCTGCTCCATGGCATGTCTGAGTTTCATTGTGTGCTTCCTCTCTACCTTGCAGTCATCCTCAGCCTTCATCAGGTTGTGTCTCAGTCGATCTATCTGCAGGAGGATCATTCAGCCCCATCAGATTCTTCCCACACCCTGCAGTTCACCTCCAGTTCTTGCTGGGTTTGTCTCTGCTCCCTGAGAGCTCAAAGGGGAAAAGACCCTCACCCACCTTATAAACCATTACATCTGCTTCCACCTTGGCTTTTACCCAGAAACAGTCGCCATTATGTCTCAACTGGGCTTGGAAGACTATTTGATGAGAGCATGTGAATTGGTATAGCTGGGATGAAAATTACCTATTGGCTAGGGAGCTATTCCACTTTCAAAGTGTCAGAGAGGGTCAAACCCCCTCCCCCCCACCCCAGGCAGGAAAAATGGGAAACAGACAAAAACACACATACACATTAAATCAAGATAGACTCAGAGACTGAGATATAGACACTAATAAATTAACTTATATTCAGAGGCAGACAAAAAGATATAGACCTAGAGAGACACAGAGACAAACAGACCCAGATCCAGAGAGATTCCGAGATGGACACAGAAACCGATCTAGGTCCAGAGGCAGAAATAAACCCCAATCTAGAGTTAGACAAACAGAAACAGAAAGACTGACAGTGAGAGACACACAGAGCCAGAACCAGAGGGTGACCCAGAGCCAGACAAAACCAACCCCAGAGAGAGCCAGAACATACAGTGGGCAGGAGATGGACGCACCTCGAGCTGAAGGTCGCGGTTCCTCATGAGCGCCATGTTTTTCTCCTCACTCTGCCTGGCATAGAGCATGGCCAAGTCGTAGTTCTCATCCTTGCACCTCTTGAGTTCGTGGCTAAAGGCCTCACATTCATCCTTCATCTTCTGTACCCGCTCCTGGTGCTTGCGCAGCATGCTGTCCTTCACCCGCATTTCCTTGATGAAGTCGTCCTTGGCACTCAGCATCACATTCAGGTCTTGCACCTTCTTCTGCAGCTTCATGACTTCATTCATGAGCAGCTGTGTCAGGCCTGACTCCCCAGAAGCATCTGTCCAGTCACAGGGATTGTCAAACACACAGCCATGTCCCTGTCGGTCCAAGCCTATCTCCCCACCCCATTCTACCTCTATTTTTCTGTCAATAGAGGCCCACACATGTACCCATTGTTCATAATTGTATATAGTTAACATGTTTTTCCTACTTAAGAGAAAACAAGGATGTAACACCCTCCTCAGAGGTTCAAGAATCAAGAATCAAGAATCAAGGCTGTTTTGGCTCCAGCTCCTCCCTCATGGAAAATCACTAATATAACAGCTTCCAAATCCTTCTCGATCCACCAGGAACAAGTGGACCTCATGTAGATCAGTGATGAAACACTTTCAATGGCTATACTGCCCAATTCAGAGATAGGAAAACAAGGCCCCACATGATCATCTCTATGATTTGATTTAGTAAGTATATGTCATTACTCTTTTCCAAAATGCTCAGAAAGTACAGTATTAGTTTAATGGTCAGAAGGCCTCAGTCCAAACCTCAACTGTAACAATAATTAGCAATGTGACTATGGGTATCCCAACCTCTTTGAACTACAATTTCTTCATCTGGAAAATGGGGATGTTATTACTTAGGATCTATCTACCTTATAAGGTTGTTGTAAGAAAAGTGCTTTAACATGGTGATTATGGAAATATGTTTTTCATGACTTCAGATGTATAGTGGGTATCATATTGCTAGCCTTCTCAATGGGTAGGGGAGGGAAAGAATTTGAAACTCAAAATTTTTAAAATGAATTTTTTTTGGTTTGGGTTTTATTTTTGTTTTTTTGGTGAGGCAATTGGGGTTAAGTGACTTGCCCAGGGTCACACAGCTAGTAAGTGTTAAGTGTCTGAGGCTGGATTTGAACTCAGGTCCTCCTGAATCCAGGGCAGGCGCTCTATCCACCGTGCCACCTAGCTGCCCCTAAAAATGAATTTTTAAAAGAAAGAAAAGTTCTTTATAAATCTTAAAGAACTATAGAAATGGGGAGGCTAGGTGGCACAGTGGATAAAGCACTGGCCCTGGATTCAGGAGTTCCTGAGTTTAAATCCGGCCTCAGACACTTGACACTTACTAGCTGTGTGACCTTAGGCAAGTCACTTAACCCCCACTGCCCCACCAAAAAAAAAAAAAAAAGAACTATAGAAATGGGAGCTATTAACATTGCCTGTCTTCATTCATTAGGAAAAAAAAAGACTCAAGATTCATATGTAAGGCAGCATTAATCTTCCAAACGCTGCTTCCCAAGGCAAGGTCCAAGGTATTTAAGTACATTTTGCAGAAGAGGAAACCCAAGCAAGGAAGGATTGGATGATTTGGGATGAGGTTGAGAATGGAATACTTGTCCACCTGATCAACTTTCTGAACTGCTGCTTAAGAATCTCCCCACCCCTGCCCCATCATGTGGATGCCCTAAAGAGTAACCCTACTTTGTTAGAAAACTCTCCGGATTATTCATGTCTTTAGACTCTTTCATTAGCACCACCACTGTTTCTACTACCCCAAGCTGAGCCAGCTCTCGGTCTGAACCAACCTTACCTATTATCATGGAGAAGACCCTGGTGGGCTCTTTCCCAGTGACCTTCTTATACAGCTGCGGGTAGTAAAGTTCCAGACTCTCCAGGAAGGCCACATAACCCTTGTGGCCAGTCCTTTGGAGGATGTCCAAAAGAACACCTAAGAACCAGAGAGAATTAGAAGTAAAACAGGAGGGGCAGCTAGGTGGCGCAGTGGATAAAGCACCGGCCCTGGATTCAGGAGTACCTGAGTTCAAATCCGGCCTCGGACACTTGACACTTACTAGCTGTGTGACCCTGGGCAAGTCACTTGCCCCGCCAAAAAAAAAAAGAAGTAAAACAGGAGACAACTTTGTTCCCCTTGGACGGGGCTGAGCTGTGTTCTGAGATGCTTGGTTTGGACTAGAAACCGTTCAAACCTGGGCACTTGAAACCCACAGTCCATCAACTGTCCTCTAGGAATGCTCCGTGGACACAAGTCTACATACATCTATTACATTTTCAGGGGAAGGTGATGCTTGGCACAGCTGATCTGTGCCAATGATCACAAGACGGCATGGGGATGGGTAGGGACCATTACAGGAGGGCGATACTGACCTACTTTCCTTTTCCGAATGACCAGGTTAGGATCATTGAGAACTTGTTCCTCATCATCCAGGTTAATAACCTTACACTGTCGGAGGTAAGGTGTGATCCTCGAAGGGTCAATGATGGAGATGAGCTTCACCCGGAAACTCTCGAGCATGTTCCAACACTCCTCATCATTTTCATAGTCTGACATGGTGGGGAAGATGACTTTCTGGGAAACACCCGCTGCCGCCACCGCTGCAAAGAACCAAACAGAAGCTGGACAAACCACCTGTGGACTGTTATGAAGAACTTCAAATCCTTTGCTGTTTTCATAATACTGTCCATTTCCCAAAGATCATAGAGGATTTGGAGGGATAAAGGGCCAAAGAGAAAATCTAACCAGCTTGTTCTCCTATTTTGCAGATGCGGAAAACTGAGACAGATATTGCCAAAGATACTCCCCAAAATGGTACATATCAGCAGAACAATAACTAAGAATTCTGGCTTCTGGGGCATATTCAGTTAAAGGAATAGGGACTAAGATGTAGTGATTCTTGTGCATGGTTAGGGTAATCTAACAGAGACAGAGGTCATGGAAAGTGAGGAGGATGAAGACATAGAAACCCTAGATGTTGGGAATTCCCTTGAGACAGTACCTGAGCCAGGTACTGAACTGGTTGGGAGTGGGTGGAGTGGGCATGTGGTCCCTAAATGGCAGCAAAAGGGTCTGAATAGGCTATAATGACCTTCAAAGAAATAGTATAGGGGGTGGCTAGGTGGCACAGTGGATAAAGCACCGACCCTGGATTCAGGAGTACCTGAGTTCAAATCCGGCCTCAGACACTTGACACTTACTATTTGTGTGACCCTGGGCAAGTCACTTAACCCCCATTGCCCCACCAAAAAACAAACAAACAAACAAAACAACCCAAAACCAAAAACAAAGAAATAGTATAAAGGTGGGAAAGGTGATTGCTCGGTGACAATGGCAGAGGAAGTCAGAAAATAAGGGTAGAGAACAAAGAAGAGGCCATCTTGGGGCAGCTTGGTGGTACAATGGATAAAGCACCAGCCCTGGTTCAAATTCGGCCTCAGACACTTGACACTAGTGGGGATGGAGTAACCCATCTGATTCCCCTCCTTCTCCACTCCCCCACCCCACTTTAGCATTTACATGATGCAGGCCTCATGTCAGGCCACACCACAGAGAAAATCGGGTGAGAATAGGGGCCTCAAAAGAGGGACTTACCAGTTATGGAAATCTGGGGATGAGAGTATCTGCACAGAGGCTGGTCATGGGAACAGATTGGCAAGTTCGTTCTGCCAGGTGGGAGGAAGAAGCACATTACCTTACTGCTGGTACTTGGGACAAAGGTTTGGTTAGCTGTGCTAGTTCCAGTTCTGGGTATCAGACACAGAAATGCAAAAGGGGGATGCTAAAGAGCTTCAGAGAACCTGCATTGGAAGGGCTTTATGCATTTAAAATGGAAAACTTATCAATTAACAGTGTCTGAATATATGAGGCCACTGGAAAATCATCACTATGGGGATATAATGAGTATCAATGATCTTTACAGGATATCAGTCAATAAACATTGCTAATCACCTACTCTGTGCTAAGCACTGGGGATACCAAAAAGACAAAAGACAGTTCTTGCTTTCAAGGAACTCAGAGGCTAATGTAAGAGACAACAACTATGTAGAAATAAGATATAGATAGGAAAAAATCAAATAATCAGCAGAGGGAAGGTCCTAGCATTAAAAGGGATCCAGAAAGATGGTGTCCTGAATGGTAATACAAGTGGAAGGTGGTAAAGTTCCCAGCTAATTATAAAGATTAGAAAAGGGACAGTGGGGGCAACTAGGTGGCACAGTTGATAAAGCACAGGCTCTGGAGTCAGGAGTACCTGAGTTCAAATCCGACCTCAGAC
Organism: Dromiciops gliroides; assembly: GCF_019393635.1. Taxonomy (NCBI): domain Eukaryota; kingdom Metazoa; phylum Chordata; class Mammalia; order Microbiotheria; family Microbiotheriidae; genus Dromiciops; species Dromiciops gliroides. The sequence goes on along the minus strand of NC_057862.1, from coordinate 431,616,868 downwards.
ACTTGACACTTACTAGCTGTGTGACCCTGGGCAAGTCACTTAACCCCCATTGCCTGCAAAAAAAAAAAAAAAAAAAAGAAAAGGGACAGTGGAAAGTAGTGATTAAGGTTCAGATATTCCTGGACCCAGAAAGCAGCTAATATATAGAAGACACATATAGAAGGGTAGGACTTATACAAGGTGTATTAAAAGGAAGCTACTGCCAATCTGAGCAGCTTACCTAGAAGAACATCCACAGTAGGAAAACCTGGGGGCACTGACTTCTTGTCTTTGAAAGAGGATCAGGGGCAGCTAGGTGGCGCAGTGGATAGAGCGCCTGCCCTGGATTCAGGAGGACCTGAGTTTAAATCCGACCTCAGACACTTAACACTTACTAGCTGTGTGACCCTGGGCAAGTCACTTAACCCCAATTGCCTCACTAAAAAAAAAAAAAGAGGATCGGAGTAACATAAGCAATATCCTAATAATGATTGATAATTTGCCTGATATACATAGACATTAAGGTCACCTGTGTGACCTTAATTATGTCACTCTCTGAACTTCAGTGTCCTCATCAACAAAATGGAAGTAGTAATTTGAACGACCTGCAAATGTACTTTGTAAACCTTAAAGTGATATATCAATGTGAATTGCTGTTATTACAATGATGCTACATGATGATGGGTGGGGTTGGTAAACAAGACAGACCCCAGGAAGGCAGAGGAAGATGAGTCTACAGGGAGGGAATAGTGGCAACCAAGGGGAAAAGAAATTGACTTATTGAATTTTTTGCCCTTTTATTGTACTAGGGAGATGGTTTTGAAAAACTGGCTCGAGGGGGCAGCTAGATAGCGCAGTGGTTAAAGCACCGGCCCTGGATTCAGGAGTACCTGAGTTCAAATCCGGCCTCAGACACTTGACACTTACTAGCTGTGTGACCCTGGGCAAGTCACTTAACCCCCATTGCCTGCAAAAAAAAAAAAAAAAGAAACCAAAAAAAGAAAAACTGGCTGGAGAGAAAAGTACCTCAGCTATTAATATCCTTTGACCCAAAGATCCCATTACTAGGCATATATCCCCAAAAAGTCAAAGGCAGAAAGAAAGGTCCTATGTATCCAAAAATATTTGTAGCAGAACCTTTTGGTAAACCGAATAGTATTTGTACCTTAAGGAACAATGAATATGAGGAAATTCAGAGATGAGAAAGCTCTGTTTGAAGTGATGCAGAATGAAGCAGATCCAAGAAAAAACTATATAAAATGTCGACAAAAAATGTAAACAAAAAGACAATTAAAACAAAGCTGAACCCTTGTGATTGTAGTGCCCAATCTTGGCCCTATAGAAAAAATTAGGAAGTAATACCCTGATGCTTTTCAGCTTGGTACAACATAAGTTCTTTGAGGGCAGAGACCATCCTTTTGCATGTATTTGTATTTCCAGAGCCTAGCACATAGTAAATAAACACAATAAATGCTTATTGGCTTGAGTACTTTTTTCCCCCATTTGTTGCTTCTCTTGTTTTTCAAATTGCATATCCAATTTGTTTATTTTTTCTTTCTCTTTTTGTTGATGTTTGGTGATATGAAAGGATTCTTTTCACATCCCCCCAATTTTGTTATGTTGTCTCATTATTGTTATTCACTCTGATGAAATTATTTATTGTTTCTCTGATTTGTTATTTGACCCACAAATTCTTCAAACTTGAGTTATTTATTTAGTCACCATTTACACTCGAAGCCTTTCAGGAAAGGTCCTTTATTAATTATAATTTTATTGTGGTGAGGTCAAGTCAAGGATGTTTTAAATATTTTTGCTTTCCTACATTTGTTTATGAGGTTTTTATGCCCAAGCACAAGGAGAATTATTGTAAAAGTGCCATATATGGCTGAGAAATTTGTAAATTCTTTCCAATTGCTTTTCATTAATCACCAAAGATCTATCATATGGTATCTAATTTTTCTAAAGTCCTTAACTCTTTTTTTGTTTATCTTTGGTTTTTTTGTTGTTGTTAAATCTGTCTTTGAGAGAATATTGAAGTTCCCAAACTGATTTTTGCTGTCTATTTCTTCTTGTAATCCTATTAACTTTTTTATTTTTAGCTGCTAGGACATTCAGTACACATATCTTAAGTACTGATGTTTCATTATCTATAGTGCTTTTAAGCATAATGTAGTTTCTCTGTTTATTTCTTTGAGGCACCTGAAGCATATTAGCTAGTATTTACATAATACTTTATGTACACATACACATGCATGCATTTTTAACCCTTCTTTGTCCAGTTCAGATGAAAGAGAGGTTCACATGATGCTCACTTCCCTTCCCTTTTCCTCTATGTTTTTATACTCTTCTCAAAGCACCCCAATTATAGGATATAGATAAGGAGATGACTAATGCTTCTCTTGGGATTATTTGATCATTTTTTTATATGGTGCCCTTTTTAGATCATTACTGGGGTATATGTGGGAGAGTTGGACTCCTCTGTGCCCTTTCATGATGCTGTTCTCTCCTTCTACCTGTTTAATTACATTTGGTTTTTGTTTTGCAGGGCAATGAGGGTTAAGTGACTTGCCCAGGGTCACGCAGCTAGTAAGTGTCAAGTATCTGAGGCTGGATTTGAACTCAGGTCCTTCTGAATCCAGGGCCAGTGCTTTATTCACTGTGCCACCTACCTGCCCCTGACATTTGAAAAACGTTTTAAAAGTGGATAAAAAGTAGAAGGCTCAGGATGCTTCTGTATTTTCGCAGCCCAAAGAGGCAATATGAGTGTGGCACCTGGGACATAACCTTTCATACATCAGCCCCCAGAAAAGCAATCCCAGGTTCAAGGAAGTCTATGGTTTCATATTTACTCGTGACCATAGCTGAGGAGTCTCTATTAGAGGACATAATTAATTAAAAGTAAAGATGGTTAATTAAATAGAAGAAAAGAAGAGGAAGAGGAGGAAATCCATCCTCTGGAAACTGTGGCTCAATCTCCTACAAACATACTATTAATGGAAGAGTAGATGTGCATAGGGGACACATACATAGGGGACATTCATTGTCTGGCCAGGACATCATATAGTTGATTCTTCCCACTGGGCTGTAACGATTGGAATAACGCCACCTGCTGGATACTTACTGTAGAAGAGTTCTGCCCATGAAGGGAAGGTCTTTGAGGGCAAGACCAGGAGTCAGGAAGTGACGCGGGCTAGTGGGAGGAGGAAGGAAGAGACTGGGCTCAGTCTCGCGCTTTTTCCTGAGGACGCTGGCGGAGAAGGGAGCTAGAAATGTGCTCTCCCTTTAATAGATAGGAATCTAGGCCTTTCTCTCTCTTTACCAAATTCTTATTCTCCTTAATAAATGCTTAAAAGTCTAACTCTTGCTAAAGCTTATAATTTATTGGCGACCACTCATTAGATATTTTAGACAGTTTAGCTAGAATTTTAGCCCTTAACAGGGCATTGCATCATATATATATACCCGCCAATTTCTGTCTCTTGGCCTGCCAGTTCTTCTACATGTCAAGCAAGCCCAACCCTCACCTTCAGTGTATCTATAGGGCTTTGACTAGTGTCCCAGTTATCTGTCCTTTCTTTCTCATCCAGGTCTTTGGGGAAAGGAATTAGAGGAAGCCTCTGATCTAATTCTCTAACACAGAGCTGGAGGATGTGGTTAGACTAGGCAGAATCTAGGGTTGGAGAGAAGAGCGCTTGGGGGAAGGTATCCCCAGAGGGCATTGAGAACATCCTGGAGCCCTCAGGGGATATCCTGCCCCCTCGGCACTTTGGGAGCAGGGCAAGAAAGACAAGGGGACCTCCTCTTTGGTAAACAATGCTAGTGAGTACAGAATTTGAAGTCAGAAGATGGGGAAAGCAAGAATACCAATGGAATTTCATAGCCAAAGACTGATTCATGGGGAGGATATCCTTTCCTTTGAGAATTTAGAATAATGTATCAAGGGACTGGTCAATGAGGGGCCAATCCGGGGTGCAGGCCAATGGTGAGCTTACATCTGGAAATACTTGATGATATAGAATGGAAGGGACAGTTCTTAACTTTTGAGCATAAACTGCTATTCTAGACTGCTTTCTGACCAATTATTGTGTCACACACAAAAAAGAAAAAGAGTGGGCTTGTGATTGGCTGCTGTGGACTGGGACTTGATATGTGTGTATACAAAAGGTTACAACCGCTAGACCTTTGGCTTTTTTCCTCCCTGGCCGCATTTAGGTGAGGAGGACAAACAGCTGTGCTGTTCCTCCCTCTCCTCCTATCCCCACCACCATGGTCCCCATTACAATAATAACAATAGCATACTGCATATAGCCCTTGAAGGTTGCTTTTACACAATAATTCACCAAACACAGGAAGAGTGGTCACTAGCACTACTGCACCCATGGCTGCAGGCTTCTTCTCCATCGAACACCACATTTCTATGGGAACATCCCCTTATATCTTCTTGCTGCTAGAGGGTTCAAGGAGTCATACCCACATCCAGTATTGGTGCCTTTCCACTGCCCCCTAAGTTCTCTGGAATTTATAGTTTTCCTCTTCCCCTTTCCCCCTAACCTGAGGTGGGTGTAACACATTGCAATACAGGAGGTGGTAAAGCATTCTAGGGGATGAAATGAAATACGAAGGGGCTGAAACTACAGATGGAAGGATTCAGGATAGATAGAAGGAAGAACTTCCTGACTGTGAGTTGCTGTGAGACTTAGGGAGTCTCCTTCTTTAGAAAATTGTGCAACTGCAAAGAGCTACTCCTAGAAGGCCTTGCCCCTTGTGGTCACATGCAATCAAATCAGTCTTGGAATGGTGAAAGAGGGCCTCTCCTGGTTTGGGGGTGTGGGCCTTGGAGGCTGAATTTTGACAGGAAGGGAGGAGGCTGGTTACCCCTGGCCTATCCTTGACCAGTCCTGCCTCTTGGGTTCCTACAGAACAAGAACTGGTTCCAGCTCAGCAAGAATAGTCCGTGGTCTTGGTATAGGACTGGCACTGGTCTCTTAAGGGACCCATAGGAATATGGCCAATGTGATTTTCCTAAAACTCAGGGCTGGCCATGTCATTCCCCTATTTAATAAGCTCTAGTGGATCCTTATTGGCTCTAAGATAAAATATAAAATCCTCTACATGACCAGTTAAAGCCCTTCACAACCTGGCCCCAAATTCACTTTCTAAGCTTACTACCCAACTCCCCTTCACACTTGCTATGGTCTAGTGGAACTGGCTTATTTTCCACACCAGGTACTTTATCTCCTGTCTCCATACTTTTTTTTGCATTGACTGTCCCCCATGCCTGGAATTCCTTCCTTCTTTCCCTCTGCCTCTTGGAATCCCTTGTTTCTTTTGAAACTCAGCTCCATGCAGAGCCCTTCACAATCTTCCCTCCTGTTGTAAGCCATGAGATCCCCTAACAAAATCATCTAGTATTTATTTTGTATAGATATACATGCTCTCTTCTCCAAAGAATGTAAACTCCAGAATAATCTCCTAAGCCTAGCACAGTACCCAGCACATTTGTGTTGTTTAGTCATTTCAGTCATGTCAAACTATTCGTGACTCCATTTGGGGTTTTCTTGGCAAAGATACTGGAGTGGTTTGCCATTTCCTTCTCCAGTTTATTTTACAAATGAGGAAACAAGGTCAACAGGGTTAAATGACTTGCCCACGGTCACACAGCTAGTGTCTCCAGCCAGATATGAAATCAGGCCCAGTACATAGTACACACTTAACACATGTTGATTGATTGATTTAGCCAAGCAACAGTCTTAATGCACTTTCTTGAGATGAGATAAGCAAGAGAAAAGGGACAACTTCCTGTTATTTACTACCTCTGAAACCTTGAGAAAGTTTCTTTTTTTTGGGGGGGAGGCAAGGCAATGAGGGTTAAATGACTTGCCCAGGGTTACACAGCTAGTAAGTGTCAAATGTCTGAGGCCAGATTTGAACTCAGGTCCTCCTGAATCCAGGGCTGGTGCTTTATCTACTGTGCTACCTAGCTGCCCTGAGAAAGTTTCTTAATCTTTCATCACTTGTAAAATGAAGTGGTTTGATTAGATCAGAAGCCACAATGGGTCCTGTAACATTTCCAAGAGCTGCAAAACTGGAATACAAATTGGGAAATATTTAACAAAATAAATATGAATACAATAGAACATAAATAGCTACTATGTGGTTTTCTAAGCCAATTTTCACCTACAGAGATCCTTATGTATAGTTTTGGGGTTTTTTTGGCAGGGCAATAGGGGTTAAGTGACTTGCCCAGGGTCACACAGCTAGTAAGTGTCAAGTGTATGAGGTCGGATTTGAACTCAGGTCCTCCTGAATCCAGGGCCAGTGCTTTATCCACTGCGCCACCTAGCTGCCCCTCTTATGTACAGTTTTCTCTGTTTCTATTTGAGTTTGATATTATTGAACCAGATAACCCCTTGAATTCTGTCCCAGCTCTTAATTTATAATCCTGCATTCTGATGGATATGTGGTTAATGTGACCTTGAACATTGTCTCCATTTAACTTGTGTAACTACTCCACCCATACCCCCACACAGAAGCGCACACATTCTCAGGTACTAATTCTCAGGCTGCTCTTTAATTTAAACCCGTCTGTACCCAGCTACTGCACTGGGACCCAGCAGTGACATATGCAGGTATATTTAAAAGCTGGCGCCCAGTGGCAGAACACCAATAAAACCACCACTATTTTCCCGAAAACTCCTCTGGTGTGGTGGGAAGAGTATTGACTCTGGAGTTTGAGGCTGTGGGTTCGATTCCTGCCCCGGATGTTTAGTATCTGTGTAACCTTGGGCTTCCGTTTCCTCAGTGAGAGAGTTGGATTAGATGGCCTCTGAGTTCTCTTCCAGCTCTGTAATCTTTGATAAACTTTGGCTTCCTACCTAGTTACAAAATCTGACCAATTTACTTGGTTAATGAGTCCAGATTCCAGATAGAAAAAGAACCAAACTAACACCTCTAGATGATCCCAAGCTAGGTGGTGACATTGCCCCCAGCCAAGTCTTTGTTTAAGCCTAAATGTGTCCCAGCCCCTGGACTGGAAGATTCAGCCTGAGCTACCAGCCCTGTTAAGTGTGGGATGGTGATTCGGGATGCTGTTTAGGTAGAAGATTCAAAGCCAGATGCCTTCTGAATGACAGAAGGATTTGCTGCCTGGAATGTCCACTCCCACTTCCTTTTGCTCAGCCTAGTGAGTTTACATTCCAATTCATTCAATTCAATTTTTTAAAAAAGCATCTAGGGGCAGCTAGGTGGCACAGGCCTTGGATTCAGGAGTACCTGAGTTCAAATCTGACCTCAGACACTTAACACTTATTAGCTGTATGACCCTGGGCAAGTCACTTAACCCCAATTGCCTCACCAAAAAAAAAAAATTAAAATAAAGAAATAAAAAAGCATCTACTGGGGGCAGCTAGGTGGCACAGTGAATAGAGTACCGGCCCTGGATTCAGGAGGATCTGAGTTCAAATTCGACCTCAGACCCTTGACACTTACTTAGCTGTGTGACCCTGGGCAAGTCACTTAACCCCAATTGCCTCACCAAAAAAAAAAAAGCATCTACTGTGTGCAAAAGTCTAACTGGGAATGTCAACATCTAGAGAAATTGTTATTGGAAGGATTGGGGACAGAGCAAGGGAGATTGAGCCTTATATTAGACTATAAACTTCTTGAGGGCAGGGACTGTCTTTTAGTTCTTTTGTTTCCCCAGTGCATAGCACAGTACCTGGCACATAGTAGGTACTTAATAAATGTTTATTGATTAATTGATTGGATTGCACAAGACTTTGTGGTGCCATCATTGCTACTGATTCCACCACTGATGCTGGTCATTGCCTGTGACTTGATTTCCAGTCTGGGTGGTTTGGAAGTTATCTGCCTCAGCTGATATAATTAAACTGACTGGGGGGGCGGGGGATGGAGGGGATGGGGAATGGACTGAAAGAGGAACATGACAGCAACTTGGGGTGGAGAGTTTGGGGCTTGGAAGGGTGAATGTACTTCTTCCTTCAGGGTACCAACATCCAACCAAGACAGGTTTCTTCCCCGGGGATGGGCCTTAGGAGGCTTCGAAGGAGGCTACTGACAGTCTAAAGAGACTTCACCCACCCCACCCCCCACCCAAGGGGAAGAAAGATATACCTTTGGAAGTCAGTGCCCTGCAGGAAGAAAATATCCTTTCCTATGCTAGTGCCCATCAGTCCCACTAGTTACAGCTTTGCATGTGTCTACAACACTTTGCTAGGTACTGGGGGAGATACAAAAATTTACATGCTCCCTGATCTCCCAGAACTCACATTCGAGTAAGAACATCTCCAGTCAAGGGATGACAAGCCCAAGATTAGAAAACACAATCTTCCATGATTTAGAATTGAAGAAGTGTGACGGAAGGTCTGAACAAAGAAGGCTTCTCCAACTCTTCCAGCCCTGAGGACCTCAGGCTTCCCTGTACTCCTAAAGCCCATAACATGTTTTGCATTGTTTCATCTACTTTAAATGTCTCCTAAACAAGATCTTAAGCACTGGGTGTGTGGCAGGTGCATTAATAAATAATTTTGGGGGCAGCTAGGTGGCGCAGTGGATAAAGCATTCAGGAGGACCTGAGTTCAAATCCAGCCTCAGACATTTGACACTTACTAGCTGTGTGACCCTGGGCAAGTCACTTAACCCTCATTGCCCTGCAAAAAAGAAATAAAAACAAATACACACACACATATAAAAATATACAAAAAAAAATGCAAACTTGATTTCTCTTCCCCAAACCTGTTGTCCTTTCGGGACTAGGAGCTTTCCACATTTTGAAAGCAACCTTTCCACTATTTACAGCTGATAAAGGAAATTAGCTGCACAAGGCAACTTCCTCATGAATGAGGCAGTGACCCAGCTATCTCTGGTCTCTGATTTATAGCAAACTCATTTCCTCTAATTCTTTTCCATTTCATTTTCCCTTTCTTGTTGTGTAGCTATGAAGTGATGAAATATTTCTTTTTATGGTCCCTGTCACCCAAGAAGCCAGGTCATTAAGCTTGACCCTTCAGCTGAATGAAGAGCACTAGATTACTACTAAATATAGATATCCAGACACTAATTTTCCCCTAGTCTGCTTTCTTATAGAGCTAGCCTAATTTCTCTTAAAAAAAAGTACTTCAGAAGCACATGGCCTGTTCATTCTGCTGGTCTCGTAAATAGATAACGCAGTGTATTGGAAGGGAAACTGGACTCAGCTCCAAAATACCTGGGATCACGGCCTGGTTCTGCCACTTAAGAGCTAGGCTAAGTCATGTAACCTTACAGGGCTGTGGTTTCCTAATTTGTTTTGTTTGATTTTTTTTTTTTTGCAGGGCAATGGGAGTTAAGTGACTTGCCCAGGGTCACACAGCTAGTAAGTGTCAAGTGTCTGAGGCCGGATTTGAACTCAGGTACTCCTGAATCCAGGGCCAGTGCTTTATCCACTGCGCCACCTAGCTGCCCCTGGTTTCCTAATTTGTAAAATAAGGTGGTTGGTTGGATTAGATGATCTCTAGGATTCTAATTCCAAGTCTAACAGTCTATGGTTATGGGGCCTTTTTCTTGTTCTGAACAATACCTTTATAGTACCCAATGAAAATACTAACTTAATTACTTACTTCAAACTACCTGGAAACAGGAACTTGGAGAGACCTGATAGTGGCAGACTTTGCAGCTGTCATGGACAGTTTTGTGAATTTTGTTGTTGTTTTATTGTTACCTTTTGTTTGTGTATACCACAATTATTTTTCCTTAAGGGGCAGCTAGGTGAAGTGGATAGAGCACTGGCCCTTAAGTTGGATCTGAGTTAAAATCTCACCTAAGACACTTACTAGCTGTGTGACCCTGGGCAAGTCACTTAATCCAGTTGCCTTAAACATCAGGGGCCATCTCCAGTCATCCTAATATATATCTTGCCACTGGACCCAGATGGCTCAGGAGGAGAGAGTGAGGCTGGTGACTTTGCACAGCCCTCCCTCACTTAAATCCAATTCAGTACAAGTCATGACATCACCTCAATATCATGGTCCTGTTCTAGAACAAATGACAAACAACAACAATTTCCCCTTAATTGGTCACATCCCTCCTTACCCCCAACCAAAAACCCTAATATTTCAGCAGAGCCAACAAACAAAGTGTTCCATCTGGCAGCATTGATCACACCCTTCACTCATGGTCCCTCACCCCTCTACTTTGGAGGAAGGGGATGTGTTTCATGAGCAGTCTTCCAGGACTGAGATTGTTTCCACAATCCATCATAGCTTTTAGAATGCTATTTGTCAGAAATAGCATTCTAATCTTTTCCACTAACCAGAGAAGTGGAAGTTCTTCATCAGCTGAGTGAGGCAGGAGGAGAAACTTTATCAAGGCTATCCCTCCCCGTGGCAGAC